>NC_057813.1:404801011-405143511 GCF_018294505.1 Triticum aestivum | reverse complement strand
GCCGGTGCCGCCTCCTCCGGCGACCCCCGACCCCGCCGCCGCCGGATCCGGCCTCCCCGGCCCCGTCCACGACTTCTCCAGCCGTCGGAGCCTTTCCCCCCAACTCCGGCGAGAACCCCGACCGTCCTCGTCATCCGCGCCCGGGTCAACCCTCAGATCCGGAGGTGATTTTCGTCTAAGTCCCGAAAATATTTGCATTTTGGTCCCCTGTTCAACGCATCATAACTCTGTGCATGTAGCTCTGTTTTGTGCGTGTAATATGTCAAAATGTTCGATGAGAGATGCTCTTCATTTCATTCCATTTCACCATGTTCATTTGAGTTCATCTTGATGCCTGAATCTTCACTGCAAGAGTGCAATATGATGTTAATCTGCTGAAACTGTTATAACTTGATGATTTGTTATTTTTGTTGCATTTGATGTGTGCATCCTATGAGCATGAGCTCTACATGTGTTTTGTGATACATCATTCCATCTTTACAGTGGTGTACGCCATGCATTTTTGTGATCAATGTGGTGACTAGAACAAGCATGCAAACTAGGCTTCGTCATGTTGCTGATTTCAGTCCCTGTTCTGCTGTTATTTTTAGGCCATGTAAACTTGATGCTATAGAGAGATCCAAGCATATTTTGAGATACTTCAGTAAGGATGTTTTGAACATATGGTTATTATCTATCCGTTCATGCCCCTGTTTGCAATTATGGAGTAGTCTAGCATGTCATTTTCTTGCTCTACTTTTGCTATAAAATGTTTCCTGGCAGATTGTTTACATGTTATTCAATTTTGCCAAGGTTGTTGTAGTTGATCCTTGCATGCTATGAACTTGTTCTTGCCTTGGTTAGTTTCATAAACATGTATTCTTGCTGATTATATGCTTATCTTGTCATGCAATGACTTGTGGTGAGTGAATCGAGCTCTTGAAGTAGTGTACTTGCTGTTACTATTTTGCTAGGCTGAATCTGTTATTTGGTGATGCTATGTAAACATGCTTCTACAAGTCATTCCATGCATAATCTGGAGATGTTCACTAAGGATGTTTTGCTATACATGTCATGCTCTATCCATCATGCCGCTGGTTGCATTTATAGCTTGCTGTAACTTGTTGTATTCTTGCTCCAAAGTTGCTAAATAATGTTGCTGTCAGCCTGTTAACATTAAGTTCCATGTTGCCATGATTGTTGTTAGTGATCCAAGCATGCTATGAACTTGCTCTTGCCATGATTAGCTTCATAATACTGTTGGTTGCCTTGTCATGCCATGTAGTGCTCTGTAGTGAGTGGTACAAGCTCACCAATATGCCTACGCATCGTTGTTCCTGCCATGTATGAATCTGTCATATAACTTGCCATGTTTACATGGGTGCCATCATATCTTCTGATCCTTTTTGGCTCATGGTCAGTAAAGGACTTTTGTTCTATGCAATTACTAGATTCATGTCGTGCCTTTGTTTACCATGATAAGTTCCTGTAACATGTTGTTTGATAGCTCTAAACATTGCAACCTGATGTTATTTCTGCAAAGTCTGAAACTGTTATTATATGCAATCTTGCCATGTGTTTTGGAGCATGTTCTAGTGTTTTCTGGAGATAGCTCAGTGTTCATGTTTTGTAATTCTTTACCTGTACATCATGTCCATGCCTTTTGTTCTGATGTTGGGGTGCTGTAGCATGTTGTTTTAATGCTTGCAATATGCCTAGTTGCTGTTTTGGACAGGTTGTTGCTATAACTTGTGTCATGTGTGTTGAACTGTTGCTCCGTTTTGAGTGTGCTCTATATGAAACTTCCTTAGAATTGCATGTAGTTTCATATTATCATGTTGCATCCATGTTTTGAGGTGTTTGCTTGATGTCTGTATGCATTTTGCATCAATGCCATGTTTAACTTGTTTTGCTCATATCTTCTAGACCGTAGCTCCGAACTAAATGAACTTTATATGTAACTTGACTAGAATCTCGTGTAGATCATCTTGGTGCAACTTAACTTGCTGTTTAACAACTTGAACATAATGTTTATTCAGATCTGGACCAATTTCGAAACTTGCATATGAGGACTTACCGGAATTGTTATATGTTGTTCCCGGCCTCATTTAAACTTGCCTTGATGTGTTGTTCTTGTTTGCATCATCTCTTGCCATGAGTAGCTTCATGTAGTCTTGTCTTGCATCATGCTTGTTGTGCATCATGTCTTGTCTATGTGTGGTGTGTTTACCATGTTGTGTGCTTCTTCTTGTTAGTTCCTGTTTCGTTGCGATCGTGAGGATTCGTTCGTCTACGCTTGGATCGTCTTCATCCGTTCGTCTTCTTCATGGACTCGTTCTTCTTCCTTGCGGGATTTCAGGCAAGATGACCGCTACCCTGAATCTCACTACTATCATTGCTATGCTAGTTGCTTCGTTCTATCGCTTTGTTACGCTACCTATCTTTTGCTCATCAAGCCTCCCAAATTGCCATGAACCTCTAACCTTTGACACCCTTCCTAGCAAACCTTTGCTTGGCTATGTTACCGCTTTTGCTCAGCCCCTCTTATAGCGTTGTTAGTTGCAGGTGAAGTTGAAGATTGCTCCATGGTGGACAGGATTATGTTGGGATATCACAATATCTCTTATTTAATTAATGCATCTATATACTTGGTAAAGGGTGGAAGGCTCGGCCTTATGCCTGGTGTTTTGTTCCACTCTTGTCGCCCTAGTTTCCGTCATACCGGTGTTATGTTCCTGGATTTTGCGTTCCTTACGCGGTTGGGTGATTTATGGGACCCCCTTGACAGTTCGCTTTGAATAAAACTCCTCCAGCAAGGCCCAACCTTGGTTTTACCATTTGCCTCACCATCACCTACATTTCCCTTGGGAGTAATTAACCCGAGGGTCATCTTTATTTTAGCCCCCCGGGCCAATGCTTGTCTAAGTGTTGGTCCAAACCGAGTGATGTCCGGCGCCCCCTGGGCAACCAGGGTCTATGCCAACCCGTCGTCTTGCTCATCCGGTGTGCCCTGAGAACGAGATATGTGCATCTCCTATCGGGATTTGTCGGCGCATCGGGCGGTCTTGCTGGTCTTGTTTTACCATTGTCGAAATGTCTTGTAAACCGGGATTCTGAGTCTGATCGGGTCTTCCTGGGAGAAGGTATATCCTTCGTTGATCGCGAGAGCTTATCATGGGCTAAGTTGGGATACCCCTGCAGGGTATAAACTTTCGAAAGCCGTGCCCGTGGTTATGCGGCAGATGGGAATTTGTTAATGTCCGGTTGTAGATAACTTGACACCAGATCCGAATTAAAACGCATCAGCCGTGTGTGTAGCCGTGATGGTCTCTTTTCGGCGGAGTCCGGGAAGTGAACACGGTTTTGGGTTATGTTTGACATAAGTAGGAGTTCAGGATCACTTCTTGATCATTGCTAGCTTCACGACCATTCCGCTTGCTCTCTTCTCGCTCTTATTTGCGTATGTTAGCCACCATATATGCTTAGTCGCTGCTGCAACCTCACCACTTTACCCCTTCCTTTCCCTTTAAGCTTCACTAGTCTTGATACCCGTGGTAATGGGATTGCTGAGTCCTCGTGGCTCATAGATTACTACAACAACAGTTGCAGGTATAGGTTATGCGATGATCATGACGCGAGAGCGATGTTTACTTGTTTTGGAGTTCTTCTTCTGCTTCTTCGATCAGGGGATAGGTTCCAGGTCGGCAGCCTGGGCTAGCAGGGTGGATGTCATTTGAGTTTCTGTTTGTGTTTCATCCGTATTCGGATGGTGCTCTTATGTAAGATGATGTTGTATTCGTGTGGCATTGTATGCCTTTTGTATGTATCCCCATCTATTATGTAATGTTGATGTAATGATATCCACCTTGCAAAAGCGTCTTCAAGATGCGCTTCTATCCTTGGTGGGACCTTCGAGTTCCTTTAGGATAGGGTCGCATCTTGGGCATGAAAGAACTTATCACAAGCAAATACAACTGCTAAAAATTCTTTTTCAGTAGTAGCATAATTTCTCTGAGCACTGTCTAGAGTTTTACTAGCATGTTGAATAACATTTAGTTTCTTATCAACTCTTTGTCGTAGAACAACACCTACAACATAATCACTAGCATCACACATAATTTCAAAGGGTAAATTCCAATCAGGTGGCTGAATGATAGGTGCAGAAATCAAAGCTTTCTTAAGTATTTCAAATGCTTCTACACAATCATCATCGAAGACAAAAGGAATATCTTTTTGTAATAGATTAGTCAGAGGCCTAAAGATTTTAGAAAATTCCTTAATGAACCTCCTATAAAAACCGGCATGACCAAGGAAACTTCTTATACCTTTAATGTCCTTGGGACATGTCATTTTTCAATAGCATCAGCCTTACCTTTATTAACTTCAATACCTCTTTCATAAATTTTATGCCCCAAGACAATACCTTCATTAACCATAAAGTGGCACTTCTCCCAATTCAAGACGAGACTAGTATCTTCACATCTCTGCAAAACTCGATCAAGGTTTCTCAAGCAATCATTAAAATAAGACCCATACACGGAGAAATCATCCATGAAAACCTCACAAATCTTTTCACAAAAGTCAGAGAATATAGCCATCATGCATCTTTGAAAGGTAGCAGGTGCATTACATAAACCAAAAGGCATACGTCTATAAGCAAAAGTACCGAAAGGGCAAGTAAAAGTGGTCTTTTCTTGATCCTCTGCTGACACAGGTATTTGAGAGAAACTAGAGTAACCATCTAGAAAGCAAAAATGTGTTTGTGTGGATCATCTTTCTAGCATTTGATCAATAAAAGGTAAAGGGTAATGATCTTTTTTAGTAGCTTTATTTAATTTGCGGAAATCAATTACCATCCTATAACCTGTAATAATTCTTTGTGGGATCAATTCATCTCTATCATTAGGAACGACAGTAATACCTCCCTTCTTAGGGACACAATGGACATGACTTACCCACTGACTATCAGCAACGGGATAAATTATACCTGCCTCAAGGAGCTTTAGTATTTCCTTTCTTACCACTTCTTTCATCTTAGGATTTAACCGTCGTTGATGATCAATAACTGGTTTGGCATCTTCCTCCAATTTTATTTTGTGTTGGCATAGAGTGGGACTAATGCCCTTAAGATCATCAAGAGTATATCCAATAGCAGCATGGTGCTTCTTCAGAGTTTTCAATAATCTTTCGTCTTCCTGCTATGAAAGGTTAGCACTAATAATAACATGATATATCTTCTTTTCATCAAGATAGCATATTTAAGAGTATCGGGTAATGGTTTAAGCTGAAACACGGGATCACCCTTAGGTGGTGGAGGATCCCCTAGGATTTTAACAGGCAAGTTGTGTTTCAAAATAGGTCCCTGTTTAAAGAATACTTCATCTACATCCCTTGTTTCATTCATGAACATATCATTTTCATGGTCTAGCAAATATTGTTCTAAAGGATCATTAGGACGAACGGCAATAGAAGCAACCCAATATTTTCATCCTTACTAGGCAATTCTTTATCAAGGGGTTGTCTACGAAATTTAGCAAAGTTAAACTCATGAGATATATCTCCCAAACTAATAGTAACAACATCCTTTTCGCAATCTATCTTAGCATTAACATTATTCAAGAAGGGTCTACAAAATATAATGGGACAAAAGTCATCTTGTGGGGAACCAAGAACAAGAAAATCAGCAGGATATTTAACTTTCCCACACAAGACTTCAACATCTCTAACAATCCCAATTGGTGAAATAGTATCTCTATTGGCAAGCTTAATTGTAACATCTATTTCTTCTATCTCAGCAGGTGCAATATCATGCATAATTTCATTGTATAAGGAATGAGGTATTACACTAGCACTAGCACCCATATCACATAAGCCATGATAACAATGATCTCCTATCTTAACAGAAATAACAGGCATGCCTACAACAGGTCTATGTTTATGTTTATTATCTGGTCTAGCAATTCTAGCGGCTTCATCACAGAAGTAAATAACATGCCCATCAATATTATTAGCCAAGAGACATTTAACCATAGCAATACTAGGTTCAACTTTAATTTGCTCAGGTGGTGTAGGTGTTTTAGTATTACTCTTACGAACCATAGTTGAAGCTTTAGCATGATCCTTTATCCTAACAGGGAAAAGTGGTTTCTCAATATAAGTGGAAGGAACAATAGGATCATTATAAGTGATAGTCTTTTCTTCAACTGTAATAGGTGGAACTACTTTTACTTCAGTAGGAGGATTATATTTAAACCACTTCTCCTTAGGGAGGTCAACATGAGTAGCAAATGATTCATAGAAAGAAGCTACTATCTCAGAGTCAAGTCCACATTTAGTGCTAAATCCACGAAAAGCATCAGTATCCATAAAAGATTTAACACAATCAAACTTAGGTGTTATACCCGACTCCTTACCTTCGCCGGAATCCCAATCTTCAGAGAGTTGCGTTTCCTTACCATGTTCCACTTACCAAAGGCACTTCACTCCCCGGCAACAGCGCAAGAAAAGAGTCTTGATGACCGACAAGTGTAGGGGATCTATCATAGTCCTTTCGATAAGTAAGAGTGTCGAACCCAACAAGGAGCAGAAGGAAATGACAACCGGTTTTCAGTAAGGTATTCTCTGCAAGCACTGAAATTATCGGTAACAGATAGTTTTGTGATAAGGTAATTTGTAACGAGTAACAAGCAATGAAAGTAAATAAGGTGCAGCAAGGTGGCCCAATCCTTTTTGTAGCAAAGGACAAGCCTGGACAAATTCTTATATAGAGAAAAGCGCTCCCGAGGACACATGGGAATTATCGTCAAGCTAGTTTTCATCACGCTCATATGATTCACGTTCGTTACTTTGATAATTTGATATGTGGGTGGACCGGTGCTTGGGTACTGCCCTTTCTTGGACAAGCATCCCACTTATGATTAACCCCTATTGCAAGCATCCGCAACTACAAAAGAAGTATTAAGGTAAACCTAACCATAGCATGAAACATATGGATCCAAATCAGCCCCTTACGAAGCAACTCATAAACTAGGGTTTAAGTTTCTGTCACTCTAGCAACCCATCATCTACTTATTACTTCCCAATGCCTTCCTCTAGGCCCAAATAATGGTGAGGTGTTGTCACACCCAATATGCGATACTATCCTAAAGAGACTCGAAGGTCCCACCAAGGATAGAACCGCATATTGAAACACTTTTGCAAGGTGGATATCATTACATCAACATTACATAATAGATGGGGATACATACAAGAGGCATACAATGCCACACGAATACAATATCACAATACATAAGAGCATCATCTGACTACGGATGAAACACAAACAGAAACTCAAACGACATCCACCCTTCTAGCCCAGGCTGCCGACCTAGAACCTATCCCCTGATCGAAGAAGAAATAGAAGAAGAACTCCAAAACAAGTAACATCGCTCTCGCGTCATGATCATCGCGTAACATGTACCTGCAACTGTTGTTGTAGTAATCTGTGAGCCACGAGGACTCAGCAATCCCATTACCATGGGTATCAAGACTAGCAAAGCTTAAAGGGAAAGGAAGGGGTACAGTGGTGAGGTTGCAGCAGCGACTAAGCATATCTGGTGGCTAACATACACAAATAAGAGCGAGAAGAGAGCAAGCGGAACGGTCGTCAACTAGTAATGATCAAGAAGTGATCCTGGACTCCTACTTACGTCAAACATAACCCAAAAACCGTGTTCACTTCCCGGACTCCGCTGAGAAGAGACCATCACGGCTACACACGCGGTTGATGCGTTTTAATTCGAATCAGGTGTCAAGTTATCTACAACCAGACATTAACAAATTCCCATCTACCACATAACCGCGGGCACGGCTTTCGAAAGTTTATACCCTGTAGGGGTGTCCCAACTTAGCCCATGATAAGCTCTCGCGATCAACGAAGGATATACCTTCTCCCAGGAAGACCCGATCAGACTCGGAATCCCGGTTTACAAGACATTTCGACAATGGTAAAACAAGACCAGCAAAACCGCCCGCTGTGCCGACAAATCCCGATAGGAGCTGCACATATCTCGTTCTCAGGGCACATTGGATTGTCCAAACTTTCGGTAGGCCAGCCCAGAGTTGCCCCTGGTGACCACCGGCGGCTGACAGGTTGGACCAACACTCACGATGAGCACTGGCCCGGGGGGGATAAAATAAAGTTGACCCTCGGGCTCCGGAAACCCAAGGGAAAAAGGGCTAGGTGAGGCAAATGGTAAAACCAAGGTTGGGCCTTGCTGGAGGAGTTTTATTCAAAGCGAACTGTCAAGGGGGTCCCATAAATCACCCAACCGCGTAAGGAACGCAAAATCCGGGAACATAACACCGGTATGACGGAAACTAGGGCAGTAAGAGTGGAACAAAACACCAGGCATAAGGCCGAGTCTTCCACCCTTTACCAAGTATATAGATGCATTAATTAAATAAGAGATATTGTGATATCCCAACATAATCCTGTCAGTCATGGGGCAATCTTCAACTTCACCTGCAACTAGCAACGCTATAAGAGGGGCTAAGCAAAGCGGTAACATAGCCAAGCAATGGTTTGCTAGGAAGGATGAAAAGGTTAGAGGCTGACATGGCAATTTGGGAGGCTTGAAGAACAATTGATAGGTAGCGCAACATAGCGATAGAACGAAGCAACTAGCATAGCAATGATAGTAGTGAGATCCAGGGTAGCGGTCATCTTGCCTGAAATCCTGCAAGGAAGAAGAACGATGTAACGCCCTCGATGCGGCTATATCTCCCACGTGTCGAAGCACGACTTAGAGGCATAACCGCATTGAAAGCAATGTCGCAAGTGAGGTAATCTTCACACAACCCATGTAATACATAAGGGAATGAGAAACATAGTTGGCTTACAATCGCCACTTCACACAATTACATGAATAAAGCATTACATCATCCAGATACAATCAAGGTCCGACTGCGGAACCAAAATAAAAGAAGAACCCCAAATGCGACAAAGGTCCCCGATCGACCCCAACTGGGCTCCACTACTGATCAACTAGAACAGAAACAACACAAAGGACAAGATCTTCATCGAGCTCCTCCTGAGCTTGGTTGCGTCATCTGCACGGACTCAACGGCACCTGCAAGCTGGTTTTGGAAGTATCTGGTGAGCCACGGGGACTCAGCAATCTCGCACCCTCGCGATCAAGACTATTTAAGCTTATGGGTAAGGTAAAGGTATGAGGTGGAGCTGCAGCAAGCGTCTAGCATATATGGTGGCTAACATACGCAAATGAGAGCGAGAAGAGAAGGCAAAGCACGGTCGATAAAAGTATGATCAAGAAGTGATCCTGGACTACCTACGTCAAGCATAACTCCAACAACCGTGTTCACTTCCCGAGCTCCGCCGGAAAGAGACCATCACGGTTACACACGCGGTTGATGTATTTTAATTAAGGTCAACTTCGGGTTTTCTACAACCGGACGTTAACAAATTCCCATCTGCCCATAACCGCGGGCACGGCTTTCGAAAGTTCAAATCCCTGCAGGGGTGTCCCAACTTAGCCCATGACAAGCTCTCACGGTCAACGAAGGAATAGACCTCCTCCCGAGACATTCCGATCAGACTCGGTATCCCGGTACAACAAGACATTTCGATAGGGTAAAACTAAACTAGCAACACCACCCGAATGTGCCGACAAATCCCGATAGGAGCTGCACATATCTCTTTCTCAGGGCACACTCAGATTGTCTTAGGTACGGGTAGGCCAACCCAGAGTTGCCCCTGGTGGTCACCGGTAGCTGACAGTTGGACCAACACTCAGAGGAGCACTGGCCCGGGGAGGGTAAAATAATGATGACCCTCAGGAGCGCGACTCCCAAGGGAAAAGAAAAGGCTAGGTGGCAAATGGTAAAACCAATGTTGGGCATTGCTGGAGAAGCTTTACTTAAGGCGAACTGTCAAGGGGTTCCCATAATAGCCCAACCGTGTAAGGAACGCAAAATCCGGGAACATAACACCGATATGACGGAAACTAGGGCGGCAAGAGTGGAACAAAACACCAGGCATAAGGCCGAGCCTTCCACCCTTTACCAAGTATATAGATGCATTAATTATGTAAGATTTATTGTGATATCCCAACAAGTAATCATGTTCCAACAAGGAACAACATCTCCATGTTCCAACAAGGAACAAACTTCGATCTTCACCTACAACTAACAACGCTATAAGAGGGGATGAGCAAAGCGGTAACATAGCCAATCAACGGTTTGCTAGGACATGGTGGGTTAGAGGTTGAACATGGCAATTTGGGTGGCTGACAAGCAAGTGGTAGGCATCGTAGCATTGGCATGGCAAAAGAGCGAGCAAACTAGCATAGCAAAGATAGTAGTGATTTCGAGGGTATGATCATCTTGCCTGAAATCCCGCAAGGAAGAAGAACGAATCCAAGAAGAAGACAAACGGCCGTAGACGAACGAATCCTCACAACTCCGGAACGAAACCGAAGCTAACGTGAGAAGCAACCCGGAAAGGAACAAACAACATAGTAAACACACAAGCATAAACAAGTCATGATGCACAAACAAGTATGATGCATGTCCGGTTTAATGAGGCATGGCAAGGCAAAATGCAACAAACTATCTTACAAATTAAGTGGAGCTCAATATGCAACGGAGTTGCATATTGACGAAACACCACATCAAGTTATTTAGTTTGATCTCGTTTATGTACTCAACAATATTAAATGTTGGTTAACATGGCAAGAGGGTGAAGCAAAGTAAAACTACCTATCTAGTCAAGTTTAAATGAGGCCGGAAGCAACGAACAACAATTCCGGAAACTCCCCATATGCATATTTTAGATTTGGTACTGTTCTGCCCTAAACACAATTTTAGAGTTGTTTAATATGCAAATAAAGGTCACCATGATAAACTAGGCAAAATTCTACCCCATTTACATATAAAGTTTATTAAAATTGGAGTTACGGTTATTTAGTTATGAAATAAAGCATTTTAGCATGGCATAGGAGCAAAATTAAACAAATAGCATTTTTATCATCTCAAACATAGATGAAAGTTGGATATTATTAATCTACACAAAATTCTGAGCAAGTTTCATATACAAAGTTTTTACAAAGGATGCACCGTTGATTAGTTATTAAATGCATGAAGCTAGGGGGTTATTCTGCAAAACTGCAATCTCTGGAATATTAGACAAAATCGCAGGACGACAAAAAAAACATGATCGGGCTGAAACTGGGCAAGCCCAACAGAGAAAAAAAAATAGAGGAGGGGGCGCTGGGGGTCGGCTCACCCCTGGGCTGCGGCCCGTGAAGGAGGAGGAGGCAGGCTGGTGGGAGATGGGCCACCGGAGCTGGCTGGCGCGGTGCGGAGGAGGTGGCCCGGCTGGGCCTGGCGCTGCGGTTGCAGGCCTGGCAGGCAGATCGAAGCGGAGGCAGGGCGATCGGGCACGCAGCAGAAGCGCGGTCAACGTTCAGGACTGAACCGGGCGAGCGCTGCTGCTCTCGTTTCTGAAGAACAGAAACAGCAGCACGGGAGGCCGGCGATGAGGGCTTGGGGACGAGTTCACTCCGGCGAGGGACTCGGTGCAGGGAGGCGGAGCTTGACGGATCCGGCCACGGGGCATCGGTTCCCGGCGACCGCGAGGCGAACGGGAGCTCGAGGAGGCATCCATGGCAGCAGACGAACTCTGTAGGCAAACAGAGGGAGGGAGTCGGGTGAGAGAGAGGGGAAGTAGAGGAGCAGAAAGAGGGGCAGGGCTGTCGAGCATGGGCCTGGGGCTGGTGGTCGACGGCAACGCAGCTGGTCGCGAGGACGGGCGCGGGGCGCTGCTGGCCCGGTGGTGCTCCGACGGAGGTGGAGGCGGCCGGGTCCTGGATGCAGGTAGTTGGGGACGAGGTCGAGCGCAGGAGGGAGAACGGGGCTCCGGTCGAGCACTCGTCGTCCTCCCTGCTCGAACGTAGTAGAGGAGGCAAGCAGGGCGTTGGGGCTCGGGCGCTGCGGGATGAAGGACGACGGCGAGCTGAACCAGGCGCGCGACGGTGTTCTCCGGCGAGGGCATGGCCAGGATCCGGCGGACCCTGATGCGGGCGAGGCTGGGGAACGACGAGGCCGGATGGATCCATGGGTGGATCGGGCAGGGAGGCGGCTGCGCTCGGCGGAGTCGAGCAGGAGCACGGGCTTGAGGTTGCACGCCTCCATGGGTGCTTGCGCGGCTGCGGGGACTAGGAGGCGTCGGGGTGCGGTGGTTGGTTGGGTGGCGCTGAAATTGAGGACGATGGTCGGAGGCAGGATGGGATGGATGGATTGGGGCGCTGCGAGGTTGGTGGATCTGGATCGAGGGGGGATCCCGAGGGGAGCGACCAAGCGGTGGCGGCGGGAGGATGGGGATGGGACAGCCGGCCTAGGGTTAGGCTGAATATATAGCGAGTGGGTAGGCTTAGGGGCATCTGGTCCCTTCGATTAAAATCGGACGGTCGCGCATAAAATAGTTAGGGAGCCCAAATAACAAAACGGAGACGTTTTGTAGACGTTTGGGGATGATCCGGACACAACGGTGGCGACAGTCCGGGTCGGGTTCGGGAAAACTTTCAGACGCGCGCGAGGAGGGCGGCGGGCTGACGAGAGAGGTTAGGTTGGACCTGGCGGTAGGTACTGAGCTGTGCAGACGGTCTCGAGCTGAGAGAAGAGAAGAGAGGGAGGCCCGGCGACTGTTTCCGGAGACCGAAAACGTCCGACGTTAGACCAGCTACTATTGCCGCTATATTTATCCGTTGGGGCGTCAAACGAACTCCGAACGCGATGAAACTTGGCAGGCGGTCTACCGACAACAAAACGACACCGCATGCCAACTTTCAACCCATTCCAAGAACATTTTACGGCCACTAATAAAATAATATTTCGGACATGCCGCGGGCGCGTGCAAGTGTGTCTGGGCTCAGAACGGACAACGGACGGAACGAGGAGACCGGGACGGATGCAAGTTTTGAAAACATGATGATGCAATGCACATGATGACATCATGAAATGCAACACGCAAGCAAATGACATGGCAACGACGGCGACTAACTGAACGACACCTGGCACATCGGTCTCGGGGCGTTACAACACTCCACCACTACGAGAGGATCTCGTCCCGAGATCTAGAATGGCACCGGAGGGGAAACGGAAGAAAAAGAGAAGAGGTAAACTAAGTTGCTTCTCTGACAAACGAGTGAAACCACGAACCTTGAGGGGTTGAACAAATTGGAAGAAATGAAACAACGGAGGAGAACAAAGTTCACAACACTCCGTTAAGAAAGAGGAAAAGAAGGAACCGATCCGGGTAGCACTCCGGTTGAGAAGGGATGCAAGACTTGATAAAATGAGAGAACTTGAGCAAAAGGGACACAACACTCCGGTTAAATGGATAAGTCAAGAAAAGAACATGATCCTGACAAAACAAGAAGATGGGTTGCAGAGAGGAGCATCACAATGCCTCCGGAATAGAAGAAAGAGTGGAATGGAATGAACGAAGTGAAACAAGATCTTGAGAGATCACAGATACAACAAATGCTAGAATGGAGTTGTTGAAAACCAACAACGAAAAGAATAATCTTGATATGGTCTTATGAAATACATCTCAAATTATGAGATGACAACCTGCCACTCACGGGAAGAAGAATTGGATTGATATGAACGAGGAGACGAGAAACTTATTTCACCAGGAGGATAAATGAAGTACTTGGATCATTTATAAGCACCATAATAACAACCATCCTTAGGGAAGGCTTAAGGTGAAATATAATCCAAGATAACTCCAAAGAAGAGATTGATGGATTTAAAATATCTCATTCTTGATAACTTGTGACTCACGAAGCAACGAAGGGGAATTATCAAGAAGGACATAATACCACCTCCAAAGATACGGTAGAAAGAAATTGCACTCCGGATAGCAAGATGAAGAATGCTTGAGCTCCTCAAAACAAAACATGTGTTGAGCACCATGTTTATTTTAGAGTATAGCTTGGCGGGTCATAACTTCGAGAGAAAACCTGAAGAACAATTGAAGAATGAAAGGAATCCTTGATGAACCACCATGTAGAGCCTCCATGAAGAACTCCGGTAATAGAAGGATGATAAAAAGAAAGAGAAGTTGAAACACAAGGTGAAGCCTTGCGATGATTTAGATGGAGCTTCGCGACGAGATAATGCGGAAAACTTAGAACTCCGGAAGAAAGATGAACAACAAGCAGCCAAGAATTTATTCCTCCTGAACAAACTCTGAAGGAAAGGATTAATCACTTGGATGAAACCAGAATAAGAATTATGTTATGCGTATCCTTCACCAATTTAAATTGATGACAAGCAACGGATTTGGCATACTACTTATTCTTGTAGAAAGGATTAAGAGAGATATGGCGTAAACTTGAGAAGGTCTTCAACGAACCACCGGTAGGATTTGGAAAGAACGAATGAATTGATATGATAACAAAGAAAGAGAACTCTTGAACGAACCACCGTAAGAATTGAAATTGAACGTAGCAAATGCACAAATCACCGGGAAGAATTGCAAAATGAATGAAGATACTTTAGGGTATTTAGATACATGAGAACGACGAGATCACGAGCCGATTAAAGATCACTTGAACGAAGCACCAGTATGATTTAGAGTATGCGAGCTGAAAGCTGGACTGAGTCAATCTTAGACGATGGGCTCCGGATAATCTGACAGAAAAATACTCTGAATTACTCCGGATGAGTGAAAAGAATTCTGACAATCGAAAACAACTATGAGAGGATGGCATCAAGCTAGCACCAAGAATCTTGAAGAGAATAGAGCAAGATTAAAGAGAAACTCTTCTTCGGTCTTCAAATGATGAGAATGACAACGAGAAACACCACCAAGAATTATTGAGGCACACCGGAAGAATCAAAAGCGAAGAGGTTGAGCCAACTATGAAAATAATTGTGAAAGATCTAGGAGATGGCATTTGACTGATGATAACTCATTCTTACGTCAAACTTCGAAAAGAATTTTAAGGACATCTCCGGGAGAATTAGAAGAGTCAGGTAAGATCCTGGGAAAAGACCTGTGGGTTAGGGCCCACTCAAAAGAACACCGTTGAAAAGATTTAAAAGAGATGTTGCACCGGTTGAGTTAAATGGCTTGAATGAGGGAACATCCTCGAAAGAACTTGAACGAAAGTAGAGTGGAAACACGAATCTTCGAGATATCTTGAGCACTCCGGAACAATAGAATAGCGAGAAATGAATAAATATGAGGAGCACCGTCAAGAGAAGGTATTTAAAACGAGGAGAAAGATATGATCAATAACGCTTGAATTTAAACCACCGGAGAAGAAAACGAGTGAAGAGTGACGAACTTGAAGCTCCGTTAGAATATACGTGAGAATCACCGGATAAGAATATTGACGGGAAAAGAATGGAGAGATTTCACAAGAATAAAAGGATACTTGATAAAGAAATCTGGGTCCTTGAACAAAAAGGGTGGGAGGGCGGGAAAAACAAAGGCAACTTGGGGCAGTTGGAATGAACACCGTTGAGAAAACTTAGAATTGATCTTGCGGATGGGGAGAATGATCGGATCCACTTGAAGAGAGACACACTGGTTGAAAAGGATTGGCAAGACAATCTCGATGATCAAGAAGGATTAGTATTCACATAGGAATATGAGAACACCATTTCGGAAAGGTATGGAATCAACACTTGACATTGAAGCAACTCGAATACCACAACTCAAAACAAAAACAAAGGACTGGCTTGCAGAATAAGCCGGAACAAACATATGATAGAGATTTCGTCCGAAGTTTTCGTGGTGGGGCCTACACGGGCTCGATCGTACAACACCATCATGTACAAGGCAGTGCACATGACATACGAAGTGTCCCCGAACCAGCATAGCCAAGGGTTCTTTAAGACACAACGAGACCACTGTAAAAACGACCGTGGAAAGGCGGACCACTAGACGTCGAACCCCAATTTCATATCATACATCTGTCGAAAAGATATCCTAAGAGCTACTTGAATTCCCACCTATGAAACTCCCGAATTTTTCCGGTTATGCAATCAGGTGTTGGGGATACAGGGGAAGCATAATATCTCACCCAAACTAGCAAATCCTACATCCAGCTGTATCCATCCTTCAACACATAACCAAGAAACCTTCGGAAATCATCTACCTCAACCTTCGAAAAGCATCCGTTATACGAGTCATGGCAATACTCCCGTACTCACCTCAGTACTGGGTTATCGGGGTTATCTCACCAACAACTGCATAAAAGAGATTTTCGATGTCGGCGTACTAAACTCAGGTATTCCAGAACTGCAACGATAAAATTATGACGACAACACCTCAGAGCTCAACTCCCCGGGACACTTCCACTAAACCCCTGACAGGAGGCACCAAGACAATGTTCTCATCATAAGCCATCGGAACGATTCCAAGATACCCGCGTGATCCTAAAAATTTTTTAGTGAAATTTCAGAAGAGAAGAGTCAAAACTCTACGTCAGGATGCCTTACCAGAGCGATGAAGGGACTGAGGAGTAAAAAGAATTCCTAAACTCTCCGATATATAATTCCTAGAAGACTCAAAACATTTTTCTAGACACAACTCGGCTGCTAAAAACGATCAAGCAATGGGGCTCCTAAGGTCGGGGAAGGCTCTGATACCAACTTGTAACGCCCTCGATGCGGCTATATCTCCCACGTGTCGAAGCACGACTTAGAGGCATAACCGCATTGAAATCAATGTCGCAAGTGAGGTAATCTTCACACAACCCATGTAATACATAAGGGAAAGAGAAACATAGTTGGCTTACAATCGCCACTTCACACAATTACATGAATAAAGCATTACATCATCCAGATACAATCAAGGTCCGACTGCGGAACCAAAATAAAAGAAGAACCCCAAATGCGACAAAGGTCCCCGATCGACCCCAACTGGGCTCCACTACTGATCAACTAGAACAGAAACAACACAAAGGACAAGATCTTCATCGAGCTCCTCCTGAGCTTGGTTGCGTCATCTGCACGGACTCAACGGCACCTGCAAGCTGGTTTTGGAAGTATCTGGTGAGCCACGGGGACTCAGCAATCTCGCACCCTCGCGATCAAGACTATTTAAGCTTATGGGTAAGGTAAAGGTATGAGGTGGAGCTGCAGCAAGCGTCTAGCATATATGGTGGCTAACATACGCAAATGAGAGCGAGAAGAGAAGGCAAAGCACGGTCGATAAAAGTATGATCAAGAAGTGATCCTGGACTACCTACGTCAAGCATAACTCCAACAACCGTGTTCACTTCCCGGGCTCCGCCGGAAAGAGACCATCACGGTTACACACGCGGTTGATGTATTTTAATTAAGGTCAACTTCGGGTTTTCTACAACCGGACGTTAACAAATTCCCATCTGCCCATAACCGCGGGCACGGCTTTCGAAAGTTCAAATCCCTGCAGGGGTGTCCCAACTTAGCCCATGACCAGCTCTCACGGTCAACGAAGGAATAGACCTCCTCCCGAGACATTCCGATCAGACTCGGTATCCCGGTACAACAAGACATTTCGACAGGGTAAAACTAAACCAGCAACACCGCCCGAATGTGCCGACAAATCCCGATAGGAGCTGCACATATCTCTTTCTCAGGGCACACTCAGATTGTCTTAGGTACGGGTAGGCCAACCCAGAGTTGCCCCTGGTGGTCACCGGTAGCTGACAGTTGGACCAACACTCAGAGGAGCACTGGCCCGGGGGGGGTAAAATAATGATGACCCTCAGGAGCGCGACTCCCAAGGGAAAAGAAAAGGCTAGGTGGCAAATGGTAAAACCAATGTTGGGCATTGCTGGAGAAGCTTTACTTAAGGCGAACTGTCAAGGGGTTCCCATAATAGCCCAACCGTGTAAGGAACGCAAAATCCGGGAACATAACACCGATATGACGGAAACTAGGGCGGCAAGAGTGGAACAAAACACCAGGCATAAGGCCGAGCCTTCCACCCTTTACCAAGTATATAGATGCATTAATTATGTAAGATTTATTGTGATATCCCAACAAGTAATCATGTTCCAACAAGGAACAACATCTCCATGTTCCAACAAGGAACAAACTTCGATCTTCACCTGCAACTAACAACGCTATAAGAGGGGATGAGCAAAGCGGTAACATAGCCAATCAACGGTTTGCTAGGACATGGTGGGTTAGAGGTTGAACATGGCAATTTGGGTGGCTGACAAGCAAGTGGTAGGCATCGTAGCATTGGCATGGCAAAAGAGCGAGCAAACTAGCATAGCAAAGATAGTAGTGATTTCGAGGGTATGATCATCTTGCCTGAAATCCCGCAAGGAAGAAGAACGAATCCAAGAAGAAGACAAACGGCCGTAGACGAACGAATCCTCACAACTCCGGAACGAAACCGAAGCTAACGTGAGAAGCAACCCGGAAAGGAACAAACAACATAGTAAACACACAAGCATAAACAAGTCATGATGCACAAACAAGTATGATGCATGTCCGGTTTAATGAGGCATGGCAAGGCAAAATGCAACAAACTATCTTACAAATTAAGTGGAGCTCAATATGCAACGGAGTTGCATATTGACGAAACACCACATCAAGTTATTTAGTTTGATCTCGTTTATGTACTCAACAATATTAAATGTTGGTTAACATGGCAAGAGGGTGAAGCAAAGTAAAACTACCTATCTAGTCAAGTTTAAATGAGGCCGGAAGCAACGAACAACAATTCCGGAAACTCCCCATATGCATATTTTAGATTTGGTACTGTTCTGCCCTAAACACAATTTTAGAGTTGTTTAATATGCAAATAAAGGTCACCATGATAAACTAGGCAAAATTCTACCCCATTTACATATAAAGTTTATTAAAATTGGAGTTACGGTTATTTAGTTATGAAATAAAGCATTTTAGCATGGCATAGGAGCAAAATTAAACAAATAGCATTTTTATCATCTCAAACATAGATGAAAGTTGGATATTATTAATCTACACAAAATTCTGAGCAAGTTTCATATACAAAGTTTTTACAAAGGATGCACCGTTGATTAGTTATTAAATGCATGAAGCTAGGGGGTTATTCTGCAAAACTGCAATCTCTGGAATATTAGACAAAATCACAGGACGACAAAAAAAACATGATCGGGCTGAAACTGGGCAAGCCCAACAGAGAAAAAAAAATAGAGGAGGGGGCGCTGGGGGTCGGCTCACCCCTGGGCTGCGGCCCGTGAAGGAGGAGGAGGCAGGCTGGTGGGAGATGGGCCACCGGAGCTGGCTGGCGCGGTGCGGAGGAGGTGGCCCGGCTGGGCCTGGCGCTGCGGTTGCGGGCCTGGCAGGCAGATCGAAGCGGAGGCAGGGCGATCGGGCACGCAGCAGAAGCGCGGTCAACGTTCAGGACTGAACCGGGCGAGCGTTGCTGCTCTCGTTTCTGAAGAACAGAAACAGCAGCACGGGAGGCCGGCGATGAGGGCTTGGGGACGAGTTCACTCCAGCGAGGGACTCGGTGCAGGGAGGCGGAGCTTGACGGATCCGGCCACGGGGCATCGGTTCCCGGCGACCGCGAGGCGAACGGGAGCTCGAGGAGGCATCCATGGCAGCAGACGAACTCTGTAGGCAAACAGAGGGAGGGAGTCGGGTGAGAGAGAGGGGAAGTAGAGGAGCAGAAAGAGGGGCAGGGCTGTCGAGCATGGGCCTGGGGCGGGTGGTCGACGGCAACGCAGCTGGTCGCGAGGACGGGCGCGGGGCGCTGCTGGCCCGGTGGTGCTCCGACGGAGGTGGAGGCGGCCGGGTCCTGGATGCAGGTAGTTGGGGACGAGGTCGAGCGCAGGAGGGAGAACGGGGCTCCGGTCGAGCACTCGTCGTCCTCCCTGCTCGAACGTAGTAGAGGAGGCAAGCAGGGCGTTGGGGCTCAGGCGCTGCGGGATGAAGGACGACGGCGAGCTGAACCAGGCGCGCGACGGTGTTCTCCGGCGAGGGCATGGCCAGGATCCGGCGGACCCTGATGCGGGCGAGGCTAGGGAACGACGAGGCCGGATGGATCCATGGGTGGATCGGGCAGGGAGGCGGCTGCGCTCGGCGGAGTCGAGCAGGAGCACGGGCTTGAGGTTGCACGCCTCCATGGGTGCTTGCGCGGCTGCGGGGACTAGGAGGCGTCGGGGTGCGGTGGTTGGTTGGGTGGCGCTGAAATTGAGGACGATGGTCGGAGGCAGGATGGGATGGATGGATTGGGGCGCTGCGAGGTTGGTGGATCTGGATCGAGGGGGGATCCCGAGGGGAGCGACCAAGCGGTGGCGGCGGGAGGATGGGGATGGGACAGCCGGCCTAGGGTTAGGCTGAATATATAGCGAGTGGGTAGGCTTAGGGGCATCTGGTCCCTTCGATTAAAATCGGACGGTCGCGCATAAAATAGTTAGGGAGCCAAAATAACAAAACGGAGACGTTTTGTAGACGTTTGGGGATGATCCGGACACAACGGTGGCGACAGTCCGGGTCGGGTTCGGGAAAACTTTCAGACGCGCGCGAGGAGGGCGGCGGGCTGACGAGAGAGGTTAGGTTGGACCTGGCGGTAGGTACTGAGCTGTGCAGACGGTCTCGAGCTGAGAGAAGAGAAGAGAGGGAGGCCCGGCGACTGTTTCCGGAGACCGAAAACGTCCGACGTTAGACCAGCTACTATTGCCGCTATATTTATCCGTTGGGGCGTCAAACGGACTCCGAACACGATGAAACTTGGCAGGCGGTCTACCGACAACAAAACGACACCGCATGCCAACTTTCAACCCATTCCAAGAACATTTTACGGCCACTAATAAAATAATATTTCGGACATGCCGCGGGCGCGTGCAAGTGTGTCTGGGCTCAGAACGGACAACGGACGGAACGAGGAGACCGGGACGGATGCAAGTTTTGAAAACATGATGATGCAATGCACATGATGACATCATGAAATGCAACACGCAAGCAAATGACATGGCAACGACGGCGACTAACTGAACGACACCTGGCACATCGGTCTCGGGGCGTTACAAACGAGTCCATGAAGAATACGAACGGATGAAGCCGAACCAAGCGTAGACGAACGAATCCTCACGATCGCAACGAAACGGGAACTATCGAGAAGAAGCACACAACATGGTAAACACACCACACATGAACAAGACATGATGCACAACCAAGCATGATGCATGACAAGACTACATGAAGCCTCATGGCAAGAGATGATGCAAACAAGAGCAACACATCAAGGCAAGTTTAAATGAGGTCGGGAACAACATATAACAATTCCGGTAAGTCCTCATATGCAAATTTCGAAATTGGTCCAGATCTGAATAAACCTTATGTTCAAGTTGTTAAACAGCAAGTTAAGATGCACCAAGATGATCTACACGAGATTCTAGTCAAGTTACATATAAAGTTCATTTAATTCGGAGCTACGGCCTAGAATATATGAGCAAAACAAGTTAAGCATGGCATTGATGCAAGATGCATGCAAACATCAAGCAAACACCTCAAAACAAGGATGCAACATGATAATATGAAGCTACATGCAAAATCAAGCAAGTTTCATATAGAGCACACTCAAAACGGAGGAACGGTTCAACACACACACTATACAAGTTATAGCAACAATCTGTCCAAAACAACAACTAGGCATATTACAAGCATGAAAACAACATGCTATAGTACCACAATATGAAAACAAAAGGCATGGACATGATGTACAGGTAAAGTATAACAAAACATGAACACTGAGCTATCTCCAGAAATCACTAGAACATGCTCAAAAAGACATGGTTAGCTTGCAAATAATATCAGTTTCAGACTTTGCAGAAATAACATCAGGTTGCAATGTTTAGAGCTATCAAACAACATGTTACAAGAACTTAACATGGAAAAAAGGCATGGCATGAATCTACTAATTTCATAGAACAAAAGTCCTTTACTGACCAAGAGCCAAAAAGGATCAGAAGATATGATGGCACCCATGTAAACATGGCAAATGATATGACAAGTTCAAACATGGCAGGAACAACGATAAGTAGGCATGTTGGTGAGCTTGTACCACTCACCACAGATCATTACATGGAATTACAAGGCAACCAACAGTAAGAAGACATGACTGTGAAGCTAAGCATGGCAAGAACAAGTTCATAGGGTGCATGGATCACTAGCAAATCTCATGGCAAAATTGAACTTCATGTTAACAGGCCGACAGCAACATTATTTAGCAACTTTGGAGCAAGATTACAACAAGCTACAGCATGCTATAAATGCAACCAGGGGCATGGATGTATATAGCATGACATGTATAACAAAACATCCTTAGTGAACATCTCCAGATTATGCATAGAATGACTTGTAGCAGCGGGTTTACATAGCATCACAAATAACAGATTCAGCCTAGCAAAACAGCAACAACAAGTACCCTACTTAACAAGCTTGATGCACTCACTAAAAGACTCACAAAAATACATGGCAAGCACCCCTGTAAATATGGCATGATGTAGTTCAAAACACATGTAGAGATCAACCTCATAGGATGCACACACAAAATGCAACAAAAATAACAAATCTCCAAGTTATAACAGTTTCAGCAGATTAACATCATATAGCACTCTTGCAACGATGATTCAGGCATCAAGATGCACTCAAATAAACATGGTGCAATGGAATGAAATGTAGATCATCTCACAGCGAACATTTTAACATATTACACGTAGTAAACGGAGCAGTATGCAGAGAGTTACGATGTGGTGAACAGGTGACCAAAATGCTGAAAACTACGGGGACTTGGAGAGAAATCCACCTCGGGGAAAAGTCAACGGCGGCGGTTTCAGATCTGGATCGGGTGGCACGGACTTTGAGGCGAGGCAGGCTCGCAGGAGATGGCAGGGGCGGCGAGGCGAAGGAGGCCGGGTCGGCGGCAGGCGAGGGAGCCGGCGGGGCGCGGGGTGGAGCCCGCGACGGTGCGGCGCCGACGGCGAGGGGCGGCAGGGCCGGGCGCGGGGCGGAGGGCGGTCGGCGGAGCGGGGCCGGCTGGGCGCGGCGGAGGCGAGGGCCGGCCAGAGGCGCGAGGCGGCGGCGGACCTCGGGCCCGGGCGGCGGCACGGTCGGGCGGCGGCGGGCGCGGGATCGGGCCCGTGCGGGCCCCGGATGGGCTCCGTGGGCCGCAGCGGCGGCGGGCGGTAGAGCGCCACGTGGCGGCTCCGGAGTGGGCGCAGGCGGCGGCGCTGGACGTGTCCACGCGGGGTGGACACGTCCGGCGGCAGGAGGAGGAAGAGGCTAGGGTTTCGGGGGTTTGAGCTGCGAAATTTCGGAGGGGGAGGCATTTTTATAGGTAGAGGGAGCTAGGAGAGTCCAAATGAGGAGCGGTTTTCGGCCACGCGATCGTGATCGAACGACCGAGAGCATGGAGGGGATTAGGATGGGTTTTGGGCCACTTTGGAGGGGTGTTTGGCTGCAAGACAAAAGAGGCTTTAACGGTTCCCCGGTTAACCGTTGGAGTATCAAACGACCTCCAAATGGCACGAAACTTGACAGGCGGTCTACCGGTTCTATACCAAGGCCACTTGGCAAATCACGGTCCATTCTGAGAATGTTTAACACCCGCTCACAACGAGAGACAAAAAGGGGGACACCAGAGGGCATAGGAGCGCCGGATTGCAAAACAGACAACGGGGAAAATGCTCGGATGCATGAGACGAACACGTATGCAAAATGAGATGCACATGATGACATGATAAAATGCAACATGCAAGCAAATGACATGGCAACAACGGCGAATAACTGGCAGACACATGACGCATCAAATCCGGGGCGTTACAGGTGTCATGTAGTCGACGTTCACATAACACCACTAGAGGAGAGACAACATACATGCATCTCATCAAAATATCGAATGAATACCAAATTCACATGGCTACTAATAGCAAGACTTCACCCATGTCCTCAAGAACAAACGTAACTACTCATAAAGCATATCCATGTTCATAATCAGAGGGGTATTAATATGCATTAATGATCTGACATATGATCTTCCACCGAATAAACCAACTAGCATCAACTACAAGGAGTAATCAACACTACTAGAAACCTATAGGTACCAATCTGAGGTTTTGGGATAAAGATTGGATACAAGAGATGAACTAGGGTTTGAGAGGAGATGGTGCTGGTGAAGATGTTGATGGAGATTGAGCCCCTCCCAATGAGAGGATCGTTGGTGATGCCAATGGTGATGATTTACCCCTCCATGAGGGAAGTTTCCCCAGTAGAATAGCTCCGCCGGAGCCCTAGATGGGTTCCGCCAAGGTTCCACCTCGTGGCGGCGGAGTTTCGTCCCGAAGCTTGCTTATTAATTTTTTCTAGGGTAAAAGACTTCATATAGCAAAAGATGGGCACCAGAGGGCTGCCAGGTGGCCCACGAGGCAGGGGGCGCGCCCAGGGGGAGGAGGGGGGGGTAGGGCGCGCCCCCACCCTCATGGCCAAGGTGTGGGCCCCCTCTGGTATTTCTTCCGCTCAATATTTTTTATTAATTCCCAAAATGACTTTCGTGGAGTTTTAGGACTTTTGGAGCTGTGTAGAATAGGTCTCTAATATTTACTCCTTTTCCAGCCCAGAATCGCAGCTGCCGGCATTCCCCCTCTTCATGTAAACGTTGTAAAATAAGAGAGAATAGCCATAAGTATTGTGACATAACGTGTAAAAGCAACCCATAATGCAATAAATATCGATATAAAAGCATGTTGCAAAATGGACGCATCAACAGGTCAGCAAACCTTCCGACGCATCTTTGTGCGAAGCGTGCTTGCACTTTGAATGTGACCGAGGGCTGGCTTGATGAAACACCTCGTTTCCTTTTTTTCCAGGGTAGTATCTGGCTTCCTAGTGACCAATCTCTTGGCTGATTGTCCTAAGAATGCTTATATATGAATAAAGCTCTGTCATTTACCCGCAAAAAAAATTAAGTCATATTAACCGGAAAGGAGGCGGTATGGACTAGCATTACTTTGGTGCATCCCGTCAACTCGCAGAATAAGGACAAGCTTGCAGGACAAGGTGAAGCTTGCTTACACCCTCTCCGTCTACCTCAAGCGCGGTGGCTCGTAGGATGATGAGAAGCTTTTGACTAATGCAACCTACCCTCGCCTAGGCGTTGGCGTGCAACGGTTCATTCGATGTCAGATTGCCAGAGGCATACACCGTAGCACCATCATTGTTCAACTTCTCGAAGAGGCGAAGAGCCAAGCGCAAGGTTTAGTAGTACGAGCAGTACTACTAGTGTACAGGTACTAGGAACTGCATGGTGGAGCGTCTGCACTCTTATTTTATTTCAATCTGTGATAAAGTACACATTTATTCAGGAGAAGTGTGGAAAACGGCAGCCCAATAGTACTATTAAAAACATCAAACATGTAATGATGACGTCGATCAACCATGCTCTAATATTTCTTGGCCTCTGTGCGATACATAGCCCGTCTGTGTTCTTGCTCCTTGTCTAAGCTTCAAGGAGCGGCCATTTGCCGTCAATTGAGATCGGTTTGTTCACACTCCGGTCCCACATGTCAGTGGTATGCCAAGAAGAAGCATGTTGACCGACAGTCCATACACGCACTTGGTTTTGCACCTTCATACTAGTATGAGCCGATTCAAAGAAGAGCGTATGGATGGTTGCTTCGTCCGAGCAACTTATAGTGGGAAAGGTGGGGCTTATGATTTGACTGCTCATTACTTACTATTAGTGCGTCGCAACGACCGAGCTGAGTCTCCCATCGAGGTTGTGCACTCTAATTTGGTGCTTGGCACATGGCCCCGGATGCTGAATTGCTTCTAGCAATGTTATCGACCTTCCAGAATTTGTTTGCATAATTGATGTACAAATATTTCTCCAGCGACATGAAATTGTACAATGCTCTGAAGCTTTCAGCTTTTGTTTCATGTGTCTTGTTAGCTGGAAGGTTGTCTCGCTACAACATCAATCAAATACTAGAAAGGAAACTAACATCCATGCTCTTTCGAAAAAAAATATATAAAAACTAACTTCCTTGCTAATGCATCTCAGTGATTAGCAGATCAGAGCTAATATTTACATCACAGCTAAAGACAAAGTTGTGAGAAGGTGTTAAATTAAAATTGATCCATGCTTTCATTGGCAGCAACTTCCCCCTAGCTCTGTCTATATCAACAAGGCATGTTGGGAAACAAAGTAGCTGTCAGGAGCATGGAACATTCTGATCATTTTGTGTAGTTCCACTAAAATAGAGTTGAGCATCCATGTTCCAAAGATATTGAGTAAGTGTGATTACAATAATAGAGGACTGTTGATGAAACAATACACACACAAATAGAAGCCGGTCACCTTTGCAGTCTCTCTTAAGACTGACTAGTTGGAGAAGATTAAGCAAATAGTTGGAGAAGATTAAGCTCGAAGTTGGATGAGGAGGGTAGAGCAAAACCAATCTCCCTTTGTGCAGTCCCACTGAAATGTACAAACATTGCCCGCGTGACATTTCGGCAAAGCTGCACAAAACACTCTTAAGAAAAAATTGATTTGTGCAGTTCACCAAAAGGTTGCAATAGTGACGAGGTAAAATGGATAGCCTTGTTTGCAAAAAAGAGGTAGAAAGGAAACAATTACTGGCCAATAACATTTTATGATACATACGCTGATAAAAAATAAGCATATTACTTGTCCTAAGGGAAGATAGCAACACAATTGTTTATGTAAAACGGTGTGAGGATGAGATTGCAACATGGAAAGTACGCAGGCTGAGCTACGCTTTGGGCAAAGATCTAGGGAAGATCCACATGCAGGATTTTCAGCAACGTGGGAAGATGGACAGTGGAGCAAGGCCGGAGGAAGCTGTACATGAGGGTAGTCAGGGTGTAACTGGGAGGGCGCCGACGGCCGGGATCTGCCCATACCACGCTAGAGGTTCGTCAGAGAGAACGTCGGATATCGTAGATCGGGACATGCTGCCTCGACGCCATTGAACGGAGAAATGATGCACATCCTCCCTTTCCGCCAGCGGACGGGATGCGGCCGGACCGGTGACCAATGTTGAGAGAGAGAGGGCCATCGCCGCCATGTGTGAGATAGTGTGACGAGAGACAAAGCCCGACAGGCAGGCTCCATTGTATAGAGTGGAGCGGATTTCGTTTTTCTCGATACCAATCACTCTATATTCTGTACATGCCATTGAGAAATATAACTTTATTTAAAACTAACGTGTCACGTCGAACTTTGTTCTGTGTATGCGTGGTACACGACCCTCCTTCAAGTAAACAATCGCTCCACGCGTCAAATTATCACGTGGGTTGCCTTTTCGTTTAGAAATGAGCTCCACCGTGTACCCGCGCGGGTGTGCCGGGAACGAGACGTGAGTACATGCGTCATGCGTGCACCTCTTCTCTACGTGCAGGTACCCCACGTAAGTGGGTGTGTGTGAGAGAGATGATTTGTGCGAAACAGAGGCAATGTGTCGATGATATCTCAAACTAAAAAAATGTAACACATGCAATGTGTGTGGAACAGAGGCCTGGATATATCATATATAGAGGGGAGCGATCTACGAGAAGAGATTGGAGGGATCATCGGGGTGAGATATCGATAGAATCAGAGAGAGGGATGAAGTGTGTGGGTGCACGATCGATAAAGAGTGCCATCGAATTTGTGTTTGCCCACGTCAAAGATATAGGGTGGCTGGCCTACTAGAATGTGAGAGGGGAGAGGTGCATTTTGTCTTTGTGGCATGGATACCTACCTACGGCGTTCGACTATTGGTGTGTGTAGGGTGGTCAGAGACCTAACCATAGAGAGGTAGATCAACTGGTATATGCATGGAGAAGGAGAGAGACCAAGCTATGTATTGAGGAAGATCGATCGACATCCATGCATCTCTACTTCTAATGGAGCAGTTGGTAGTCTCCGTCGGTCAATTTTCGTCCCACCAGAGATGGTTTATTTTCGTCCTCAATCCCACCTCCCACCTCCCAGCGAATTCCGCACTGAACCGACAAGCGTCAAAAAAAAAAACTGAGATTGCAATGGGACAAGGGTGCAAACCTCCGGTCAATTGAAAGAAAAACGGATGTAAAAAAACTCTACGAAAATTAACCTACGAAAATTAACCAATAAAAAAACAGATGCTAGGGCAGGTACGAGCGGTTCCTGCTGCCCTTGAATCCCCTCGATCTGTTTCCTCATTCCATCATCAAGGACGCTCTAGCTGCGGAGCCCTTCGCCACCTCCGAGATCCGCCGCCGCCACCCTCTCTGATTCTTGTCGACGCTGCCGGCGACGCCATCCGGCTCTCGCGTCAGCTGCCACCAACGTGGCTCCACCCCTGTCTCCCCCATCGATCCCCAGCACCTCCTCGCTGTTCCCCCCTGCGCGCGCCCCTGTGGGCTGCGGCTAACCCTAGACGCCAACTCGTGTTGCGGGCACTGAGGATGGGAGCGGGCGGCCGCATCGCTAAGGGGTTGGAGCGGCTGGGGCGTCACCGCCGCCGAACTCCGGGAATCGCCGCCGCCAAGTCTCCAGGGCAGGGCGGTTTCAAACCCTGCCGACGAACTCCAGGATACGCATAATCATTGCCGCCGCCCCCCTCCCCCGGCTGCCCCGCGGTCTTCTATCTCTCCCAACTCCGCTGTCGCGCCACGTCTTCCGTCTCTGCATGAATCGCGGCTGTGGCAGCCACTCCCCATGGCGGCCATCCTGGCACACCGTGTCCGGGATGATGGAGGTGATGTCGGCCAGGTCCCTGTTTCCGTCGGCATCTTCTGCGATGAGACCCGTGGGGGCAGGTTGCACGCTGCTCATCTGCGTCGATGGCGTCGGCGTGGTCCTTCCCCTGCCAAGCGTGGCTGCTCCTTGGCTGGATCATAGTGATGATACAGTCGGCTCGGCGGGGGCTAGGGATCTCGCTGGCTAGCGTTTATTTGATGTCCGGATGTTCCAATTGTGATGGAACAGACGTATAATGTACTGTACAAGAATTTGGACGAGGCTCATCGGCGTGGATGGTTGTGGCTTGGCTGCCGGGCACACAATCCATTGATTCACACATAAGGTTTGCCTTTTTTCTTCTCTTTGCATTCTTTTCTATTAAGTTTGCAGATTGTTTGTGTTGGCCAACGAAAACAGATTTAGGATCCTAGATTTATACAGTTTAAGAACTTACAAAGTTTAGCAAGTATATCTGGTTCTGAACTTTTGAAGAGTGCTTATAACAGTAATTTCTTCAGTCTTTTGTAATTCTGATTTAATATCGATTCTGTTGTAGTAGCATCCTTGTAGTTCACCATTGGAATGTGCACATTTAGTCTTTATTAGTAATACAGTTTCTTGATTCTTGAATTCTGAGCTGAATGTGCACATTTAGCAACCACTGCGTACGTACGTGCTCTAATGGAAAGAACGTAGCCGACACAGACCGTAGCCATCTAAACCAAGGCTCCTCCGCCCTACCGAGTCTTGCAAGCGATCGTCGTAAGAAATATTCCGTTTGATGCCGGCATGCGTTGTTGTTGCACTGTCGCAACCATCCATCTACACACCAAATGTATGCGAACAAGATTCATTGGGGTTCCTCTATTTTCCCATAGTTTTCCTCTTCTTTTCATGCAAGATCAGTCTCTGATCCACCTCACTCGCATGGATGCAGGTCAAAACCGAGTCGCGGTGTTCACAATGCTGGGCATTATTTATATCAAAGGACGAGGAGGAAGATTTGGATGACCGTAACCAAAATGGCAAGGGCAGCAACATGGTCGTCACCTGCAATGCCGATGGGTGCTGAGATTAAGATGTTTGGTTTATTTGTTGAAAGTTACATCCCATGTTTCATGATTTATTTGCCGCTGGTTAATCATGATATTTTGAACTGCTCTGACAATTGCTTGCTGTCTGCGTCTCTTACTTTCCAACTTGCTGCACATACAGATATACATCATTAGAATCTCTTTGTACTTATTCAACATGCTTCAGTTATGCTTCTTTGAAAATCCAGTTGTAGATGCAGTGAAGCCCCATTTAGATCTTGGCTATAGTATTATTCTTGTCTTATGACTTATGACGGATTGATATGTGATACCATGACATAGCATTGTGGTACCGTGGTAGTCACATTTGGTGGTAGTTCTGATTATTTGCTAGATTACGAGATAAGACCAAGTGCTTCTGCAACTCGGTTGCGGTTTTGATAGGAACATGAAGACTTGTGCCATGCCATGGAGCATGTTTGATTTAAAGGAGTAAGTCAACATACATCTTGTTTCTTATGTTTTATCTAGAGAAAATGATTGTTCCTTGTGAGTCATTTTCTTCTACAAATGCAGCATAGTTGCTCCAATATATTGAGCAGGGAAGAAGTTTGTTACAAGTGTTTTATAGAGTTGACGCAAGAGACATCCGACGGGATACATTGGTAGGCACTTCGTGAAAGGCGGACTCCATTTAATCCTTTCCAGTTGCTTACTGAACACCAAGCCCTATTTGATATGCTTGATGATTGTTATATAGGTGCAGGAATCGACGAAGAAGCTTCCGTTCAGCATGGTATCTCAATGGAAGAATATCCGAAGCAAACCTCCGCTACTTGTCTGTTCCCTTTCATTTGTCGTGGGAAGACCTTAGGAAGGTAGGAAGACCTTAGGAAGAGTGGGTGGGAGGAAGGGAGGCATGTGCTATAGATGTAGGCGAACAATGGTCCTTGGAAATTATTAGTACTTTACAAAATGTCTGTCCCCTGTGACGCCTACAATGAGCGAGAGAGGGTGGAAGGAAGGGAGACCGGAGGAAGGAAGATGGGGATATATGTAGAGAGAGGGAGATAGGAGGAAGGGAGATGGGCATATATGTAGAGAGAGGAAGATCAGAGAGGGAGGGAAGATTTACAGGACGATTGTCATTGAGCCACTCAAATATGTATGTCTCTGTTGCATCACACGGGCAATTAACTATAGAAAAATTCAAGGCTATTTTTTAAAGTGACATTTATTCACGCCGATAATTTCCAGGTACATCAGGTTGAACAATTTTGTTTATGTTTTGAGTGGTTAATATTCTTTACCGCTGGCCACATATCTCACTTGTGTTGGTCCCCTAGAATATGCTAATGTTTAGTTTCCAATTTTTCAACTATCAAATATCAGTGGACTTTACATGGTTTCCTACAAAATAAAAAATAAAATAGACTCATATGGCCCGAGTTTGTTTGCTCAGGAGGATTCTTTCATAGATTATAATAGTCAGTGGCTTAAAAGTATTGTCAGTGCTACAAACGTGAAACTGATGAAAGAAGAACATATTTGTACCTTATTGCCAGCTGACTATAAATGAAGAGCACCTCCAAAGTTCAATTCAATTAGCGACTAAACATTGTAATTCATGGTAGAAGAGATCCAGTCACGATGCACACAACATTAACTATACATAGTGTATGAGGATGACAGTAGTGCTCTCAGGACTGGTGCTTGTTTGAGAAGGTGATGACTCGACAATAAAAGTAAAATAACATAAAAGTAAATGGATAGGACCTTTGCAGATGGAAGCATGGATGTGCAAAGGTGCCAGAGGTTGAAGCTTAAATCAGAGATTAATAATTTTGGGAGGTATACCTTTCCTGTCAATGTTACGACTGAGAGTTCTCAATATCTTCCAAATTAGTGGTGGTTCCCAAGCGGTAAAAGTAAAGTTTACTCCCCCTCCACCAACAAACACAAGCCATGGCTAACTGAATCCTCGGGTGCCCTCCATACAAACAACTTTCCAGGGGAGTTTTTATTATTATTATGGCAATTTTGATCATGGGGCTGGCATCCCGATCAATGGTTGGATTTTTTTCAAAGGACGTTCGAGCTATACGCTGGAATCCACGCCCCAAACTCGTCCATATTCTCGTCCAGATTTGACAGGGCTTCGATATATTGGAGATCGCCAAAGATTCCCTCATTGGAATATGACTAAATTTGGTAGGTTTGTTGTAGACTCAATTCCGCACACTTCCACCAAAGCAATCATCAAAGCGATGCTCGAGGAGGCGGTGGCGGCGGATACAAGTTCGTTGTCCAGAAAAACAGCATGATCGCTCGATGGTAATGTTGACGTTGAGCCCCCGAGCTCCATGGATTATTCCTCCATGATCTTGATAGAGATCGGAGTTGACGTTGATGAAGGCCCTCATCTGAACATGACGATCTGAGATGGAGTGCAGTCCTCGATCGAGCCAAGGTGACTAGTCTAGCCAGCGACAAAGATGCAGATGTCGCAGCTGATCTGCAGGCATGCCATTGATTCTTTGTCGATCTCACAGCGGAACTCTCAATGAAAGCACCATTGTCGGTGTCAAAACCGGCAGACCTCAGGGTAGGGGGTCCCGAGCTTTGGATTCTCGGATCAATGGTAACAAGGACGAAGGAGACGATGTTTTATCCAGGTTTGGGCCCTCTTGATGGAGGTAAAACCCCACGTCTTGCTCTTGTTTATATTGAGAGGGTATCAAGTACAGAGTTGATCTGCCTCGAGATCATCTGTTGTGGTCTAAACCCTAATGGTATGATGATAAATGTCATAATGATCTGTCGACTAGCCTGGCCTCGGCTTATATAATGTACCAGAGGCCTAGGATAACAACAATCCTAGTCGAATACATTGGTGGAGACTGGAGAGGAGTCCTTGCCTTGATCACCAAGTCTTGTGGAAGCTTCCTCGTGTATGTCATCAGCTGCCTGAAGTGGCCCAATAGTGAACCACCATGGGGGCCCTTGGCCCGATCCACCTGTTTGGGAGACGACGTGGTGAGTACCCCCTACTCCAAGACACCATAACCAATAGTGGGTTTTTCCCTCGCCGCTGCCGACCACGTCTACGCAGAACATCCTCCCATTCCCTTGGCGGCGGGATCGGGCCGGATCTGTGACCAGCGGTGTGGCCACTGTCGTTCTATGCTTGTGAAGAGAGCAATCCAAGCAAGTAGGCTTGTAGCTTAGGCTCCTGCTAGTCTATATATAGTGGAGCGGTTTTCTTTTTCTCTCCATATCAACCTTTTTATATTGCGTACATGTCATTGAAGAGTGAAATGATGGTTCCTTCATCCGACTAACTTACTGTGTGATTTGACTGCTCATTAGTCATATTACCGTGGCCCCTGCACATACTCCCCCTACGTGTATGACCGTTCATGAGTCTCACTTGTACTTATCTCTGTTTTCTTGCATGACACGTGGACATGATGCGCATAGAGGCATTTTGTTCCTGCATGTTGTTACATACCTACTCCCTCCTTCTGCTTTACTACTAGTACTCCCTCCGTCCTGGTTTATTGATCCCCTTTGTACTCAATTCATCGACTCGTTTTCCTCAAGAATTGTCTTTACCAACGTATTAATATCGGGAATGCATGCGTGAACAACGCAGAATTAAACCTTGCATGCAACGTTTTGACAAATCATTGACATATGAACATGTGAATGTGAGGGACTACAACCTCGTGCATGCATGCAACAGTCACACTACACATGCACACAAAAATGCGCGTGACTTCCTAATGCATGCATGTCCGAGCACACGACGGAACACACATGTCCACGCTCAAGTGCTCAACCTACACGTGCATGCACACACATACAAACATACTCAGCCAGGGTGAGCTAGTGACCGTATAAACACCGGGAAATGTATATATTAACCGCAATGAGCGTATTATGAAGTCCACTGATCGTATTTTTACAAATATACAGTGACAGCCATTGTATATATCTCTTTTCAAATTAAGCTATATTAACCGGAAAGGAGGCAGTATGGACTAGCATTACTTTGTTGTGTCCCGTCAACTTGCAGAACAAAGAGAAGTTTACGCGCGGTGGCTCACATGACAAGGAGAAACTTTTGACTAATGCAAGATCTCCCTCGCTTAGGCCCCTCCCAACACTCCAACTTGTACAGGTGCTAAGGTTGCCAACTAGGCAAAAAATCTGATGTGGCATGCTAGTTAAGAAGAGAGAGAGAGTAGTATGGTGACCCCAGGAAGAAGTGGTGCTAAGCACGTGTACCTAGGTAGAAGCACAATTCTGAGTCTACAACTAATTAAATACATGAAGCTTAGCACCTTTGCATTGGGGACTTGAATTGCTAAGGCTTAATATACTTAACACCTCATCTAAGCACCTTTGCATTGGAGGAGGCGGTGGACGTGCAACAATTAATTCGGTGTCAGATTGCCAGAAGCATACAATGTACTAGTACCATCATTTCCACTTTCTGAAGAGGCGAAGAGACAAACACAAGGTTTACTAGTACTCCGAGTAGTATTAAATACTACTAGTAGTACTACTATACAAGTACTACTAGGAACCGCATGGTGGAGCGTCTACAATCTTATTTTATTTTAATCTGTGATAAAGCAATCTTCAACACATTTGCTTCTCTTTGAGGGTTCTCGCATGTGATAATGGAAGTTGATTGCATGGAACGCTCGCCACAATTCTAGCTGAATTCTGGCTCCTATCCTGTTAGAAATAGGAGGGCTAAGTAATAATTTCTCTTTTTTTTGTTATTCAGCATGTAAACAGGTGATGACCCATAAGTGTAGGGGATCTATCGTAGTCCTTTCGATAAGTAAGAGTGTCAAACCCAACGAGGAGCAGAAGGAAATGACAAGCGGTTTTCAGTAAGGTATTCTCTGCAAGCACTGAAATTATCGGTAACAAATAGTTTTGTGATAAGGTAATTTCTAACGAGTAACAAGCAATGAAAGTAAATAAGGTGCATCAAGGTGGCCCAATCCTTTTTGTAGCAAAGGACAACCTAGACAAATTCTTATATAGAGAAAAACGCTCCCGAAGACACATGGGAATTATCATCAAGCTAGTTCTCATCACGCTCATATGATTCACGTTCGTTACTTTGATAATTTGATATGTGGGTGGACCGGTGCTTGGGTACTGCCCTTTCTTGGACAAGCATCCCACTTATGATTAATCCCTATTGCAAGCATCCGCAACTACAAAAGAAGTATTAAGGTAAACCTAACCATAGCATGAAACATATGGATCCAAATCAGCCCCTTACGAAGAAACTCTTAAACTAGGGTTTAAGCCTCTGTCACTCTAGCAACCCATCATCTACTTATTACTTCCCAATGCCTTCCTATAGGCCCAAATAATGGTGAAGTGTCATGTAGTCGACATTCACATAACACCACTAGAGGAGAGAAAACATACATCTCATCAAAACATCGAACGAATACCAAATTCACATGACTACTAATAGCAAGACTTCACCCATGTCCTCAGGAACAAACGTAACTACTCACAGAGCATATTCATGTTCATAATCAGAGGGGTATTAATATGCATTAAGGATCTGAACATATGATCTTCCACCGAATAAACCAACTAGCATCAACTACAAGGAGTAATCAACACTACTAGCAACCTACAGGTACCAATCTAAGGTTTTCGAACAAAGATTGGATACAAGAGATGAACTAGGGTTTGAGAGGAGGTGGTGCTGGTGACGATGTTGATGGATATTGACCCCCTCCCGATGAGAGGATCGTTGGTGATGACGATGGTGATGATTTCCCCCTCCAGGAGGGAAGTTTCCCCGGTAGAATAGCTCCACCGGAGCCCTAGATTGGTTCCGCCTCATGGTGGCGGAGTTTCATCCCGAAAGCTTGCTTATTATTTTTTCCAAGGTAAAAGACTTCATATAGCAGAAGATGGGCACCAGACGGCTGCCAGGTGGCCCACGAGGCAGGAGGGCGCGCCCAGGGGGTAGGGTGCGCCCCCCACCCTCGTGGCCAGGGTGTGGGCCCCCTTTGGTATTTCTTTCACTCAGTATTTTTTATTAATTCCGAAAATGACTTGTGGAGTTTCAGGACTTTTGAAGCTGTGCAAAATAGGTCTCTAATATTTTCTCCTTTTCCAGCCCAGAATCCCAGCTGCCGGCATTCTCCCTCTTAGTAAAATAAGAGAGAATAGCCATAAGTATTGTGACATAACCTGTAATAGCAGCCCATAATGCAATAAATATTGATATAAAAGCATGATGCAAAATGGACGTATCAACCCCCCTAAGCTTAGACCTCGCTTCTCCTCAAGCGGAAGCTGATATCGAAAAATATGTCCACATGTTTGGAGATAGAGGTGTCGATAAAATAAAATACAGACATGAGGGCATCATGATCATTCTTATAACAGCAACATTTTTATAATTTGTCATATGATTTCTTATGCTCAAGTAACAATCTATTCACAATGTCAAGTATGAATCAGAAACTTCATTGAGAACCAACAAACTATGATCTCGGTCATTGAAGCAATTGCAATTTATCATAACATCGGAAAGAGTCAATAATAGAGCTTTTCAGCAAGTCCACATACTCAACTATCATTTAGTATTTCACAATTGCTAACACTCATGCAATACTTATGGTTATGGAGTTTTAATCGGACACAGAGAAAGATAGGCGCTTATAGTGTGTCCTCCCAACCTTTTACCTCAAGGGTAATGTCAACAACAATAGTTCATGCTAACTTACATCCAATTGGTATATACAGCCGGTCTATTCTGCTAATATTAGCAGAATAATTATTCTGATAGCACTTCCGCACTGCACGCTCAACGCAAGTGCACATCTGATATGTCTCCAAAGTATCTATAATCTTTGATTGTCCCATGCTATTATATTACCTATTTTGGATGTCTATGGGCTTTATTTTACACAATTATATCATTTTTGGGACTAACCTACTAACCGGAGGCCCAGCCCGTATTGCTGTTTTTTTGTTGCCTATTTCAGTATTTCGAAGAAAAGGAATATCAAATGGAGTCAAAACGGAATGAAACCTTCGGGAGCATGATTTTTGGAACGAGCGTGATCCAGAGGACTTGGAGTGCAAGTCAAGAAGCAGCCGAGGCAGCCACGAGAGTGGGGGGCGCGCCCACCCATACAGGGCGCGCCCCCCTGTCTCGTGGGCCCCTCGGGCGGCCACCGACATACTTCTTCCTCCTATATAAGCCTACATACCCTGAAAACATCCAGGGAGCCACCGAAGAAATATTTCCACCACCGTAACCTTCTGTATCCGCGAGATCCCATCTTGGAGCCGTCGCCGGCGTTCTGCCGGAGGGGGAATCCACCATGGAGGGCTTCTACATCAACACCATAGCCCCTCCAATGAGTTGTGAGTAGTTTACCACACACCTTCGAGTCCATAGTTATTATCTAGTTGGCTTCTTCTCTCTTTTTGGATCTCAATACAATGATCTCCCCCTCTCTTGTGGAGATCTATTCGATGTAATCTCTTTTTGCGGTGTGTTTGTCGAGATCCGATGAATTGTGGGTTTATGATCAAGTTTATCTATGAATAATATTTGAATCTTCTCTGAATTCTTTTATGTATGATTGAGTTATCTTTGCAAGTCTCTTCGAATTATCAGTTTGGTTTGGCCTACTAGATTGATCTTTCTTGCCATGGGAGAAGTGCTTAGCTTTGGGTTCAATCTTGCGGTGTTCTTACCCAGTGACAGAAAGGGTTGCAAGACACGTATTGTATTGTTGCCATCGAGGATAAAAAGATGGGGTTTATATCATATTGCTTGAGTTTATCCCTCTACATCATGTCATCTTTCTTAATGTGTTACTCTGTTCTTATGAACTTAATACTCTAGATGCATGCTGGATAGCGGTCGATGTGTGGAGTAATAGTAGTAGATGCAGGCAGGAGTCGGTCTACTTGTTGCAGACGTGATGCCTATATACATGATCATGCCTAGATAACATCATAATTATTCGCTTTTCTATCAATTGCTCGACAGTAATTTGTTCACCCACCGTAATACTTATGCTATCTTGAGAGAAGCCTCTAGTGAAACCTATGGCCCCTGGGTCTATCTTTTATCATATAAGTTTCCAATCTACTTTTATTTGAATCTTTATTTTCTGCATCTATATTATAAAATACCAAAAATATATTTATCTTATCATATTATCTCTATCAGATCTCACTTTCGCAAGTGGCCATGAAGGGATTGACAACCCCTTTATCACGTTGGTTGCGAGTTCTTTGTTTGTTTGTGTAGGTTCGTGGGACTTGTGAGGAGCCTCCTACTGGATTGATACCTTGGTTCTCAAAAACTGAGGGAAATACTTACGCTACTGTGCTGCATCACCCTTTCCTCTTCAAGGAAAACCAACGCAAGCTCAAGACGTAGCAAGAAGGATTTCTGGCGCCGTTGCCGGGGAGGTCTTTGCTCAAGTCAAGACATACCAAGTACCCATCACAAACTCATCTCCCTCGCATTTACATTATTTGCCATTTGCCTCTCGTTTTCCTCTCCCCCACTTCACCCTTGCCATTTTATTCGCCCTCTCTTTCCCAATCTCCTCTCTTTTCCGCTTGCCTCTTTCGCTTGCTTTTTTTCTGTTTGCTTGTGTGTTGGATTACTTGTTTCCATGGCGCAAGATAATACCAAATTGTGTGATTTCTCCAATACCAATAATAATGATTTCCTTAGTACTCCGATTGCTCCTCTTAATGATGTTGAGTCTTGTGAAATCAATGCTGCTTTGCTGAATCTTGTTATGAAAGATCAATTCTCCGGCCTTCCTAGTGAAGATGCCGCTACTCATCTAAATAACTTTGTTGATTTGTGTGAGATGCAAAAGAAAAAAGATACGGATAATGATATTGTTAAGTTGAAGTTATTTCCGTTTTCACTTAGAGATCGTGCTAAAGTTTGGTTTTCGTCTTTGCCTAAAAATAGTATTGATTCTTGGAACAAGTGCAAAGATGCTTTTATCTCTAAGTATTTTCCTCCCGCTAAGATCATCTCGCTTAGGAACGATATTATGAATTTTAAACAACTTGATCATGAGTATGTTGCCCAATCTTGGGAAAGAATGAAAATGATGATTCGCAATTGCCCTACTCATGGTTTAAATTTATGGATGATCATACAAATTTTTTATGCCGGATTGAATTTTGTTTCTAGAAATCTTTTAGATTCGGCCACCGGAGGCACGTTTAGGGGAAATCACGTTAGGAGATTCTACAGAACTTCTTGATAATATTATGGCTAATTATTCTCAATGGCACACCGAACGATCTACTAGTAAAAAAGTGCATGCTATAGAAGAAATTAATGTTTTGAGTGGAAAGATGGATGAGCTTATGAGATTGTTTGCTACTAAGGGTTCTTCTATTGATCCCAATGATATGCCTTTATCTACCTTGATTGAGAATAATAATGAATCTATGGATGTAAATTTTGTTGGTAGGAATAATTTTGGAAACAATGCTTATAGAGGAAACTTTAATCCTAGACCGTTCCCTAGCAATTCCTCTAATAATTATGGAAATTCCTACAATAATTCTTATGGTAATTTTAATAAGATGCCCTCTGATTTTGAAAATAGTGTGAAAGAATTTATGATCTCTCAAAAGAATTTTAATGCTTTGCTTGAAGAAAAATTGCTCAAAGTTGATGATTTGACTAGGAACGTTGATAGACTTTCGCTTGATGTTGATTCTCTCAAACTTAGATCTTCTTCTCCTAAGCATGATATCAATGAGTCTCTCAAAGCTATGAGAAGTTCCATTGACGAATGCAAAGAAAGAACCGCTAGATTGCGTGCTAAGAAAGATTGCTTTATAAAAGCGTGTTCTTCTAGTTTCCATGAAAATAATGATGAAGATCTTAAAGTTATTGATGTGTCCCCTATTAGATCTTTGTTTTGCAATATGAATCTTGATAATAATGGGACTGGAGATGAGTCAACTTTATTTAGAAGGCGTCCCAAGAATTCAGAGTTTTTAGATCTTGATGCTAAATTTGGTAAAAGTGGGATTGGAGAGGTCATGACTTTAAATAGTATTGAACCCACTATCTCGGATTTCAAGGATTTTGATTATGATAATTGTTCTTTAGAAAGTTGTATTTCCTTGTTGCAATCCGTTGTTAATTCTCCTCATGCTTATAGTCAAAATAAAGCTTTTACCAAACATATTGTTGATGCCTTGATGCAATCTTTTGATGAAAAACTTAATTTGGAAGTTTCTATACCTAGAAAACTTAATGATGAGTGGGAACCTACTATAAAGATTAAAATTAAAGATTATGAGTGTTTTGCTTTGTGTGATTTGGGTGCTAGTGTTTCCACGATTCCGAAAACTTTATGTGATATTCTAGGTTTCCATGATCTTGATGATTGCTCTTTAAATTTGCACCTTGCGGATTACACCATTAAAAAGCCTATGGGAAGAATCAATGATGTTCTAATTGTTGCTAATAGAAATTTGGTGCCCGTTGATTTTATCGTCCTTGATATAGATTGCAATCTTTCTTGCCCTATTATTCTTGGTAGACCTTTCCTTAGAACGATTGGTGCGATTATTGATATGAAGGAAGGGAATATTAGATTCCAATTTCCATTAAAGAAAGGCATGGAGCACTTTCCAAGAAAGAAAGTCAAATTACCTTATGAATCTATCATGCGAGCTACCTATGAATCAAGTGTCAAAGATGGCACTACTTAGATCTATCTTCGCTTTTATGCCTAGCTAGGGGCGTTAAACGATAGCGCTAGTTGGGAGGCAACCCAATTTTCTTTGTGTTTCTTGTTTTTGTTCCTGTTTAGTAATAAATTTTGTTTTATTTAGTGTTTGTGCCAAGTAGAACCTATAGGATAACCTATGATATGAGTTGATTTGATTCTGCTGAAAAACAGAAACTTTGCGCTCACGAGAAAAAATTCAATAAATCACAGAACGAGCTTTTGCATTGATTCTTTTTGTGCTGTTCAATAAACAAATTGTTTAGGACTTCCTATTTTGGTAGGATTTTTAAAGTTCCAGAAGTTTGCGTTAGTTACAGATTGCTACAGACTGTTCTGTTTTTGACAGATTCTGTTTTTCGTGTGTTGTTTGCTTATTTTGATGCATCTATGGCTAGTATGTAAGGGTATGAACCATAGAGAACTTGGAATACAGTAGGTTTAACACCAATATAAATAAAGAATGAGTTCATTACAGTACCTTATGTGGTGGTTTTGTTTTCTTTCACTAACGGAGCTTATGAGATTTCCTGTTGAGTTTTGTGTTGTGAAGTTTTCAAGTTTTGGGTAAAGATTTGATGGACTATGGAATAAAGGGTGGCAAAAGCCTAAGCTTGGGGATGCCCAAGGCACCCCAAGATATTCAAGAATAGCCAAAAGCCTAAGCTTGGGGATGCCCCCGGAAGGCATCCCCTCTTTCGTCTTCGTTCATTGGTAACTTTACTTGGAGCTATATTTTTATTTGCTACATGATATGTGTTTTGCTTGGAGCGTCGTGTATTATATTAGTCTTTGCTTGTTAGTTTACCACAATCATCCTTGCTGTAACACACCTTTTGGGAGAAACCTCCTTGATTGAAATTTATTAGAATACTCTATGTGCTTCACTTATATCTTTTGAGCTAGATAGTTTTTGCTCTAGTGCTTCACTTATATCTTTTAGAGCACGGCGGTGGATTAATTTTGAAGAAATTGTTGATCTCTCATGCTTCACTTATATTATTTTGAGAGTCTTTTAGAACAGCATGGTATTTGCTATGGTTATAAATTGGTCCTAGAATGATGAGCATCCAAGTTGGGTATAACAAAAACTATCATAGGAAGTGAATTGGATGCTATGATCAACTTGATACTTGATAATTGTTTTGAGATATGGAGGTAGTGATATTAAAGTCATGCTATTTGGGTGATTATGAATTTAAAGAATGCTTGTGTTGAAGTTAGCAAGTCCCGTAGCATGCACGTATGGTTAAAGTTGTGTAACAAATTTGAAGCATGAAGTGTACCTGGCTTGTGCATCCTTATGAGTGGCGGTCGGGGACGAGCGATGGTCTTTTCCTACCAATCTATCCCCCTAGGAGCATGCGCGTAGTGCTTGGTTTTTGATGACTTCTAAATTTTTGCAATAAGTATATGAGTTCTTTTGACTAATGTTGAGTCCATGGATTATACGCACTTTTACCTTTCCATCATTGCTAGCCTCTTCGGTACCGTGCATTGCCCTTTCTCACCTTGAGAGTTGGTGCAAACTTCGCCGGTGCATCCAAACCCCGTGATATGATACGCTCTATCACACATAAACCTCCTTATATCTTCCTCAAAACAGCCACCATACCTACCTATTTATGGCATTTCCATAGCCATTCCGAGATATATTGCCATGCAACTTTCCATCGTTCCGTTCATCATCATCATGACATACATTACTTTTGTCATATTGCCATTGCATGATCATGTAGTTGACATCGTATTTGTGGCAAAGCCACCGTGCATAATTTTTATGCATGTCACTCTTGATTCATTGCACCATCCCGGTACAGCGCCGGAGGCATTCATATAGAGTCATATCTTGTTCTAGTTTCGAGTTGTAATTCATGTGTTGTAATCAATAAAAGTGTGATGATCATTATTATTAGAGCATTGCCCAAAAAGAAAAAAAGAAAGGCCAAAAAAAGGCCAAAAGAAAAAAAAAGAAAAAAGAAAAAAAGAAAAAGAAAAAAGAAAAGAAAAAAAGAAAATAAATAAAGGGGCAATGCTACTATCTCTTTTTTCCACACTTGTGCTTCAAAGTAGCACCTTGTTCTTCATGTAATGAGTCTCATATATTGTGCTTCAAAGTAGCACCATGTTTTCATGTAGAGAGTCTCATAGGTTGTCACTTTCATATACTAGTGGGAATTTTTCATTATAGAACTTGGCTTGTATATTCCTACGATGGGCTTCCTCAAATGCCCTAGGTCTTCGTGAGCAAGCAAGTTGGATGCACACCCACTAGTTTTCTTTTGTTGAGCTTTCATTCATTATAGCTCTAGTGCATCCGTTGCATGGCAATCCCTACTCCTCATGTTGACATCAATTGATGGGCATTCCCATAGCCCGTTGATTATCCTCGTCAATGTGAGACTTTCTCCTTTTTTGTCTTCTCCACACAATCCCAAATCATTATTCTATTCCACCCATAGTGCTATATCCATGGCTCACGCTCATGTATTGCGTGAAGGTTGAAAAAGTTTGAGATTATTTAAGTACGAAACAATTGCTTGGCTTGTCATCGGGGGTATAGAAGTTGGGAACATCTTTGTGTGAAGAAAATGAAGCATAGCCTAACTATATGATTTTGTAGGGATGAACTTTCTTTAGCCATGTTATTTTGAGAAGACATGATTGCTTTTATTAGTATGCTTGAAGTATTGCTATTTCTTTCTTCAATATGAACTTTTATTTTGAATCACTTGGATCTGAACATTCATGCCACAATAAAGAGAAATTACATTGAGAAATTATGCTAGGTAGCATTCCACATCAAAAAATCTGTTATTATCATTTACCTACTCGAGGACGAGCAGGAATTAAGCTTGGGGATGCTTGATAGGTCTTCAACGTATCTATAATTTTTGATTGTTCCATGCTATTATATTACCTGTTTTGGATGTCTATGAGCTTTATTTTACACAATTATATCATTTTTGGGACTAACCTACTAACCGGAGGCCCAGCCCGTATTGCTGTTTTTTTGCTTATTTCAGTATTTCGAAGAAAAGGAATATCAAACGGAGTCCAAACGGAATGAAACCTTCGGGAGCGTGATTTTTGGAACGAACATGATCCAGAGGACTTGAAGTGCAAGTCAAGAAGCAGCGAAGGCATCCACGAGGGTGGGGGCGCGCCCACCCCTACAGGGCACGCCGCCCTGTCTCGTGGGACCCTCGGGCGGCCACCGACGTACTTCTTCCTCCTATATAAGCCTACATACCCCCAAAACATCCAGGGAGCCACCAAAGAAATATTTCCACCACCGTAACCTTCTGTATCCGCGAGATCCCATCTTGGAGCCGTCGTCGGCGTTCTGCCGGAGGGGGAATCCACCACGGAGGGCTTCTACATCAACACCATAGCCCCTCCAATGAGTTGTGAGTAGTTTACCACAGACCTTCGGGTCCATAGTTATTAGCTAGTTGGCTTCTTCTCTCTTTTTGGATCTCAATACAATGATCTCCCCCTCTCTTGTGGAGATCTATTCGATGTAATCTCTTTTTGCGTGTGTTTGTCGAGATCCGATGAATTGTGGGTTTATGATCAAGTTTATCTATGAATAATATTTGAATCTTCTCTGAATTCTTTTATGTATGATTGAGTTATCTTTGCAAGTCTCTTCGAATTATCGGTTTGGTTTGGCCTACTAGATTGATCTTTCTTGCCATGGGAGAAGTGCTTAGCTTTGGGTTCAATCTTGCGGTGTTCTTACCCAGTGACAGAAAGGGTTGCAAGACACGTATTGTATTGTTGCCATCGAGGATAAAAAGATGGGGTTTATATCATATTGCTTGAGTTTATCCCTCTACATCATGTCATCTTTCTTAATGTGTTACTCTGTTCTTATGAACTTAATACTCTAGATGCATGCTGGATAGCGGTTGATGTGTGGAGTAATAGTAGTAGATGCAGGCAGGAGTCGGTCTACTTGTTGCGGGCGTGATGCCTATATACATGATCATGCCTAGATAACATCATAATTATTCGCTTTTCTATCAATTGCTCGACAGTAATTTGTTCACCCACCGTAATACTTATGCTATCTTGAGAGAAGCCTCTAGTGAAACCTATGCCCCTCGGGTCTATCTTTTATCATATAAGTTTCCAATCTACTTTTATTTGCATCTTTATTTTCTGCATCTATATTATAAAATACCAAAAATATATTTATCTTATCATATTATCTCTATCAGATCTCACTTTCGTAAGTGGCTGTGAAGGGATTGACAACCACTTTATCGCGTTGGTTGCGAGTTCTTTGTTTGTTTGTGTAGGTTCGTGGGACTTGTGAGGAGCCTCCTACTGGATTGATACCTTGGTTCTCAAAAACTGAGGGAAATAGTTATGCTACTGTGCTGCATCACCCTTTCCTCTTCAAGGAAAACCAACGCAAGCTCAAGACGTAGCAAGAACGTCATTCTTTCAACCAAGTGTGCTGCAGTACTCACCCGAGTGAACTTCTCGTCGGAAAAAACTGCAAGCGTTGTTTTTTCGGTACTGTTTTCGCTCTAGTTTTTTAACTGTTTATCGGAATGAGGCGTGTAATATACCGTTGAAAAGCTATGGATTAGGCACAACTTCGACATGTTAAAGACTTTTCGAGATTCGACACGGTTTAAGAAAAGTTCTGAAAATGATGCGGCCCATGACGAGTGGCAGCGAGCGTTTTTTCGCGATTTCTTCTAAACCGCTTGGCGAAATGAAGCAAATGATACACCATTGGAAAGATATCGTCGAGACGCATCTTTTTCATATCTATCATTTTCTCTAATTCATTACGGTTTAAGAGCAGTTTCAAATTTACTAAATAGCGGAATTATGTTTAAAAAAAAATCAAATTTTAGGTACTGTTTTCGCTCCAGTTTTTTAACCGTTTGTCGAAACGATACGTGTAATATACCGTTGAAAATCTATGGACGAGGCGCAACTTTCATATGTTGAAATGTTTTTGAGATTTCTTACGGTTTTAAGTTAATTTTGAAAATCGTGTGGCGGGCGATAAGTGGCAGCGGCCGTTTTTCACGAATTTTTACAAACCGCCGGTCGGAATGATTCAAGCGATATGTCGTTGGAAAGATATCTATGAGGCACAACTTTTTCATGTAGAACAATCTCTCTCATTCCTTACAGTTTAAGAGGAATTTTGAATTTACCGAAATGCGGACACTCTGTTTTTCGTGACACCAAAATCGACGGGCATACTGCATCAAACAGAAAACCGCACTGCTTGAGACTGAAAATTGTACTGCATCAAACGGGCAAGCGAGCTTCATGATTTTTTTTGTCGGATGTAAATTTTTGTAGACGAGTTTTTGTTGTTTTTTCTTTTTTTCTTTTTTTATGAACGAGAGTGTACCGCATAGACGAAGAAAAGTGAACTGCAACATATATCAAGTGAACCACATTACTATCTTGTTTTATCGCTATTTTTTCGCAATTTCATGTTGAGCTCAAGTGAACAACATCACTCTCAAAAGTAAACCACATCCGAGCACTAAACGCACTGCAGGTGATGTTAATGAGTTACGAGGTCTTTACCTATTTGTGTTTTGAGTCCATATATGAAGAAAATCACATGTGAAAAAGAAGTGAACCTCTGCGTGAATATTTTCTCTTACTTGCCTACAAAATGAGCCACTTCAGGATTTACAACGAACTGCATTAGGGTAACTATTTTACAAACAAGCTTCTGTAGTTTACATAACAAGTCTCAAACAAATTTTTCAAAAATGAATTGGGCCTCTAATTGTTCGCAAACACCACCTCCTCTTAGTGTGTAGTCATCCTTGCCACGTGACCATAGTGGCGCTGTTGAATCACATGTCGTAGCAAAACTGCAACACGGTGATGGCGGCCAAAGCAGGCCACCGGAGTAGACCATGGGGCAATGTGAACTAGAGCGATACCATTCAAAATACTGCAAATCACCGGCGAACCGAATTGCTCACACATTATATGTTCAAGACTCATGTCTCTCTCTCCTTGTACCCCCATCTCCTGCAAAAACAGGTAAACTGGATAGCAAGAACAGAGTTAGAATACTACCGAAGATTCCCATTAAAAAGGTGTAAAGTGATACAAATGAGAGTAGCAAACTACAGCAAAAAACACCGAACAACGCTGATGTTTTGCTCCCTAAACCAAGTATACATGCTAGTCGTCGCGTACTGCATATGCCCGTGGCCAGAGCTGCATGCCCTGGCGCAGGCGAACTGCACGCCGAAGGTGTGCTGCATGCAATCCAACTGCATCGCACAAAAACTGCAGCAGCGGGCTGCATGCACCCATGAATTGAACCGCTCGGGTACACGACGTGGACTGCGAAGGGGAATGGCGACCTCGCCTCCATGGATTTGACCACCTTTTTGAGAGGGGATAAATTGGTCGCTGGGAGGTGGTGTTCACCGGCGCGGTAGCGCGGCCTCCAGGGATGGGCGGGCGCGGAGGTGCGAAGAAGGCGGCGGGGGTGGTTCCTGCACGATGGATCATGCGGAAATTGAGGGGGAGGAGGGACAAGATCACGACGACCTTATCCTAGCCAGAGGCAGTGGCCGGTTCGGCGGCGTGTCATCGAGCCTCTGGAAGACGGCCGACCAGGAGGGCGGCGCGAGCCCGATGGCTTGGTGGCCGGTCTATAGAGGAGGTCGGCCCGTGGTCAAAGATGGCGGATCCACCGACGCGCAGGAGGGTCGGGGGTGGGTGGAGGCCCGAGGATCCCGCGCAAAGGAGGGGCGGGGTGGGTGGTGGCGCTAGGATCCTGGTGCGGCGGGACTACATCCGGCGTCTGGCGTGAATCCGGCACGAGTCCGGCGACCACCGAGGTGGGATCCGGCATTTTGGTGGGCGGTGATGGATTGGGGTAAGGTAGGGCCGCAGGGTGAGGGAGGTGTGGCGATGTGGTGGTGGTGTGCGGGGCTGGGGGAAGGTGGTGGTGGGGTGGGGTAGGAGGCAGGTGGTGGTGGTGGGCGGCGGGGAAGGTGGTGGTGGTGTGCGGGGCTGGGGGAAGGTGGTGGTGGTGGGCGGCGGGGAAGGTCGTGGTGGGATGGGGCGCCGGCTCTAGTCGGGGGTGGAGTTTGAAGATTGGTGGGTCGAGGGGTCATGGGAGGAGTGGTGGGTCTAGTTTGTGTGTTTCGGGTGTGTGTGCAGGATAAGAAACCGATGTGCAGAATAAGTCTCTTAGGGGTGTTATCATAATAGTTCGTGCTAACTTACATCCAATTGGATATATATATATATATATATATATATATCATGATCTTTCCAACACGATGTGCTTGCCAAGGGATAAAATAAAAAGGAAAGATGAAGATCACCATGACTCTTGCATAATGTAAAAGACAGAAGTAAAAGATAGGCCCTTCGTAGAGGGAAGCAGAGGTTGTCATGTGCTTTTATGGTTGGATGCACGAAATCTTAATGCAAAGGAATGTCACTTTATATTGCCACTTGTGATATGAACCTTTATTATGCAGTCCGTCGCTTTTATTGCTTCCATATCACAAGATTGTATAAAGCTTATTTTCTCCACACTAATAAGTCATACATATTTAGAGAGCAATTTTTGTTGCATGCAACATGACAACTTACTTGAAGGATCTTACTCAATCCATAGGTAGATATGGTGGATTCTCATGGCAAAACTATGTTTAAGGATATTTAGAAGCACAAGTAGTATCTCTACTTGGTGCAAGAAATTTGTCTAGCATGAGGGGGAAAGGCAAGCTCAACATGTTGGACGATCCATGACAATATACTTTAATTCAGATATGAGAAAACATAACCCATTACGTTGTCTTCCTTGTCCAACATCAACTCTTTAGCATGTCATACTTTAATGAGTGCTCACAATCATAAAAGATGTCCAAGATAGTATATTTATATGTGAGAACCTCTCTTTCTTTATTACTTCCTATTAATTGCAACGATGACCAAAACTATGTTTGCCAACTCTCCACAACTTTTATGCATCATACTCTTTATGTGTGAAGTCATTACTCTCCATAAGATCAATATGATCTCTTTATTTCTTTTTATTCTTTTATTTCCTCAAGATCATAGCAAGATAGCAAAGCCCTTGACTCAACACTAATCTTTATTATATATAGCTCACGGACTCGATTACGTAGAGGGATCATAAAGCAAAACTCAAAACTAAATCATACCAAAACTTTATTCTACTAGATCAAGATATTACCAAAAGGATCGAACTAAGAAAAACTGTAAAGATAGGAGTGTGATGGTGATACGATACCAGGGCACCTCCCCCAAGCTTGGCATTTGCCAAGGGGAGTGCCCATACCCATGTGTTTAGGTCTCCCTCTTCGGAAGTGGTGATGATGGAGTTGTTGATGATGTATGCTTCTTCCTCAATTTGCGCTTGAGGATGGAATTTTGCTCCCTTAGATCATCGATCTATTGCTCAAGGCTTAATATCCTTTTGCATAGTTCCTGTTTGTTTTCCTGCAAGAGACGAAAAGGGATAGACTCGATCTTTGGTTTCTTTGCTCTATCGGGGAGGCTTGACTTTTTAAACTCCACATGCATGTCACCAGGTTGAGGTAATGGGACTTCATATTCATCTGAGCTCGTCTCCTCCTTTCCCTTAGGCTCGTAGTCTTCTTCTTCCTCAATGGTCCAGCCATAATGCTCCAAGTCCCCGTAGGCCTTAGGCTCTGCAAGGTAATCAGCCACATAGCTTTCTCCCTCCGAATCCTGGGATGACATATTGCTCTATTCTGCAGCAGAAGCAACTCAAGACAAAAACAGAGGATTTTTGCGTGATAGGGTGGCCAAAACCCTCGGGAGATTATATAATGAATCTTTACCGACCAAAAGAAGTATCATGCAAGAAAACAGAGTCTGGAGAGCACACAAGGTGCCCATGAGGCAGGGGGGCGTGCCCACGGGGGTAGGGCGTGCCTTCCACCCTCGTGGACGCCTCGTGTCCCTTTCGGACTACTTCTTATTTCCCTATTTTCTTAAATATTCCAAAGCAGAGAAAAATTGCTATTAGAACTGTTTTGGAGTCGGTTTACTTACCGTACCACATACCTATTCCTTTTCGGAGTCTGAAACGTTCTGGAAAGTGTCCCTTATGTATTCCTTCGGGGATACGATTTCAGTAACATTGGTTTAAACAATTATAGGATTACCTGAGATATAATGTTTGATTCTTTGACCGTTCACCACCTTTAGATTTGTGCCTTCGAAGTTGTTGATTTTTATGGCACCGAAACGATAAACCTCCTCGATAACATAAGGGCCTTCCCATTTAGAGAGGAGCTTTCCTACGAAAAATCTTAAACGAGAGTTGAAAAGCAACACATAATCACCTACATTAAACTCACGCTTTTGTATCCTTTTGTCATGCCATCTTTTAATTTTTCTTTAAATACTTTGGCATTCTCATACGCTTGGGTTCTCCATTCATCAAGTGAACTTATGTCAAATAACCTCTTCTCATCGACAAGTTTGAAATCATAATTGAGCTCTTTAATGGCCCAATATGCCTGATGTTCTAGTTCGAGAGGTAAGTGACATGCTTTTCCATAAACCATTTTACATGGAGACATACCCATAGGATTCTTATATGCAGTTCTATAAGCCCATAATGCATCATCAAGTTTCTTAGACCAATTCTTTCTAGATCTATTAACAGTCTTTTGCAAAATTAACTTGAGCTCTTTATTACTCAATTCTACCTGACCACTAGACTGCGGGTGATATGGAGATGCAATTCTATGATTAACATCATACTTAGCAAGCATTTTTCAAAAAGCACCATGAATAAAATGTGAACCACCATCAATCATTAAGTATCTAGGGACTCCAAACCTCGGAAAAATAACTTCTTTAAGCATCTTAATAGAGGTGTTATGATCAACAGTACTAGTTGGAATAGTTTCTACCCACTTAGTAACATAATCAACAGCAACTAAAATATGTGTATGCCCATTAGAGGCAGGAAACAGTCCCATATAATCAAAGCCCCAAACATCAAATGGTTCAATAACAAGAGAATAATTCATAGGCATTTCTTGACGTCTACTGATATTACCAATTCTTTGACATTCATCACAAGACAAGACAAACTTACAGGCATCTTTGAAGAGAGTAGGCTAATAAAAACCGGATTGCAATACCTTATGTGCAGTTCTATCTCCAGCGTGGTGTCCTCCATATGCCTCGGAGTGACACTTGCGTAGAATCTGTTCCTATTCATGCTCAGGTACACAACGTCTAATAACATTGTCTACTCCTTCTTTATAAAGGTGTGGGTCATCCCAGAAGTAATGTCTTAAATCATAGAAACACTTTTTCTTTTGCTGGTATGTGAAACTAGGTGGTATAAATTTAGCAACGATGTAATTAGCATAATCAGCATACCAAGGAGCAGTACGAGAAGCATTTATGACAGCTAATTTCTCATCAGGAAAGCTATCATTAATAGGTAGTGGGTCATCAAGAACATTCTCTAACCTAGACAGGTTGTCTGCAACGGGGTTCTCAGCTCCCTTTCTCTCGATAATATGCAAATCAAATTCTTGTAGTAGGAGAACCCATCTAATAAGTCTAGGTTTAGCATCTTTTTTTCCATAAGATATTTAATAGCAGCATGGTCAGTGTGAACAGTTACTTTAGAATCAATAATATAAGGTCTGAACTTGTAACGCCCCGGATCCGATGCGCCAGGTGTCTGCCAGTTATTTGCCATCGTTGCCATGTCATGTGCTTGCGTGTTGCATTTTATCATGTCATCATGTGCATCTCATTTTGCATATGTGTTCGTCTCATGCATCCGAGCATTTTCCCCGTTGTCCGTTTTGCGATCCAACACTCCTATGTCATCCGGCGTCCCCTTCTTGCCTCTCTTCGTGAGCGGGTGTTAAACGTTCTCAGAATGGACCGAGTCTTGCCAAGCGGCCTTGGTATAGCACTGGTAGACCGCCTGTCAAGTTTCGTGCCATTTGGAGGTCGTTTGATACTCCAACGGTTAACCGCATAGCCCAAAACCCCCTTCTCTTTGCAGCCCAACACCCCTCCAAAGTGTCCCAAAACCCATCTAACTCCCCTCCATGCTCTCGATCGTTCGATCACGATCATGTGGGCGAAAACCTCACCTTATTTGGACTCTCCTAGCTCCCACAATCTATAAATATGTGCCCTCCCCCGAAATTCGCGGATGAATTCTTCCCCTAACCCTAGCCCTGCTCCTCCCACCGCCGGACGCGTCCACCCCGCTGCCGGACACGTCCGCGCCGCCTCCTCGGCCAATCCGGCACTGCCACACGTCTCCCCTGCCTCCCGGCCCGCGCGCACCGCCGCCGCCCGGCCCGCGCCTTCCCGGCTCCGCGCCGCCGGAGCCCGCGCCGGTGCCCGCCGGTGCCGCCTCCTCCGGCGACCCTCGACCCCGCCGCCGCCGGATCCGGCCTCCCCGGCCCCGTCCGCGACTTCTCCGGCCGTCGGCGCCTTTCCCCCCAACTCCGGCGAGAACCCCGACCGTCCTCGTCATCCGCGCCCGGGTCAACCCTCAGATCCGGAGGTGATTTTCGTCTAAGTCCCGAAAATATTTGCATTTTGGTCCCCTGTTCAACGCATCATAACTCTGTGCATGTAGCTCTGTTTTGTGCGTGTAATATGTCAAAATGTTCGTTTAGAGATGCTCTTCATTTCATTCCATTTCTCCATGTTCATTTGAGTTCACCTTGATGCCTGAATCTTCATTGCAAGAGTGCAATATGATGTTAATCTGCTGAAACTGTTATAACTTGATGATTTGTTATTTTTGTTGCATTTGATGTGTGCATCCTATGAGCATGAGCTCTACATGTGTTTTGTGATACATCATTCCATCTTTACAGTGGTGTACGCCATGCATTTTTGTGATCAATGTGGTGACTAGAACAGGCATGCAAACTAGCTTCGTGATGTTGCTGATTTCAGTCCCTGTTCTGCTGTTATTTTTATGCCATGTAAACTTGATGCTACAGAGAGATCCAAGCATATTTTGAGATACTTCAGTAAGGATGTTTTGAACATATGGTTATTATCTATCCGTTCATGCCCCTGTTTGCAATTATGGAGTAGTCTAGCATGTCATTTTCTTGCTCTACTTTTGCTATAAAATGTTTCCTGGCAGATTGTTTACATGTTATTCAATTTTGCCAAGGTTGTTGTAGTTGATCCTTGCATGCTATGAACTTGTTCTTGCCTTGGTTAGTTTCATAAACATGTATTCTTGCTGATTATATGCTTATCTTGTCATGCAATGACTTGTGGTGAGTGAATCGAGCTCTTGAAGTAGTGTACTTGCTGTTACTGTTTTGCTAGGCTGAATCTGTTATTTGGTGATGCTATGTAAACATGCTTCTACAAGTCATTCCATGCATAATCTGGAGATGTTCACTAAGGATGTTTTGTTATACATGTCATGCTCTATCCATCATGCCGCTGGTTCCATTTATAGCTTGCTGTAACTTTTTGTATTCTTGCTCCAAAGTTGCTAAATAATGTTGCTGTCAGCCTGTTAACATTAAGTTCAATGTTGCCATGATTGTTGTTAGTGATCCAAGCATGCTATGAACTTGCTCTTGCCATGCTTAGCTTCATAATACTGTTGGTTGCCTTGTCATGCCATGTAGTGCTCTGTGGTGAGTGGTACAAGCTCACCAATATGCCTACGCATCGTTGTTCCTGCCATGTATGAATCTGTCATATAACTTGCCATGTTTACTTGGGTGCCATCATATCTTCTGATCCTTTTTGGCTCATGGTCAGTAAAGGACTTTTGTTCTATGCAATTACTAGATTCATGTCGTGCCTTTGTTTACCATGATAAGTTCCTGTAACATGTTGTTTGATAGCTCTAAACATTGCAACCTGATGTTATTTCTGCAAAGTCTGAAACTGTTATTATATGCAATCTTGCCATGTGTTTTGGAGCATGTTCTAGTGTTTTCTGGAGATAGCTCAGTGTTCATGTTTTGTAATTCTTTACCTGTACATCACGTCCATGCCTTTTGTTCTCATGTTGGGGTGCTGTAGCATGTTGTTTTAATGCTTGCAATATGCCTAGTTGCTGTTTTGGACAGGTTGTTGCTATAACTTGTGTCATGTGTGTTGAACTGTTGCTCCGTTTTGAGTGTGCTCTATATGAAACTTGCTTAGAATTGCATGTAGTTTCATATTATCATGTTGCATCCATGTTTTGAGGTGTTTGCTTGATGTCTGTATGCATTTTGCATCAATGCCATGTTTAACTTGTTTTGCTCATATCTTCTACACCGTAGCTCTGAACTAAATGAACTTTATATGTAACTTGACTAGAATCTCGTGTAGATCATCTTGGTGCAACTTAACTTGCTGTTTAACAACTTGAACATAATGTTTATTCAGATCTGGACCAATTTCGAAACTTGCATATGAGGACTTACCGGAATTGTTATATGTTGTTCCCGGCCTCATTTAAACTTGCCTTGATGTGTTGTTCTTGTTTGCATCATCTATTGCCATGAGTAGCTTCATGTAGTCTTGTCTTGCATCATGCTTGTTGTGCATCATGTCTTGTCTATGTGTGGTGTGTTTACCATGTTGTGTGCTTCTTCTTGTTAGTTCCTATTTCGTTGCGATCGTGAGGATTCGTTCGTCTACGCTTGGATCGTCTTCATCCGTTCGTCTTCTTCATGGACTCGTTCTTCTTCCTTGCGGGATTTCAGGCAAGATGACCGCTACCCTGGATCTCACTACTATCATTGCTATGCTAGTTGCTTCGTTCTATCGCTTTGTTGCGCTACCTATCTTTTGCTCATCAAGCCTCCCAAATTGCCATGAACCTCTAACCTTTGACACCCTTCCTAGCAAACCTTTGCTTGGCTATGTTACCGCTTTTGCTCAGCCCCTCTTATAGCATTGTTAGTTGCAGGTGAAGTTGAAGATTGCTCCATGGTGGATAGGATTATGTTGGGATATCACAATATCTCTTATTTAATTAATGCATCTATATACTTGGTAAAGGGTGGAAGGCTCGGCCTTATGCCTGGTGTTTTGTTCCACTCTTACCGGTGTTATGTTCCTGGATTTTGCGTTCCTTACGCGGTTGGGTGATTTATGGGACCCCCTTGACAGTTCGCTTTGAATAAAACTCCTCCAGCAAGGCCCAACCTTGGTTTTACCATTTGCCTCACCATCACCTACATTTCCCTTGGGAGTAATTAACCCGAGGGTCATCTTTATTTTAGCCCCCCCCCCCGGGCCAATGCTTGTCTAAGTGTTGGTCCAAACCGAGCGATGTCCGGCGCCCCCTGGGCAACCAGGGTCTATGCCAACCCATCGTCTTGCTCATCCGGTGTGCCCTGAGAACAAGATATGTGCATCTCCTATCGGGATTTGTCGGCGCATCGGGTGGTCTTGCTGGTCTTGTTTTACCATTGTCGAAATGTCTTGTAAACCGGGATTCCGAGTCTGATCGGGTCTTCCTGGGAGAAGGTATATCCTTCGTTGATCGCGAGAGCTTATCATGGGCTAAGTTGGGACACCCCTACAGGGTATAAACTTTCGAAAGCCGTGCCCGTGGTTATGCGGTAGATGGGAATTTGTTAATGTCCAGTTGTAGATAACTTGACACAAGATTCGAATTAAAACGCATCAGCCGTGTGTGTAGCCGTGATGGTCTCTTTTCGGCGGAGTCCGGGAAGTGAACACGGTTTTGGGTTATGTTTGACATAAGTAGGAGTTCAGGATCACTTCTTGATCATTGCTAGCTTCACGACCGTTCCGCTTGCTCTCTTCTCGCTCTTATTTGCGTATGTTAGCCACCATATATGCTTAGTCGCTGCTGCAACCTCACCACTTTACCCCTTCCTTTCCCTTTAAGCTTCACTAGTCTTGATACCCATGGTAATGGGATTGCTGAGTCCTCGTGGCTCATAGATTACTACAACAATAGTTGCAGGTACAGGTTATGCGATGATCATGACGCGAGAGCGATGTTTACTTGTTTTGGAGTTCTTCTTCTGCTTCTTCGATCAGAGGATAGGTTCCAGGTTGGCAGCTTGGGCTAGCAGGGTGGATGTCGTTTGAGTTTCTGTTTGTGTTTCATCCGTATTCGGATGGTGCTCTTATGTAAGATGATGTTGTATTCATGTGGCATTGTATGCCTTTTGTATGTATCCCCATCTATTATGTAATGTTAATGTAATGATATCCACCTTGCAAAAGCGTCTTCAAGATGCGCTTCTATCCTTGGTGGGACCTTCGAGTTCCTTTAGGATAGGGTCGCATCTTGGGCGTGAAAGAACTTATCACAAGCAAATACAACTGCTAAAAATTCTTTTTCAGTAGTAGCATAATTTCTCTGAGCACTGTCTAGAGTTTTACTAGCATGTTGAATAACATTTAGTTTCTTATCAACTCTTTGTCGTAGAACAACACCTACAACATAATCACTAGCATCACACATAATTTCAAAGGGTAAATTCCAATCAGGTGGCTGAATGATAGGTGCAGAAATCAAAGCTTTCTTAAGTATTTCAAATGCTTCTACACAATCATCATCGAAGACAAAAGGAATATCTTTTTGTAATAGATTAGTCAGAGGCCTAAAGATTTTAGAAAAGTCCTTAATGAACCTCCTATAAAAACCGGCATGACCAAGGAAACTTCTTATACCTTTAATGTCCTTGGGACATGTCATTTTTCAATAGCATCAGCCTTACCTTTATTAACTTCAATACCTCTTTCATAAATTTTATGCCCCAAGACAATACCTTCATTAACCATAAAGTGGCACTTCTCCCAATTCAAGACGAGACTAGTATCTTCACATCTCTGCAAAACTCGATCAAGGTTTCTCAAGCAATCATCAAAATAAGACCCATACACGGAGAAATCATCCATGAAAACCTCACAAATCTTTTCACAGAAGTCAGAGAATATAGCCATCATGCATCTTTGAAAGGTAGCAGGTGCATCACATAAACCAAAAGGCATACGTCTATAAGCAAAAGTACCGAAAGGGCAAGTAAAAGTGGTCTTTTCTTGATCCTCTGCTGACACAGGTATTTGAGAGAAACTAGAGTAACCATCTAGAAAGCAAAAATGTGTATGTTTGGATAATCTTTCTAGCATTTGATCAATAAAAGGTAAAGGGTAATGATCTTTTTTAGTAGCTTTATTTAATTTGTGGAAATCAATTACCATCCTATAACCTGTAATAATTCTTTGCGGGATCAATTCATCTTTATCATTAGGAACGACAGTAATACCTCCCTTCTTAGGGACACAATGGACATGACTTACCCACTGACTATCAGCAACGGGATAAATTATACCTGCCTCAAGGAGCTTTAGTATTTCCTTTCTTACCACTTCTTTCATCTTAGGATTTAACCGTCGTTGATGATCAATAACTGGTTTGGCATCTTCCTCCAATTTTATTTTGTGTGGCATAGAGTGGGACTAATGCCCTTAAGATCATCAAGAGTATATCCAATAGCAGCATGGTGCTTCTTCAGAGTTTTCAATAATCTTTCGTCTTCCTGCTATGAAAGGTTAGCACTAATAATAACATGATATATCTTCTTTTCATCAAGATAGCATATTTAAGAGTATCAGGTAATGGTTTAAGCTCAAACACGGGATCACCCTTAGGTGGTGGAGGATCCCCTAGGATTTCAACAGGCAAGTTGTGTTTCAAAATAGGTCCCTGTTTAAAGAATACTTCATCTACATCCCTTGTTTCATTCATGAACATATCATTTTCATGGTCTAGCAAATATTGTTCTAAAGGATCATTAGGAGGAGCGGCAATAGAAGCAAGACCAATATTTTCATCTTTACTAGGCAATTCTTTATCAAGGGGTTGTCTACGAAATTTAGCAAAGTTAAACTCATGAGATATATCTCCCAAACTAATAGTAACAACATCCTTTTCGCAATCTATCTTAGCATTAACATTATTCAAGAAGGGTCTACAAAATATAATGGGACAAAAGTCATCTTGTGGGGAACCAAAAACAAGAAAATCAGCAGGATATTTAACTTTCCCACACAAGACTTCAACATCTCTAACAATCCCAATTGGTGAAATAGTATCTCTATTGGCAAGCTTAATTGTAACATCTATTTCTTCTATCTCAGCAGGTGAAATATCATGCATAATTTCATTGTATAAGGAATGAGGTATTGCACTAGCACTAGCACCCATATCACATAAGCCATGATAACAATGATCTCCTATCTTAACAGAAATAACAGGCATGCCTACAACAGGTCTATGTTTATGTTTATTATCTGGTCTAGCAATTCTAGCGGCTTCATCACAGAAGTAAATAAACATGCCCATCAATATTATTAGCCAAGAGATATTTAACCATAGCAATACTAGGTTCAACTTTAATTTGCTCAGGTGGTGTAGGTGTTTTAGTATTACTCTTACGAACCATAGTTGAAGCTTTAGCATGATCCTTTATCCTAACAGGGAAAAGTGGTTTCTCAATATAAGTGGAAGGAACAATAGGATCATTATAAGTGATAGTCTTTTCTTCAACTGTAATAGGTGCAACTACTTTTACTTTAGTAGGAGGATTATATTTAAACCACTTCTCCTTAGGGAGGTCAACATGAGTAGCAAATGATTCATAGAAAGAAGCTACTATCTCAGAGTCAAGTCCACATTTAGTGCTAAATCCACGAAAAGCATCGGTATCCATAAAAGATTTAACACAATCAAACTTAGGTGTTATACCTGACTCCTTACCTTCGCCGGAATCCCAATCTTCAGAGAGTTGCGTTTAATTCTTTGCAATAAATCCCATTTAAATTCAATAGTCTTCATCATAAAAGACCCAGCACAAGAAGTATCGAGCATGGAGCAATTGTTGAGGGAAAGCCGAGCATAAATTTTTTTGAATAATTATTTCTCTTGAGAGCTCATGATTGGGGCATGAATATAACATTGACTTAAGCCTCCCCCAAGCTTGAGCGATGCTTTCTCCTTCTCGAGGCCAAAAATTATATATATAATTACGATCACGATGAGCAAGATGCATAGGATAAAACTGCTGGTGAAATTCTAATTTCAATCATTTGTAGTCCCATGATCCCATATCATCACATAGCCTATACCATGTCAATGCATCTCCCTTCAAACATGAAGGGAAGACCTTCTTCTTGATAACATCATCGGGCATACCTGCAAGCTTAAATAATCCACAAACTTCATCCACATAGATTAGGTCTAAATCGGGATGCAATGTTCCATCTCCTGTAAAGGGATTAGCCAGCAGTTTCTCTACCATACCCGAAGGAATTTCAAAGTTAACATTTTCAGTAGGTTCAGTAGATTGAGGAGCAAGTCTTTGCTCTGCTGGTCGGGGTGAAGATACCCCAAGCAAGCCCCACAAAGGATTATGTTCCATAGTAACAAGTGACAGTAAATTTCAGCACACTATATAAATGTTTCCTTACCATGTTCCACTTACCAAAGGCACTTCACTCCCCGACAACAGCACCAGAAAAGAGTCTTGATGACCGACAAGTGTAGGGGATCTATCGTAGTCCTTTCGATAAGTAAGAGTGTCGAACCCAACAAGGAGCAGAAGGAAATGACAAGCGGTTTTCAGTAAGGTATTCTCTGCAAGCACTGAAATTATCGGTAACAGATAGTTTTGTGATAAGGTAATTTGTAACGAGTAACAAGCAATGAAAGTAAATAAGGTGCAGCAAGGTGGCCCAATCCTTTTTGTAGCAAAGGACAAGCCTGGACAAATTCTTATATAGAGAAAAGCGCTCCCGAGGACACAAGGGAATTATCGTCAAGCTAGTTTTCATCACGCTCATATGATTCACGTTCGTTACTTTGATAATTTGATATGTGGGTGGACTGGTGCTTGGGTACTGCCCTTTCTTGGACAAGCATCCCACTTATGATTAACCCCTATTGCAAGCATCTGCAACTACAAAAGAAGTATTAAGGTAAACCTAACCATAGCATGAAACATATGGATCCAAATCAGCCCCTTACGAAGCAACTCATAAACTAGGGTTTAAGTTTCTGTCACTCTAGCAACCCATCATCTACTTATTACTTCCTAATGCCTTACTCTAGGCCCAAATAATGGTGAGGTGTTGTCACGCCCAATATGCGATACTATCCTAAAGAGACTCGAAGGTCCCACCAAGGATAGAACCGCATATTGAAACGCTTTTGCAAGGTGGATATCATTACATCAACATTACATAATAGATGGGGATACATACAAGAGGCATACAATGCCACACGAATACAATATCACAATACATAAGAGCATCATCTGACTACGGATGAAACACAAACAGAAACTCAAACGACATCCACCCTTCTAGCCCAGGCTGCCGACCTGGAACCTATCCCCTGATCGAAGAAGAAATAGAAGAAGAACTCCAAAACAAGTAACATCGCTCTCACGTCATGATCATCGCGTAACCTGTACCTGCAACTGTTGTTGAAGTAATCTGTGAGCCACGAGGACTCAGCAATCCCATTACCATGGGTATCAAGACTAGCAAAGCTTAAAGGGAAAGGAAGGGGTACGGTGGTGAGGTTGCAGCAGCGACTAAGCATATCTGGTGGCTAACATACGCAAATAAGAGTGAGAAGAGAGCAAGCGGAACGGTCGTCAACTAGTAATGATCAAGAAGTGATCCTGGACTCCTACTTACGTCAAACATAACCCAAAAACTGTGTTCACTTCCCGGACTCCGCTGAGAAGAGACCATCACGGGTACACACGCGGTTGATGCGTTTTAATTCGAATCAGGTGTCAAGTTATCTACAACCAGACATTAACAAATTCCCATCTGCCACATAACCGCGGGCACGGCTTTCGAAAGTTTATACCCTGCAGGGGTGTCCCAACTTAGCCCATAATAAGCTCTCGCAATCAACGAAGGATATACCTTCTCCCAGGAAGACCCGATCAGACTCGGAATCCCGGTTTACAAGACATTCCGACAATGGTAAAACAAGACCAGCAAAATCGCCCGCTGTGCCGACAAATCCCGATAGGAGCTGCACATATCTCGTTCTCAGGGCACACCGGATTGTCCAAACTTTCGGTAGGCCAGCCCAGAGTTGCCCCTGGTGACCACCGGCGGCTGACAGGTTGGACCAACACTCACGATGAGCACTGGCCCGGGGGGGATAAAATAAAGATGACCCTCGGGCTCCGGAAACCCAAGGGAAAAAGGGCTAGGTGAGGCAAATGGTAAAACCAAGGTTGGGCCTTGCTGGAGGAGTTTTATTCAAAGCGAACTGTCAAGGGGGACCCATAAATCACCCAACCGCGTAAGGAACGCAAAATCCGGGAACATAACACCGGTATGACGGAAACTAGGGCGGCAAGCGTGGAACAAAACACCAGGCATAAGGCCGAGTCTTCCACCCTTTACCAAGTATATAGACGCATTAATTAAATAAGAGATATTGTGATATCCCAACATAATCCTGTCCGTCATGGGGCAATCTTCAACTTCACCTGCAACTAGCAACGCTATAAGAGGGGCTGAGCAAAGCGGTAACATAGCCAAGCAATGGTTTGCTAGGAAGGATGAAAAGGTTAGAGGCTGACATGGCAATTTGGGAGGCTTGAAGAACAATTGATAGGTAGCGCAGCATAGCGATAGAACGAAGCAACTAGCATAGCAATGATAGTAGTGAGATCCAGGGTAGCGGTCATCTTGCCTGAAATCCCGCAAGGAAGAAGAACGAGTCCATGAAGAATACGAACGGATGAAGCTGAACCAAGCATAGACGAATGAATCCTCACGATCGCAACGAAACGGGAACTATCGAGAAGAAGCACACAACATGGTAAACACACCACACATGAACAAGACATGATGCACAACCAAGCATGATGCATGACAAGACTACATGAAGCCTCATGGCAAGAGATGATGCAAACAAGAGCAACACATCAAGGCAAGTTTAAATGAGGTCGGGAACAACATATAACAATTCCGGTAAGTCCTCATATGCAAATTTCGAAATTGGTCCAGATCTGAATAAACCTTATGTTCAAGTTGTTAAACAGCAAGTTAAGATGCACCAAGATGATCTACACGAGATTCTAGTCAAGTTACATATAAAGTTCATTTAATTCGGAGCTACGGCCTAGAATATATGAGCAAAACAAGTTAAGCATGGCATTGATGCAAGATGCATGCAAACATCAAGCAAACACCTCAAAACAAGGAGGCAACATGATAATATGAAGCTACATGCAAAATCAAGCAAGTTTCATATAGAGCACACTCAAAACGGAGCAACGGTTCAACACACACACTATACAAGTTATAGCAACAATCTGTCCAAAACAGTAACTAGGCATATTGCAAGCATGAAAACAACATGCTACAGTACCACAATATGAAAACAAAAGGCATGGACATGATGTACATGTAAAGTATAACAAAACAGTAACACTGAGCTATCTCCAGAAATCACTAGAACATGCTCAAAAAGACATGGCAAGCTTGCAAATAATATCAGTTTCAGACTTTGCACAAATAACATCAGGTTGCAATGTTTAGAGCTATCAAACAACATGTTACAAGAACTTAACATGGAAAAAAAGGAATGGCATGAATCTACTAATTTCATAGAACAAAAGTCCTTTACTGACCAAGAGCCAAAAAGGATCAGAAGATATGATGGCACCCATGTAAACATGGCAAATGATATGACAGGTTCAAACATGGCAGGAACAACGATAAGTAGGCATGTTGGTGAGCTTGTACCACTCACCACAGATCATTACATGGCATGATAAGGCAACCAACAGTAAGAAGACATGACTGTGAAGCTAAGCATGGCAAGAACAAGTTCATAGGGTGCATGGATCACTAGCAAATCTCATGGCAAAACTGAACTTCATGTTAACAGGCCGACAACAACATTATTTAGCAACTTTGGAGCAAGATTACAACAAGCTACAGCATGCTATAAATGCAACCAGGGGCATGGATGGATATAGCATGACATGTATAACAAAACATCCTTAGTGAACATCTCCAGATTATGCATAGAATGACTTGTAGCAGCAGGTTTACATAGCATCACAAATAACAGATTCAGCCTAGCAAAACAGCAACAACAAGTACCCTACTTAACAAGCTTGATGCACTCACTAAAAGACTCAAAAAAATGCATGACAAGCACCCCTGTAAATATGGCATGATGTAGTTCAAAACACATGTAGAGATCAACCTCATAGGATGCACACACAAAATGCAACAAAAGTAACAAATCAGCAAGTTATAACAGTTTCAGCAGATTAACATCATATAGCACTCTTGCAACGATGATTCAGGCATCAAGATGCACTCAAATAAACATGGTGCAATGGAATGAAATGTAGAGCATCTCACAGCGAACATTTTGACATATTACACGCAGTAAACGGAGTAGTATGCAGAGAGTTACGATGCGATGAACAGGTGACCAAAATGCTGAAAACTATGGGGACTTGGAGAGAAATCCACCTCGGGGAAAAGTCAACGGCGGTGGTTTCAGATCTGGATCGGGCGGCACGGACTTCGAGGCGAGGCGGGCTCGCAGGAGATGGCAGGGGCGGCGAGGCGAAGGAGGCCGGGGTCGGCGGCAGGCGAGGAAGCCGGCAGGGCGCGGGGTGGAGCCCGCGGCGGCGCGACGCCGACGGCGAGGGGCGGCAGGGTCGGGCGCGGGGCAGAGCGCGGTCGGCGGAGCGGGGCCGGCCGGGCGCGGCGGAGGCGAGGGCCTGCCGGAGGCGCGAGGCGGCGGCGGACCTCGGGCCCGGGCGGCGGCATGGTCGGGCGGCGGCGGGCGTGGGATCAGGCCCGTGCGGGCCCCGGATGGGCTCCGTGGGCCGCGGCGGCGGCGGGCGGTAGAGCTCCACGTGGCAGCTCTGGAGTGGGCGCGGGCGGCGGCGCTGGACGTGTCCGCGCGGGGTGGACACGTCCGGTGGCAAGAGGAGGAAGAGGCTAGGGTTTCGGGGGTTTGGACTGCGAAATTTCGAAGGGGGAGGCATTTTTATAGGTAGAGGGAGCTAGGAGAGTCCAAATGAGGAGCGGTTTTCGGCCACGCGATCGTGATCGAACGACCGAGAGCATGGAGGGGATTAGGATGGGTTTTGGGCCACTTTGGAGGGGTGTTGGGCTGCAAGACAAAAGAGGCTTTAACGGTTCCCCGGTTAACCGTTGGAGTATCAAACGACCTCCAAATGGCACGAAACTTGACAGGCGGTCTACCGGTTCTATACCAAGACCACTTGGCAAATCACGGTCCATTCCGAGAACGTTTAACACCCGCTCACAACGAGAGACAAAAAGGGGGACGCCGGAGGGCATAGGAGCGCCGGATTGCAAAACGGACAACGGGGAAAATGCTCGGATGCATGAGACGAACACGTATGCAAAACGAGATGCACATGATGACATGATAAAATGCAACATGCAAGCAAATGACATGGCAACGACGGCGAATAACTGGCAGACACATGACGCATCAAATCCGGGGCGTGACAGGTGTCATGTAGTCGACGTTCACATAACACCACTAGAGGAGAGACAACATACATGCATCTCATCAAAATATCGAATGAATACCAAATTCACATGGCTACTAATAGCAAGACTTCACCCATGTCCTCAAGAACAAACGTAACTACTCATAAAGCATATCCATGTTCATAATCAGAGGGGTATTAATATGCATTAATGATCTGACATATGATCTTCCACCGAATAAACCAACTAGCATCAACTACAAGGAGTAATCAACACTACTAGAAACCTGTAGGTACCAATCTGAGGTTTTGGGACAAAGATTGGATACAAGAGATGAACTAGGGTTTGAGAGGAGATGGTGCTGGTGAAGATGTTGATGGAGATTGAGCCCCTCCCAATGAGAGGATCGTTGGTGATGCCAATGGTGATGATTTACCCCTCTAGGAGGGAAGTTTCCCCCAGTAGAATAGCTCCGCCGGAGCCCTAGATGGGTTCCGCCAAGGTTCCGCCTCGTGGCGGCGGATTTTCATCCCGAAAGCTTGCTTATTACTTTTTCTAGGGTAAAAGACTTCATATAGCAAAAGATGGGCACCGGAGGGCTGCCAGGTGGCCCACGAGGCAGGGGGCGCGCCCAGGGGGAGGAGGGGGGGGGTAGGGTGCGCCCCCACCCTCGTGGCCAAGGTGTGGGCCCCCTCTGGTATTTCTTCCGCTCAATATTTTTTATTAATTCCCAAAATGACTTTCGTGGAGTTTCAGGACTTTTGGAGCTGTGTAGAATAGGTCTCTAATATTTACTCCTTTTCCAGCCCAGAATCGCAGCTGCCGGCATTCCCCCTCTTCATGTAAACGTTGTAAAATAAGAGAGAATAGCCATAAGTATTGTGACATAACGTGTAAAAGAAACCCATAATGCAATAAATATCGATATAAAAGCATGTTGCAAAATGGACGCATCAACAGGTCAGCAAACCTTCCGACGCATCTTTGTGCGAAGCGTGCTTGCACTTTGAATGTGACCGAGGGCTGGCTTGATGAAACACCTCGTTTCCTTTTTTTCCAGGATAGTATCTGGCTTCCTAGTGACCAACCTCTTGGCTGATTGTCCTAAGAATGCTTATATATGACTAAAGCTATCTCATTTACCCGCAAAAAAATTAAGTCATATTAATCGAAAAGGAGGCAGTATGGACTAGCATTACTTTGGTGCATCCCGTCAACTCGCAGAACAAGGAGAAGCTTGCAGGACAAGGTGAAGCTTGCTTACACCCTCTCCGTCTACCTCAAGCGTGGTGGCTCGCAGGACGATGAGAAGCTTTTGACTAATGCAACCTACCCTCGCCTAGGCGGTGGACGTGCAACGGTTCATTCGATGTCAGATTGCCAGAGGCATACACCGTAGCACCATCATTGTTCAACTTCCCGAAGAGGCGAAGAGCCAAGCGCAAGGTTTAGTAGTACGAGCAGTACTACTAGTGTACAGGTACTAGGAACCGCATGGTGGAGCGTCTTCACTCTTATTTTATTTCAATCTGTGATAAAGTACACATTTATTCAGGAGAAGTGTGGAAAACGACAGCCCAATAGTACTATTAAAAACATCAAACATGTAATGATGACGTCGATCAACCATGCTCTAATATTTCTTGGCCTCTGTGCGATACATAGCCCGTCTGTGTTCTTGCTCCTTGTCTAAGCTTCAAGGAGCGGCCATTTGCCGTCAATTGAGATCGGTTTGCTCACACTCCAGTCCCACATGTCAGTGGTATGCCAAGAAGAAGCATATTGACCGACAGTCCATACGCGCACTTGGTTTTGCACCTTCATACTAGTATGAGCCGATTCAAAGAAGAGCGTATTGATGGTTGCTTCGTCCGAGCAACTTATAGTGGGAAAGGTGGGGCTTATGATTTGACTGCTCATTACTTACTATTAGTGTGTCGCAACGACCGAGCTGAGTCTCCCATCGAGGTTGTGCACTCTAATTTGGTGCTTGGCACATGGCCCCGGATGCTGAATTGCTTCTGGCAATGTTATCGACCTTCTAGAATTTGTTTGCATAATTGATGTACAAATATTTCTCCAGCGACATGAAATTGTACAATGCTCTGAAGCTTTCAACTTTTGTTTCATGTGTCTTGTCAGCTGGAAGGTTGTCTCGCTACAACATCAATCAAATACTAGAAAGGAAACTAACATCCATGCTCTTTCGAAAAAAAATATAAAAACTAACTTCCTTGCTAATGCATCTCAGTGATTAGCAGATCAAAGCTAATATTTACATCACAACTAAAGACAAAGTTGTGAGAAGGTGTTAAATTAAAATTGATCCATGCTTTCATTGGCAGCAACTTCCCCCTAGCTCTGTCTATATCAACAAGGCATGTTGGGAAACAAAGTAGCTGTCAGGAGCATGGAACATTCTGATCATTTTGTGTAGTTCCACTAAAATAGAGCTGAGCATCCATGTTCCAAAGATATTGAGTAAGTGTGATTACAATAATAGAGGACTGTTGATGAAACAATACACACACAAATAGAAGCCGGTCACCTTTGCAGTCTCTCTTAAGACTGACTAGTTGGAGAAGATTAAGCAAATAGTTGGAGAAGATTAGGCTCGGAGTTGGATGAGGAGGGTAGAGCAAAACCAATCTCCCTTTGTGCAGTCCCACTGAAATGTACAAACATTGCCCGCGTGACATTTCGGCAAAGCTGCACAAAACACTCTTAAGAAAAAATTGATTTGTGCAGTTCACCAAAAGGTCGCAATAGTGACGAGGTAAAATGGATAGCCTTGTTTGCAAAAAAAGGTAGAAAGGAAACAATTACTGGCCAATAACAGTTTATGACACATACGCTGATAAAAAATAAGCATATTACTTGTCCTAAGGGAAGATAGCAACACAATTGTTTATGTAAAACGGTGTGAGGACGAGATTGCAACATGGAAAGTACGCAGGCTGAGCTACGCTTTGGGAAAAGATCTAGGGAAGATCCACATGCAGGATTTTCAGCAACGTGGGAAGATGGACAGTGGAGTAAGGCCGGAGGAAGCTGTACATGAGGGTAGTCAGGGTGTAACTAGGAGGGCGCCGGCGGCCGGGATCTGCCCATACCACGCCAGAGGTTCGTCAGAGAGAACGTCGGATATCGTAGATCGGGACGTGCTGCCTCGACGCCATTGAACGGAGAAATGATGCACATCCTCCCTTTCCGCCAGCGGACGGTATGCGGCCGGACCGGTGACCAACGGTGAGAGAGAGAGGGCCATCGCCGCCGTGTGTGAGATAGTGTGACGAGAGACAAAGCCCGACAGGCAGGCTCCATTGTATAGAGTGGAGCGGATTTCGTTTTTCTCGATACCAATCATTCTATATTCTGTACATGCCATTCAGAAATATAACTTTATTTAAAACTAACGTGTCACGTCGAACTTTGTTCTGTGTATGCGTGGTACATGACCCTCCTTCAAGTAAACAATCGCTCCATGCGTCAAACTATCACGTGGGTTGCCTTTTCGTTTAGAAATGAGCTCCACCGTGTACCCGCGCGGGTGTGCCGGGAACGAGACGTGAGTACATGCGTCATGCGTGCACCTCTTCTCTACGTGCAGGTACCCCACGTAAGTGGGTGTGTGTGAGAGAGATGGTTTGTGCGAAACAGAGGCAATGTGTCGATGATATCTCAAACTAAAAAAATATAACACATGCAATGTGTGTGGAACAGAGGCCTGGATATATCATATATAGAGGGGAGCGATCTACGAGAAGAGATTGGAGGGATCATCGGGGTGAGATATCGATAGAATCAGAGAGAGGGATGAAGTGTGTGGGTGCACGATCGATAAAGAGTGCCATCGAATTTGTGTTTGCCCACGTCAAAGATATAGGGTGGCTGGCCTACTAGAATGTGAGAGGGGAGAGGTGCATTTTGTCTTTGTGGCATGGATACCTACCTACGGCGTTCGACTATTGGTGTGTGTAGGGTGGTCAGAGACCTAACCATAGAGAGGTAGATCAACTGGTATATGCATGGAGAAGGAGAGAGACCAAGCTATGTATTGAGGAAGATCGATCGGCATCCATGCATCTCTACTCCTAATGGAGCAGTTGGTAGTCTCCGTCGGTCAATTTTCGTCCCACCAGAGATGGTTTATTTTCGTCCTCAATCCCACCTCCCACCTCCTAGCGAATTCCGCACTGAACCGACAAGCGTCAAAAAAAAAACTGAGATTGCAATGGGACAAGGGTGCGAACCTCCGGTCAATTGAAAGAAAAACGGATGTAAAAAAACTACGAAAATTAACCTACGAAAATTAACCAATAAAAAAACAGATGCTAGGGCAGGTACGAGCGGGTTCCTGCTGCCCTTGAATCCCCTCGATCCGTTTCCTCATTCCATCATCAAGGACGCTCTAGCTGCGGAGCCCTTCGCCACCTCGGAGATCCGCCGCCGCCACCCTCTCTGATTCTTGTCGACGCTGCCGGCGACGCCATCCGGCTCTCGCGTCAGCTGCCACCAACGTGGCTCCACCCCTGTCTCCCCCATCGATCCCCAGCACCTCCTCGCTGTTCCCCCCTGCGCGCGCCCCTGTGGGCTGCGGCTAACCCTAGACGCCAACTCGTGTTGCGGGCACTGAGGATGGGAGCGGGCGGCCGCATCGCTAAGGGGTTGGAGCGGCTGGGGCGTCACCGCCGCCGAACTCCGGGAATCGCCGCCGCCAAGTCTCCAGGGCAGGGCGGTTTCAAACCCTGCCGACGAACTCCAGGATACGCATAATCATTGCCGCCGCCCCCCTCCCCCGGCTGCCCCGCGGTCTTCTATCTCTCCCAACTCCGCTGTCGCGCCACGTCTTCCGTCTCTGCATGAATCGCGGCTGTGGCAGCCACTCCCCATGGCGGCCATCCTGGCACACCGTGTCCGGGATGATGGAGGTGATGTCGGCCAGGTCCCTGTTTCCGTCGGCATCTTCTGCGATGAGACCCGTGGGGGCAGGTTGCACGCTGCTCATCTGCGTCGATGGCGTCGGCGTGGTCCTTCCCCTGCCAAGCGTGGCTGCTCCTTGGCTGGATCATAGTGATGATACAGTCGGCTCGGCGGGGGCTAGGGATCTCGCTGGCTAGCGTTTATTTGATGTCTGGATGTTCCAATTGTGATGGAACAGACGTATAATGTACTGTACAAGAATTTGGACGAGGCTCATCTGTGTGGATGGTTGTGGCTTGGCTGCCGGGCACACAATCCATTGATTCACACATAAGGTTTGCCTTTTTTCTTCTCTTTGCATTCTTTTCTATTAAGTTTGCAGATTGTTTGTGTTGGCCAACGAAAACAGATTTAGGATCCTAGATTTATACAGTTTAAGAACTTACAAAGTTTAGCAAGTATATCTGGTTCTGAACTTTTGAAGAGTGCTTATAACAGTAATTTCTTCAGTCTTCTGTAATTCTGATTTAATATCGATTCTGTTGTAGTAGCATCCTTGTAGTTCACCATTGGAATGTGCACATTTAGTCTTTATTAGTAATACAGTTTCTTGATTCTTGAATTCTGAGCTGAATGTGCACATTTAGCAACCACTGCGTACGTACATGCTCTAATGGAAAGAACGTAGCCGACACAGACCGTAGCCATCTAAACCAAGGCTCCTCCGCCCTACCGAGTCTTGCAAGCGATCGTCGTAAGAAATATTCCATTTGATGCCGGCATGCGTTGTTGTTGCACTGTCGCAACCATCCATCTACACACCAAATGTATGCGAACAAGATTCATTGGGGTTCCTCTATTTTCCCATAGTTTTCCTCTTCTTTTCATGCAAGATCAGTCTCTGATCCACCTCACTCGCATGGATGCAGGTCAAAACCGAGTCGCGGTGTTCACAATGCTGGGCATTATTTATATCAAAGGACGAGGAGGAAGATTTGGATGACCGTAACCAAAATGGCAAGGGCAGCAACATGGTCGTCACCTGCAATGCCGATGGGTGCTGAGATTAAGATGTTTGGTTTATTTGTTGAAAGTTACATCCCATGTTTCATGATTTATTTGCCGCTGGTTAATCATGATATTTTGAACTGCTCTGACAATTGCTTGCTGTCTGCGTCTCTTACTTTCCAACTTGCTGCACATACAGATATACATCATTAGAATCTCTTTGTACTTATTCAACATGCTTCAGTTATGCTTCTTTGAAAATCCAGTTGTAGATGCAGTGAAGCCCCATTTAGATCTTGGCTATAGTATTATTCTTGTCTTATGACTTATGACGGATTGATATGTGATACCATGACATAGCATTGTGGTACCGTGGTAGTCACATTTGGTGGTAGTTCTGATTATTTGCTAGATTACGAGATAAGACCAAGTGCTTCTGCAACTCGGTTGCGGTTTTGATAGGAACATGAAGACTTGTGCCATGCCATGGAGCATGTTTGATTTAAAGGAGTAAGTCAACATACATCTTGTTTCTTATGTTTTATCTAGAGAAAATGATTGTTCCTTGTGAGTCATTTTCTTCTACAAATGCAGCATAGTTGCTCCAATATATTGAGCAGGGAAGAAGTTTGTTACAAGTGTTTTATAGAGTTGACGCAAGAGACATCCGACGGGATACATTGGTAGGCACTTCGTGAAAGGCGGACTCCATTTAATCCTTTCCAGTTGCTTACTGAACACCAAGCCCTATTTGATATGCTTGATGATTGTTATATAGGTGCAGGAATCGACGAAGAAGCTTCCGTTCAGCATGGTATCTCAATGGAAGAATATCCGAAGCAAACCTCCGCTACTTGTCTGTTCCCTTTCATTTGTCGTGGGAAGACCTTAGGAAGGTAGGAAGACCTTAGGAAGAGTGGGTGGGAGGAAGGGAGGCATGTGCTATAGATGTAGGCGAACAATGGTCCTTGGAAATTATTAGTACTTTACAAAATGTCTGTCCCCTGTGACGCCTACAATGAGCGAGAGAGGGTGGAAGGAAGGGAGACCGGAGGAAGGAAGATGGGGATATATGTAGAGAGAGGGAGATAGGAGGAAGGGAGATGGGCATATATGTAGAGAGAGGAAGATCAGAGAGGGAGGGAAGATTTACAGGACGATTGTCATTGAGCCACTCAAATATGTATGTCTCTGTTGCATCACACGGGCAATTAACTATAGAAAAATTCAAGGCTATTTTTTAAAGTGACATTTATTCACGCCGATAATTTCCAGGTACATCAGGTTGAACAATTTTGTTTATGTTTTGAGTGGTTAATATTCTTTACCGCTGGCCACATATCTCACTTGTGTTGGTCCCCTAGAATATGCTAATGTTTAGTTTCCAATTTTTCAACTATCAAATATCAGTGGACTTTACATGGTTTCCTACAAAATAAAAAATAAAATAGACTCATATGGCCCGAGTTTGTTTGCTCAGGAGGATTCTTTCATAGATTATAATAGTCAGTGGCTTAAAAGTATTGTCAGTGCTACAAACGTGAAACTGATGAAAGAAGGACATATTTGTACCTTATTGCCAGCTGACTATACACACAAGAACCTCGAAACTCTCATTACTGTGTTATACATTTAGTTGCAATAGTATTTGATTTTTCATGAAGCAATATGCTTACTGTTTCTTCATTCAGTTTCATGTGGCAATGACGCATGGAGGACGACGGTCACGAGTGCATTGTCGCAAGCTCACGGGAGGGAGGCACACATCTCATCCAATGGAAAAGCACGCTCCGAAAAAACCCTAACCCTCCATGGAGCCATTGCTAGGGGGCGACGAGATCAACGCCACCCATCACGACCACTGAGATGTAGAAGGTATGTCCTGGTGCTTCCCCAGAATCTTTCCCGCCTCTTAAGAGACCACATGGCGTTCTGATGGCAGTTTTTGGCCAAGGCTGGGAGCCAAAAACACTTCTTAATTTTGATCATGGACATGGCATTGTGGTTGGCGGTGCGTGGTGCAGTGCGGAGATTTCTTGCCTGGCGTATAACAATGCATGTTCAATGGGTCGCCTCTTCTCACGCACAAGTCTCAGGGGGAGACAACGACAGCTATTCAGAATAACCACAACAAAATTGTGACACTGGTGGTTAGTGGGAGAAGGAACCTGAGACCGCAGCCGATTCTGGAGCAAGGGCGATGTGTAGAAGATAGTTGTATCAAGCATATATATATAAGTCACTCTGGAAAAAGTGTGTAGTCGTTGTTGTAATAGAGATCCATACCTATATTTTGCAAAGTTCAAAAAAGCGCTAGGCGCTAATTATGCGTTTGGGCACCTACTTGCGCTTTTCTAGCTTAGGCGTGATTAGGTGAAATTAGGCGCAATTAGGTGTTAGTATTGTAACGTGAAGAAATAAGCTAGATGGGCTGGGCTAGCCCACTAAACCATAGGCCCATCTTCATATCCTCCTACTAAAAGCTCTCGTCTGCTGCAGTCGATAGGAAATTTAGGTTTCCTCCTCACGCCGCCTCCCCCCCTCGTCCTTTCTGTCTCGTTGCACGAGGCTGCCTCCCTCCCTCTTCCTCTGTCCCTTGTCGGAGAAGCTCGATCCCTCGCCGGAGAAGCTCAATCCCTCGCCGGAGAAGCTCGATTTGTCGTCGGGGCAGTTGAATCCCTCGTCGGCGAGGATGAATCCTCGCAGGGGAGGTCGAATCCTCGCCGGGGAGACTGATTTCTCACCTCAGAAAGCTGATTCCTCGCCGGAGAGGCTGATTTCTTGCCGGAGGACCTCGCCGGCCGCTTTTTTGAGCGCCTAGGGCCAAAGCGAGGCGCTATGCCAACGCCCAGCGCTTAAGTGCGCCTAGGCGAGCGCCTAATAGCGCCTTCTTGAACAGTGATATTTTCACTGATATGCATGGTTGAATAGTACTATGTGTGATATGTGAGAGTAATGTAATACAAAATGAAACATGGTGCACAGTTCTTCGTGACTGAGCTGGCGAAGAAGATGTCAATGGTGGAAACAGACATGTTATAGAAGATGTTGAGGGTGGCACCGGATTTAATGGCCAAATGTGGTTCCTCGGCACCGAAGAGAAGGATGCTGCAGCGACGCATACTGGGTTCCATTTCCAACCAGAGAAGAACTTATGAATGGTATGTGCGCGATCCATTCATTCTTTCGTTTGATCCTTATTCCCCTCAACTCAGATTCATTTTATTTTGTACTTATGCATGATTTTGATGGATCAATAAATTTAGTGGCATTAATTGCAATGAGAAATGTCATATATCCATAAACTTCACATTGTTGTTGCTACGAGTCTGCTGGTTAGCTACTTCCAGTTATCCTCATCGAGAGTTGATAGTCGGATTTCACCAAGAAATAAAAACAAAGGAAACCCCGCCAGTCTTACTACCGATAGCCTCAAACAAGAATATGAGTAATTTCCCTTGTAATGATTATTAGAATTGTTGTTTCTGAAATTCAGTCTTCAGAGTTACTATAGCTAAGTGAAGGTGATAAATAATTCCAGTTTAACGAGTACTTCTGGATTGTTTAGATGGAGGACCACTCTTAGTTTTGTTCTTAGATTCAATTCTGAATCATTTAGTGTGCAATTCAGATTCACGCAGATTTTTTCTTGAATTTGCCTGCCTGGAAATTATTAATGTCAATTTAATACATAGCATGTCCTGATGTTAAACATGATGCATTTCTTCACTACAGTCTACATACTTGGTACATATAGCATGTCTCTGCCGTCAGCAACCCCGTCTAGCTCACTTTCTTAGCGGCATAGCCTGTTTCCAATCTTATGTCAATTGGTCTTTGCTTTGTAGGCACTAGAAAGGAGATGATCCTATCCACTATCACAATGAAACAAGAGAAACAATTCCTTGCAGTCATCTATAAGGTCAGCATGCTGGGGCTTGGTTGATTCATTTATATTGTTATTTCTATGCACACGTAAAAGGATCTACGTATCCACAATTAATTTGCTTACCCATGTGAGTTTGGGGATATTTTTTCTCTTGTTAGGATGCATGTCAGTTTCAAATTCTCTGATATCTTTGTATATAGTGCAATTTTTATTTTGTAAAAACCTACTACCAGTCCACACATGAAGGGGCACTTAATTTCTTAGTATTTCTACATGCATTACCTCTCTTGAATTTACTTAGTAATAGTATTTTGTTATTTGGGTCTGAAGATACCAATATTGCGAAAAGTAAATAATTTGGGAGGAAAGTGATTTGAACTTTATACTGTTAAGGATAGTAAACCAAATTGATTTGTATAGAGGCGTGAATAATCTGACATAGAGACGGAGAACGCCCTACATGCTCACGCATTTGCGCCTCACCAATTTTCACTGCCTCGCATGCTTCCTAGGCCGAACTGAGATGCCATCTCGAGTCGCTGCATTCTCGAAAAAAAAATCTCAGATGCCATTGTTCCATCGACTTGATTCTAATTGTTTTGCAGACTAAAATCGTGTTTTGAAATTATATTCATAGAGTGAGAGACACTTTCCAATGTGCTAAGATGCGTAGCTCAACATCATAGGATTATCACATTTTGAATTCTGGTTCTTAGAGCTTTGGTTTCTAACCCTTATTTGCTTGTCTTGTCTTTTGTTTTACGGGTTTCAAGCTTCAGCACAAATCTTCTGTAGGAAATCTTGTACTCAAAGTGTAGAAAAATGCCATTTTTGTGAAATGTCACAAGAGCTACATTACTAAGATTGTTGTAATGTTTGTATGGCAGCCTATTCTTTAATCTGTTCAATTACAGAGTTTATGATTATGTAAATGGATTATGGGATCTGAGAAGAAAAAAAAAGGTTATAGTACTTTCGTTCACAGGCAGATTCGACATATCCTCGTTTACTTCCCCCTTGTCTTCTGACCGACTCCTTAAATCATCAACATGTGTGTATATATAGTTGCATCCGATTCAAGGGAGATAATGGACAAGTACATTGGTATGAACACGTTGTCGACTTTGACAGAAAATGCATACTGATTATCAGTTTTCCTGCTGAGTTGTACTATTAAGCTACAGAATACACATCAACTATTATGCTACAGAATGTGCATAATTAGTTACAGATCAGTAGGCTACTCATCTGGTTAGTTTTCTCAAGTCATTTTTTCTGTGTGTATATATGTTATTTTCCTTTTTACACTAACAAGAGTTTTGTGCTTTGTGGTATGGTGTGGTGCCCCCCCCCCTCATTTAGTGAGTTCTTCCTTAATGGAGGATATGGTATAGGTAATAGTGAGTGGTGTTCTAGCTTATGCACTATTTCCCCCTGGCCCGAGTTTCACACCATGACATGCTGCCGGCCCGGCTGCCACGGCGCCGACGCCTCTCTGGCTCGCGGGACATCCCCTGTATATATTGTAACATACTTCCATGAATACAATTGAGTTGCATCCTATAATATTCTACATGCATTATCCGATTTTAATGGACAGGTTCCAGCAAAAAATGTCGGGAAACCGAGTGGGAAGGGTGTGTTGTAGGGTGGAGTTCTTGTGTTGGAACAACGTGTTGGAGATAACATGGCGAATAGTCCGTACAATTACATTTCTTCCCCACATATGAGTTGGATTTGGGGGAGCCCAGACGGTTGAATTTGGGGTCTGTTGTTCACCCATTTGAACACGGCCGAACGTATGAGGGAGAAATGAGCTTTGACTTGTTTAATATTGTACAAAAAACATTTGCTGCTAATAATGAGACAAGTTCTGAGTTGTAAATGCAATATTCTTCCATGTATATAGAATTGCAGATTGAATGAAATATAAGCCAAAGTTGAATCTCAAGCCTTAATTTACACTAAAAAATAATATAGGTTTGATATATGTGTAGAATAGGATATTTTTCCTTGAGAATCTACTAGCTGAGGTGGTCGTTATCGACATCCTTGTGAAAGTTTGCATGATCTTAGCACGAACCAACTCACAATGCTATCTCGAGCAATGCTTTATTCACCCGAGTATCTTTTTTTTAGGAAAACACTAGGTTAAAAGCCTACTGCAAAAAATTAGATGCTAAGTTATCATAATTGCCATTTATAATCACGAACGATCTTACCAAATGACTGTTCTCATGGCTTTCAAAGAAGAGATATACTAGAGGTTGAGCGCAGTTGGAGGGGCCTTAGTCCTTCCGAGCCAATAAAAATAGATGAGGCATGTCCAAGCTATGAATAGTAGATGGGAAAATGTTAAAATATTTTATGTTGCCATGGTTCTTAATGGTTAGGTATGTGTCGCACCTGTATGGTTTCAAGTGCCTAATTTCATGTGTAATGGTTTGCCAGGGAATTGAAAAATGCAATCAAGTGTCTGGTTGTAGAATCGTGGAATAAGGGAACAAAATCATGCATGTGTTCTCTTTAATTAATAGATAATAAAAATAGATATGCTTTCATGGGAGGATTGGTCTTAAGCATTAAAAGGCATCCATGTGCACCTATCATTTATAATGCACAGTAATGAGTTCTATGTTCTTGTACCACTTTCTTTATTTTCTGCGTTAGATCTGATAGTATATGTTAGTGAATTGCATTTTTATCGAAATAGATTACAAGTGAAGAGGATTTCAATTATTTTTTGCATGTTATTGGCTATCTTTTGTATACGTGTGACATTTGATATGCAATCAGTAACAACCAATCCACAAGAATAGGAAGACATAGTAATGCTAAGAATAACCCAGTATCAACAAAAGAATGTTCTTAATTTTTTGAAGGCCTGTGGCAACGCACGGGCACTCTACTAGTATGTGTAGCAGAGGAATAAGGTTCGGAGAGAGACAAAGCTAGTGTATCGGAGGGTTGGTGGCGGAGTTGCTTCTCACAAATGGTGGGAGAGGCCTGCTAGACAAATGGAGGGTATGATTGCAATATCGATAAGAGAGGGGATGTGTGCCTGTCTGTGCACGTGCGTGTGAGAGACGGGTTGGGATGCATGCAAGGATGATGAGGGGGACGATATGGCTTAGGGGGGCGATATGGCTAGGGGGGCGATATGGCTGCGGTAAGCAGACATAGCTATATAGGAAGATCAATCGTCGTGTGTCGGAGAAAGGAAGAGGCATAACTAGTGAGGTACGTCGACCAGTGCATGGGGAAAAAGAGTTATAGTTGACCTAGCTATATGTAGGGAGATCGGTAGGTATACATGCGTGCATGTGTTAGAAGCAAATAAGGCCAAGAGGGACAGATAGAAAGAGAGGGATGCAGCTAGGAGGTGGTGCAAGAGGCCGACTATATCGAGGGGGAAGAGTGTGCGAGTATGAGATCGATGAAAAGAGTGGTGGGAGTGTGCACGTGCATGGAACCATATTAGACAAAGGGGGGCATGGACGGTGAGAAGAGAAGAGGGAAAGCGTGTGTTTGTGGTAGGTTCACCTGGCTAGAGAGGTATATCGATTGGTGTATGCCGGAAAGAAGGAGCTGGAGGGCCTACACACACCATGGGTGAACGACCTAAAGAGAAATAACAAATGTGCACGATGGAGAGAATGCCGAGTGAGGGTGAGAGGGAGGCGGGCGTGTGCATGCACGAGCGAAAGTTAGCACTAGCTACAAATAAAAGAGGATTGTGTGGGTGTAAAAGATGAACAAAGATCATAATTCATTATAAAAGTGGATTCCGATATTTGAACAAGAGATCATAGTGTTTTAAACCGATGCATATGCATGAATATAATGGTGATACACATGCTGTGGTCATGAACATGTTATACTACATATAATATATGTATTTTTTTGGATTTGTGATAATGTGTGGCTTTTGCAGCTCAGGGCTAAATACTCGTCATAATGTAGGGGGCGGGGCACTATACTTTGCTTGATAAGTACAGTGTACATATGAAACATGGTTTTGGATTATGAAGATCTGGTTAGTACTTCAAATGTACTATTATTTGGAATCAACATCAAGTGTACTCAAAATTTTGAATTCGAGTTCATATATATAGTACACATAGTTCATATCTAACTCTATGGTAATCATGTGGTGTGTTGTTAAGATAATATACAAATGATGGTTTAACTTGGCAACAATCATGATTGTAGCACTACTGCAGGATAGTCCGAACGCGACAGTCGAATCAGAGACCCTTTGACGAAACTATGCGCGATGCATCAATCAAAAACAGTGATGTAATAAAACCGTCAAAAAGATAAAACATGTTTGTGATGGCGGCGACATCAAACATGGTTCATATTAGATTTGCGTGTGCAATGAGTGGCAAACGGTTAATCCATAAGAACTATTCGTGATGATGCAGAACAACAGAAACAAGCAGCCAGATGAGGGTGTGTGCGATACACGACATACAGTTCACTAGGATGAACTATGTGTGATAAGGCAACACAATGGAAACGGTTCAACTGAACAAGATGTGGGTGATACGCGGCAAACATGCCCGTAATCAGAAATGTGTGTGAAGACCAATAATAGCACAGACGATTGCTACTAATAAGTCGTGTTATTTGCTCTGTCTACAGAAGAATAACATGTATATATATAACTGAAATAAACATCCAATTACATAGTGACTATACAGATCATTCACAAACACCTCAATAAACAATTGCATGCATTCTAAACTAGGAGAAACAATCGTCTAGTCATCTACTTCTTGTGACGCTCCCGCCACTGCTCTGTGGCTCGATCCCTCGTCTAGGGCCGGAAGAAGGCACTTCCTCATGTCAACGATCCGCCTGTACATCTCGTAGCTTGTGTACGTGTCCTTGGCCGCATACTTGACGTGTTGTTCATACAATCTCTCAGGCCAGACACTGTGCCAGGCGTTCTTGTCCTTCTTGCTCTCATCCTTCATCTTCATGTAGTAGGGGTCGATGATGGCCGAGGCAAGGTCAACCAGGGAGTTCTGTTTGTTGTTTTCGCTGCCCCAGACCTTGTAGTCATCCTGGATGTTGACAAGATTCTGGCATTTCAAGCCCGAAACCTTGAGCACTTTTAGATTGTTGGTGGTGTCCACCACAGCGAAACTGTAGTCAGAGCTATTGGTAAACCTGGAGAAACGCTCGTAAGGCCTTGTGGCCAGGTGGTAGTGGTAGACGAGGATGTCATGTAGCACGCACAACTGGGTGACGACAACCTTCTGATCGTGCCCGACACGACCGATGGTGTACTCGAGGTCGAAGCCGACCACTTGGTACTTGTCCTCGACAAGGAACTACTCCATAGTTTGGATGGAGCTCTCCATCGAGACCGGATCGTTCGTGTACACCACCGAGAGGGCCTTCCCCCACACATGGGGTGTCCACTACGTGATGCATGGTGAACTGCCCGCCGTTGTCATCGTCGGTCGCTGGGAGCGCCATTGTAACCACTGGATGTCCTCTCTGTATGTGTCGTCGTGAGTGTGATTATTGTGTCGTGTGACGTGAGAGATGAAGGTAAATGGCTGCAGGAATAAATGGGGGCCGGGCGGACTGGATTCTCGGCGCATACATGGCAGTTTTTGCAGTGGGTAACTGCATTGTCGTGCCACACCCGATGCAACCCCATGTACACGAACGTGCATGATCGTGCGCCGGCCCCGAACACTAGCAGGACACGTGGAGGGATGAGGGCAGAGCGCCCGGAGGGATGCGAGAGCAGAGCACGCGCGGTGGGACGCGAGCAGAGCACGCCGCGGCCGCCTCAACCGCAAGCAACCATATGCATAAAGCAGTTGAACACGCGGGAAATGGTCGCCTACAAGCCGACCGACAGTTGCATCGCTGCGTAGAGAGCGGCCATGTGCTACTAGCTCCGTCTTGGTCTATTAGTCCCCTTTATATTTTGTGCCACACTTTGCCCTTAAATTTCACCAACAAAATGTTAATGCATGTTATAAAAATTATGTAATTGGAAACTATGTCCAACTATATAATCTTTGGCGACATGCATTCGTATTTTATTAGTTAAATCCTACTTATAAACCAGGACAGGGATATAGTAGGTAATTAAATCACAAACATTTTTTATTAACTGTATGTGTACGTGGCCTTTCATCCTCCTCTCACACGTCTTGTCACCCCGCTGCCGCAGACGATTTACAGCGCAAGCTTGCGCAGCGTGCGGGGGCGTTCTTTTGGCCAAACGGTGGCTCAAAGTGGCGCCAATGAATCATCGGTGAGCCTGTTCCCGCGCAACCTCGTAGGTTCTCGCGCAAGCTTCCCGCCCGACTCGGTGAAATCCCCCCAAATCCCAATGCTTACCGGCCTGCTATATAAACCCTCACGGCCAGCGAGTCCCGCGTCGCATTTTCCTCTCCCTCACTGTAGCTTATCTTGTCTGCTTCTCCCACAATCGCCAATGGCACCGGTCCGTCATTGTCACTCAGCCACTCCGCCGTCATCAGAGGACAACTCCAGCTGGGAGGCTACATCGTGGCGGCGGTGCAATCCCCGACATAGTGTAATGCGCGTGGCGTCCCCGTTGGGTGTGCACGGAGCACCCACCACACGCTCCGCCGCCGCTGACCATCGGCAACTGTTGCCGACCGCCGTTGCCGCCACACCACCGTCGAAAGCTAGGGCCATCGCCCGCTCCGCCGCCGCGGCCCGAAGGCGGGAGGTGGCTGTCGTGGCCGCCACCCCACTCCCGGCCACCGTGGCCATCACCTTCTCCGCCACCGCGGCCCAAAGGCGGGAGGTGGTGGTCGTGGCCACCACCCCATCGTCCGCCGTCGTGGCCACCAGCCCACCGTTGACCACCGGGGTCATCACCCGCTCCGCCACCGCCGCCCAAAGGCGGGAGGCGGAGGTGGAGGCCCGCACGTGCGTCAGCGACCTTGCACGCTACACTGAGTTCCTACGGGAGGAGGAGGAGGAGCGCCTCGTTGAGCACGCAAAGAGCCTTACCGCCGCCATGGCCGTGGCATGGTACGTCTCCAATGTATCTATAATTTTTGATTGTTCCATGCTATTATATTACCTGTTTTGGATGTTTAATGGGCTTTAATATGCTCTTTATATTATTTTTGGGACTAACCTATTAACCGAAGGCCCAGTTCCAATTTCTGTTTTTTTGCCTATTTTAGAGTTTTGCAGAAAAGGAATACCAAACGGAGTCCAAACGGAGTGAAACCTTCGCGATGATCTTTCTTGGACCGAAAGAAAACAAGAAGACTTGGAGATGAAGTTAGAGACGTAACGAGGAGGCCACAAGGCAGGAGGGTGTGCCCAGGGGGGTAGGCGCGCCCCCTAAGAGAGTCCTGGACTAAGGGGTCCTCGGACAGCCGGACTATATACGTTGGCCGGACTGTTGGGCTATGAAGATACAAGATAGAAGACTTCGTCCTATGTCCGGATGGGACTCTCCTTAGCGTGGAAGGCAAGCTTGGCGATTCGGATATGTAGATTCCTTTCTTTGTAACGGACTTTTTACAACCCTTAGCCCCTCCCGGTGTCTATATAAACCGAAGGGTTTAGACTTATAGGTTTAGAGTCACAACAATCATAATCTCATAGGCTAGACTTCTAGGGTTTAGCCATTACGATCTTGTGGTAGATCAACTCTTGTAATACTCATATTCATCAAGATCAATCAAGCATGAAGTAGGGTATTACCTCCATAGAGAGGGCCCGAACCTGGGTAAACATCGTGTCCCCGCCTCCTGTTACCATTAGCCTTAGACGCACAGTTCGGGACCCCCTACCCGAGATCCGCCGGTTTTGACACCGACATTGGTGCTTTCATTGACAGTTCCGCTGTGTTGTCGAAGATAGGCTTGATTGCTCCATCAATCATCGGCAATAACATGGTCCAGTGAGAGATCTTCCTCCCCGGACATTGTATTCGGTGGCTTCGCACTGCGGGCCAACTCGCTTGGCCATCTAGAGCAGATCGATAGCTACGCCCCTGGCCATCAGGTTAGATTCGGAAGCCTGAATTTTGTGGTCGATGTCCGTGGAGACTTGATCTTTGACGGATTCGAGCCAATGACAGCTGTCCCCGGCCACTATGATGAACATGACCTAGATCTGTCATCGGGCCACACGCAGGATATAGCACCTGTGACCGCCCTAGCCCTAGAGTCGGAGCGGACTATGTCCAAAGACGGGAAGCTTAACACCACCATGGAGGTCACAGACTCGGCGGCGCCCGAGCCGCACACAGACCCAACATTGACCGGGGCTTGTGTCACCGGAACCCCGGACTCGTCTCTAACCATGGATTCCGGATCGCGTGCATCCGCGTCCATTGAACCTAATTGGGCACCGGTCTTGGAGTTCAGCTCCACGGACATCTTCTAGCACTCGCCTTTTGGTGACGTGTTAAATTCATTGAAATCTCTCTCCCTGTCAGGGGATTCTCGGCCGAACTATGTCCGGTTCGAATGGGAAGCGGACGACAAAGAACTTCGTTTCCCACCCACCACCCACTTTATAGCCACCGTCGACGACTTAACCGACATGCTTGACTACGAATCCGAAGACATCGACGGTATGGATGGTGACCCACAAGTGTAGGGGATCTATCGTAGTCCTTTTGATAAGTAAGAGTGTCGAACCCAACAAGGAGCAGAAGGAAATGACAAGCGGTTTTCAATAAGGTATTCTCTGCAAGCACTAGAATTGCAGGTCACAGATAGTTTTGTGATAGGATAATTTGTAACTGGTAACAACCAATGAAAGTAAATAAAGTGCAGCAAGGTGGCCCAATCCTTTTTGTAGCACAGGACAAGCCTGGACAAGTTCTTATAATGAGAAAAGCGCTCCCGAGGACACATGGGAATTATCGTCAAGCTAGTTTTCATCACGCTCATATGATTCGCGTTCGTTACTTTGATAATTTGATATGTGGGTGGACTGGTGCTTGGGTACTGCCCTTTCTTGGACAAGCATCCCACTTATGATTAACCCCTATTACAAGCATCCGCAACTACAAAAGAAGTATTAAGGTAGACCTAACCATAGCATAAAACATATGGATCCAAATCAGCCCCTTACGAAGCAAGTTATAAACTAGGGTTTAAGATTCCGTCACTCTAGCAACCCATCATCTACTTATTACTTCCCAATGCCTTCCTCTAGGCCCAAATAATGGTGAAGTGTCATGTAGTCGACGTTCATATAACACCACTAGAGGAGAGACAACATACATCTCATCAAAATATCGAACGAATACCAAATTCACATGACTACTAATAGCAAGACTTCACCCATGTCCTCAGGAACAAACGTAACTACTCACAAAGCACATTCATGTTCATGATCAGAGGAGTATTAATATGCATTAAGGATCTACACATATGATCTTCCACCAAATAAACCAACTAGCATCAACTACAAGGAGTAATCAACACTACTAGCAACCCACAGGTACCAATCTGAGGTTTTGGTGCAAAGATTTGATACAAGAGATGAACTAGGGTTTGAGAGGAGATGGTCCTGGTGAAGATTTTGATGGAGACTAACCCCCTCCCGATGAGATGATCGGTGGTGATGATGATGGTGACGATTTCCCCCTCCCGGAGGGAAGTTTCCCCGGTAGAACAGCTCCGACAGAGCCCTAGATTGGTTCCGCCAAGGTTCTGCCTCGTAGCAGCGGAGTTTCGTCCCGTAAGCTTGCTTATGATTTTTTCCAAGGTAAAAGACTTCATATAGCAGAATATGGGCACCGGAGGGCTGCCAGGTGGCCCACGAGGCAGGGGGTGCACCCAACGGTTTTATAAACCGCGGTAAAAAATAAAACCGATCTAATAATAAAAAAATTAACCGCGGGTTCTATAAAAAAACCAACGGTTTTCTATCAAAAAACGCGGCGGCGGCGGGTACCTCGATGAATCCGGCGAGGGGCGGCAACGGGTTCGGCGGTGGTCAGCGGCGGCGACGGGTGGCGGGGCAGCGGCGATCAGCGGGGCGGTGGCGGCGAGAAGCAGCCGCAGCGGCGGCGAAGTCGGTGGTGGCGGCGGCAGATCGAGGCGAGGCGGGGCTGGCGGCTAGGGTTCGGTGGGGGTCGGGCTTCCCAGCTTATAAGGCCGGCCGGGCCGGGAGTCCTAGCCGGACACGGCCCGATAGGTCGGTTGACTTTTTTTTAAATAATTTCACGCAAAAAAATGAAGAAAAGAAATACTAAACGGACTCCAAAAATCCTGAAATAAATTTTCCTCGTCGTGTAAAAATAAGATGGACCGGGTGAACATTTATTTGGGCCTCTAATGCAATTTTGATAAAACGCATATTTTTCCTAATTCAAATAAAATAGCGATAAAACTCCGAATAAAATTCTTATTTGATTTTAATATTAAATCTCCAATATTTATTTATTTTTGGGAAGTCATTTTATCCCCTCTCTTTTATTTTTATAAAAGAAATATTCAAAGAGAAAATAATTAAAATCAAACGATCCTCTTTTCAAAATTTGAGAAAACTCAAATATGAAAATATCTAAATCCCCAACTCTCTCTGCGGGTCCTTGAGTTGCATAGAATTTCTAGGATCAAGCCAAAATGCAATAAAATATGATATGCAATTGTGATCTAATGTATAACATTCAAATTGAAAATTTGGGATGTTACACATAAGTAGTAGGAACAATAGGATCATCATAAGTGATAACCTTTTCTTCAACTATAACAGGTGCAACTACTTTTACTTCAGTGGGAGGATTATATTTAAACCACTTCTCCTTAGGGAGATCAACATGAGTAGCAAATCCTTCACAGAAAGAAGCTACTATCTCAGAGTCAAGTCCATATTTAGTGCTAAATCCACAAAAAGCATCGGTGTCCATAAAAGATTTAACACAATCAAACTTAGGTGTCATACCTGACTCTTTACCATCGTCGGAATCCCAATCTTCAGAGTTGCATTTAATTCTTTCCAATAAATTCCATTTGAATTCAATAGTCTTCATCATAAAAGACCCAACACAAGAAGTATCAAGCATGGTGTGATTGTTGAGAGAAAGCCGAGCATAAAAGTTTTGAATGATCATTTCTCTTGAGAGCTCATGATTGGGGCATGAATATAACATTGACTTAAGCCTCCCCCAAGCTTGAGCGACACTTTCTCCTTCGCGAGGCCAAAAATTATATATATAATTACGATCACGATGAACAAGATGCATAGGATAAAACTTCTGGTGAAATTCCAATTTCAATCGTTTATAACCCTAGGATCCCGTATCATCACATAGCCTATACCATGTCAATGCGTCTCCCTTCAAAGTTAAAGGGAAGACCTTCTTCTTAACAACATCATCGGGCATACCTACAAGCTTAAATAATAAACAAACTTCATCCACATAGATAAGGTGTAAATCGGGATGCAATGTTCCATCTCCTGCAAAGGGATTAGCTAGCAGTTTCTCTACCATACCCGAAGGAATTTCAAAGTAAACATTTTCAGTAGGTTCAGTAGGTTGAGGAGCAACTCTTTGCTCTACTGGTCGGGGTGAAGATACCCCAAACAAGCCCCTCAAAGGATTAGTTTCCATAGTAACAAGTGACAGTAAATTTCAGCACACTATATAAATGTTTCCTTACCAAGTTCCACTCACCAAAGGCGCTTCACTCCCCAGCAACGGCGCCAGAAAAGAGTCTTGATGACCCACAAGTGTAGGGGATCAATCATAGTCCTTTTGACAAGTAAGAGTGTCGAACCCAGCGAGGAGCAGAAGGAAATGACAAGCGGTTTTCAGTAAGGTATTCTCTGCAAGCACTGAAATTGTAGGTAACAGATAGTTTTGTGATAGGATAATTTGTAACTGGTAACAAGCAATGAAAGTAAATAAAGTGCAGCAAGGTGGCCCAATCCTTTTTGTAGCAAAGGACAACCTGGACAAATTCTTATAATGAGAAAAGCGCTCCCGAGGACACATGGGAATTCTCATCAAGCTAGTTTTCATCACGCTCATATGATTCACGTTTGTTACTTTGATAATTTGATATGTGGGTGGACCAGTGCTTGGGTACTGCCCTTTCTTGGACAAGCATCCCACTTATGATTAACCCATATTGCAAGCATCCGCAATTACAAAAGAAGTATTAAGGTAGACCTAACCATACCATGAAACATATGGGTCCAAATCAGCCCCTTACGAAGCGACTTATAATCCAGGGTTTAAGCTTCTGTCACTCTAGCAACCCATCATCTACTTATTACTTCCCAGTGCCTTCCTATAGGCCCAAATAATGGTGAAGTGTCATGTAGTCGACGTTCACATAACACCACTAGAGGAGAGACAACATACATCTCATCAAAATATTGAACGAATACCAAATTCACATGACTACTAATAGCAAGACTTCACCCATGTCCTCAGGAACAAACATAACTACTCACAAAGCATATTCATGTTCATGATCAGAGGAGTATTAATATGCATTAAGGATCTGAACATATGATCTTCCACCAAATAAACCAACTAGCATAAACTACAAGGAGTAATCAACACTACTATCAACCCACAAGTACCAATATGAGGTTTTGGTAGAAAGATTTGATACAAGAGATGAACTAGGGTTTGAGAGGAGATGGTGCCGGTGAAGATGTTGATGGAGATTGACCCCCTCCCGATGAGAGGATCGTTGGTGATGATGATGGTGATGATTTCCCCCTCCCGGAGGGAAGTTTCCCCGGCAGAACAGCTCCGCCGGAGCCCTGGATTGGTTCCGCCAAGGTTCCGCCTCGTGGCGGCGGAGTTTCGTCCCGTAAGCTTGCTTATGATTTTTTCTAGGGTAAAAGACTTCATATAGCATAAGATGGGCACCGGAGGGCTGCCAGGTGGCCCACGAGGTAGGGGGGCGCACCCAGTAGGGGTGGGCGCGCCCCCACCCTCGTTGCCAGGGTGTGGGCCCCCTCGGTACTTCTTCCACTAAATATTTATCATTAATTCGAAAGATGACTTTCGTGGAGTTTCAGGACTTTTGGAGGTGTGCAAAATAGGTCTCTAATATTTGCTCCTTTCCAGCCCAGAATCCCAGCTGCCGGCATTCTCCCTCTTCATGTTAAACCTTGTAAAATAAGAGAGAATAGCCATAAGTATTGTGACATAACGTGTAATAACATCCCATAATGAAATAAATATCGATATAAAAGCATGATGCAAAATGGACGTATCAACTCCCCCAAGCTTAGACCTCGCTTGTCCTCAAGCAGAAGCCGATATCGAAAAATATGTCGACATGTTTAGAGATAGAGGTGTCGATAAAAATAAAATACGAACATGAGGGCATCATGATCATTCTTATAACAACAACATATATATTTTGTCATATGATTTCTTATGCTCAAGTAACAATCTATTCACAATGTCAAGTATGATTCAGAAACTTCATTGAGAACTAACAAACTATAATCTCAGTCACTGAAGCAATTGCAATTTATCATAACATCGGAAAGAGTCAATAATAGAGCTTTTCAGCAAGTCCACATACTCAACTATCATTTAGTCTTCCACAATTGCTAACACTCACGCAATACTTATGGTTATGGAGTTTTAATCGGACACAGAGAAAGATAGGGGCTTATTGTGTTGCCTCCCAATCTTTTACCTCAAGGGTAATGTCAACAATAATAGTTCATGCTAACTTACATCCAATTGGATATATATATCAGGATCTTTCCAACACGAGGTGCTTTCCAAAGGATAAAATATAAAAAGGAAAGGTGAAGATCACCTTGACTCTTGCATAAGGTATAAGACATAAAGTAAAAGATAGGCCCTTCGCAGAGGGAAGCAGAGGTTGTCATGTGCTTTTTGGGTGGATGCACAAAATCTTAATGCAAAAGAACGTCTCTTTATATTGCCACTTGTGATATGAACCTTTATTATGCAGCCCGTCGCTTTTATTACTTCCATATCACAAGATCATATAAAGCTTATTTTCTCCATACTAATAAGTCATACATATTTAGAGAGCAATTTTTATTGCTTGCAACATGACAACTTACTTGAAGGATCTTACTCAATCCATTGGTAGGTATGGTGGACTCTCATGGCAAAACGGAGTTCAAGGATATTTGGAAGCACAAGTAGTATCTCTACTTGGTGCATTGAATTTGGCTAGCAGGAGGGGGAAAGGCAAGCTCAACATGTTTGAATGATCCATGACAATATACTCGAATTGAGATGTGAGAAAACATAACCCATTACGTTGTCTTCCTTGTCCAACATCAACTCTTTAGCATGTCATACTTTAATGAGTGCTCACAATCATAAAAGATGTCCAATATAGTATATTTATATGTGCAAACCTCTCTTTCTTTATTACTTCGTATTAATTGCAACGATGACCAAAACTATGTTTGCCAACTCTCAACAACTTTTATGCCTCATACTCTCTATATGTGAAGTCATTACTATCCATAAGATCAATATGATCTCTTTTATTCCTTTTATTCTTTATGCAGGTAAGATCATAATAGGATAGCAAAGCCCTTGACTCAACACTAATCTTTATTATATATAGCTCACGGACTTGATTACATAGAGGGATCACAAAGCAAAACTCAAAGCTAATTCATGCCAAAACTTTATTCTACTAGATCAAGATATTACCAAAAGGATCGAACTAAGAAAAGCGGTAAAGATAGGAGTGTGATGGTGACACCGGGGCAACTCCCCCAAGCTTGTCAGTTGCCAAGGGGAGTGCCCATACCCATATGACTATGTCCTCGGAGATGGTGAAGGAGTTGTTGATGATGTAGGCTTGTCGTCCGTCTTCCAAGGCATAGGCTCACCATCATAGAAGGACGATCGAGTCTCCGGGATCCTCAAATCTGTAGCCAAACTCATCCTCTTGAATCTATATTCATACTCATAGTTTTGGTTTTGCAGGTCATAGATTTGGGCTTGGAGGTGCTCGATTTTCTCATGAAGCTTGAAGATGGTTTCCCCAATGTTCTTGGCGTCCAGCTTGTGGTTGTTGGTGAACTCCGCTATCATCATCTGGTTGGCGTGAAGTCCATGCTCCACCATCCATTGGCACTTGAAAACTTGTTGTTCAATCACTTCGAGCTTTGTCTCCACGCTTCCGGTACTCCTTGGTCCCTCCACATCGCGGATGTGCAGCACCCCCTCACGCATCTGAATGGTTTAAGGATGATGCAACACCTCCGTGAGATAGGGGTTGATGACCCTCTCGAAAAACTTATCCCTGGGAGCGCTTGAAGACGTCATGGTGCTCTAGATCTGTCAGAAAAACAACTTGAAAGAAAGACAGAAGATTTTTGCATGATACGGTGGTCAAAACCTTCGGGAGATTATATAATGAATTTTTGCTAACCAAAAGAAGTATCATGCAAGAAAACAGAGTCCGAAGAGTGCATGAGGTGCCCATGAGGTAGGGGGGCGCGCCCAGTAGGGTAGGGCGCGCCCTCCACCCTCGTGGACGCCTCGTGTCCTTTCCGGACTACTTCTTATTTTCCTATTTTCTTAAATATTCCAAAACGGAGAAAAATTGCTGTTAGAATTGTTTTGGAGTCGACTTACTTACCGTACCACATACGTATTCCTTTTCGGAGTCTGAAACATTTTGGAAAGTGTCCCTTATGTATTCCTCCGGGGTTACGGTTTCAATAACATTAGTTTCAACATTTATAGGATTACCTGAGATATAATGTTTGATTCTTTGACCGTTCACCACCTTCAGATTTGTGCCTTCGAAGTTGTTGATTTTTATGGCACCGGAATGATATACCTCCTCGATAACGTAAGGGCCTTCCCATTTAGAGAGAAGTTTTCCTGCAAAAAATCTTAAACGAGAGTTGAATAGCAAAACATAATCACCTACATTAAACTCACGCTTTTGTATCCTTTTGTCATGCCATCTTTTAACTTTCTCTTTAAACAACTTGGCATTCTCATAGGCTTGAGTTCTCCATTCATCAAGTGAGCTAATGTCAAATAACCTCTTCTCACCGGCAAGTTTGAAATCATAATTGAGCTCTTTAATAGCCCAATATGCCCTATGTTCTAGTTCAAGAGGTAAGTGACATGCTTTTCCATAAACCATTTTATATGGAGACATACCCATAGTATTCTTATATGTAGTTCTATAAGCCCATAATGCATCATCAAGTTTCTTGGACCAATTCTTTCTAGATCTATTAACAGTATTTTGTAAACTTAATTTGAGCTCTCTATTACTCAACTCTACTTGACCACTAGTCTGTGGGTGATATGGAGATGCAATTCTATGATTAACATCATACTTAGCAAGCATTTTATGAAAAGCACCATGAATAAAATGTGAACCACCATCAGTCATGAGATATCTAGGGACTCCAAACCTCGGAAAAATAACTTCTTTAAGCATCTTAATAGAGGTGTTATGATCAACACTACTAGTTGGAATAGCTTCTACCCACTTAGTAACGTAACCAACAACAACTAAAATATGTGTATACCCATTAGAGGCAGGAAACGGTCCCATATAATCAAAGCCCCAAACATCAAATGGTTCAATAACAAGAGAATAATTCATAGGCATTTCTTGACATCTACTAATATTACCAATTCTTTGACATTCATCACAAGACAATACAAACTTACGGGCATCTTTGAAGAGAGTAGGCCAAGAAAAACCGGATTGCAATACCTTATGTGCAGTTCTATCTCCAGCGTGGTGTCCTCCATATGCCTCAGAGTGACACTTGCATAGGATCTGTTCCTGTTCATGCTCAGGTACACAACGTCTAATAACACCATCTACTCCTTCTTTATAAATGTGTGGGTCATCCTAGAAGTAATGTCTTAAATCATAAAAGAACTTTTTATTTTGCTGGTATGTGAAACTAGGTGGTATAAATTTAGCAACAATGTAATTAGCATAATCAGCATACCATGGAGCAGTACGAGAAGCATTTATGACAGCTAATTGTTCATCAGGAAATCTATCATCAATAGGTAGTGGGTCATCAAGAACATTCTCTAACCTAGACAAGTTGTCTGCAACGGGGTTCTCTGCTCCCTTTCTATCAATAATATGCAAATCAAATTCTTGTAGCAAGAGAACCCATCTAATAAGTCTAGGTTTAGCATCTTTCTTTTCCATAAGATATTTAATAGCAGCATGATCAGTGTGAATGGTTACTTTAGAATCAACAATATAAGGTCTAAACTTATCACAAGCAAATACAATTGCTTAAAATTCTTTTTCAGTAGTAGCATAATTTCTCTGTGCAGTGTCTAGAGTTTTACTAGCATATTGAATAACATTTAGTTTCTTATCAACTCTTTGTCCTAGAACAGCACCCACAACATAATCTCTAGCATCACACATAATTTCAAAGGGTAAATTCCAATGAGGTGGCTGAATAACAGGTGCAAAAATCAAAGCTTTCTTAAGTATTTCAAATGCTTCTACACAATCATCATCAAAGACAAAAGGAATATCTTTTTGTAATAGATTAGTCAGAGGCCTAGAGATTTTAGAAAATTCCTTAATGAACCTCCTATAAGAACCGGCATGACCAAGGAAACTTCTTATACCTTTAATGTCCTTGGGACACGACGTCTTTTCAATAACATCAACTTTGGCTTTATCAACTTTAATACCTCTTTCAGAAATTTTATGCCCCAAGACAGTGCCTTCATTAACCATAAAGTGGCACTTTTCCCAATTTATAACAAGACTAGTATCTTCGCATCTCTGCAAAACTCGTTCCAGGTTGATCAAACAATCATCAAAGGAGGATCCATAAATGGAGAAATCATCCATGCATACCTCACAAATCTTTTCACAAAAGTCAGAGAATATAGCCATCATTGCATCTTTGAAAGGTAGCAGGTGCATTACATAAACCAAAAGGCATACATCTATAATCAAAAGTACCGAAAGGGCAAGTAAAAGTAGTCTTTACTTGATCGTTCGCTGACACAGGTATTTGAGCGAAACCAGAATAACCATCTAGAAAGCAGAAATGTGTATGTTTGGATAGTCTTTCTAGCATTTGATCAATAAAAGGTAAATGGAATGATCTTTTTTAGTAGCCTTATTTAATTTACGAAAATCAATTACCATCCTATAACCTGAATAATTCTTTGCGGGATCAATTCATCTTTATCATTAGGAACAACAGTAATACCTCCCTTCTTAGGGACACAATGGACAGGACTTACCAACTGACTATCAGCAACGGGGTAAATTATACCTGCCTCAAGGAGCTTTAGTATTTCCTTTCTTACCACTTCTTTTATCTTAGAATTTAACCGTCGTTGATGATCTCTAACTAGTTTGGCGCCTTCTTCCAATTTTATTTTGTGTTGGCATAGAGTGAGACTAATGCCCTTAAGATCATCAAGAGTATATCCAATAGCAGCATGGTGCTTCTTCAGAGTTTTCAATAATCTTTCCTCTTCTTGCTCTGAAGGGTTAGCACTAATAATAACAAGATATATCTTCTTTTTATCAAGGTAAGCATATTTAAGAGTATCAGGTAATGGTTTAAGCTCAAACACGGGATCACCCTTGGGTGGAGGAGGATCCCCTAGGATTTCAACAGGCAAGTTGTGTTTCAAAATAGGACCCTGTTTAAAGAATACTTCATCTATTTCCCTTCTTTCATTCATGAACATATCATTTTCATGGTCTAGCAAATATTGTTCTAAAGGATCAGTAGGAGGCACGACAATAGAAGCAAGACCAATAATTTCATCCTTACTAGGCAATTCTTTATTAAGGGGTTCTCTACGAAATTTAGCAAAATTAAACTCATGGGACATATCTCCTAAACCAATCATAACAACATCCTTTTCGCAATGAGTCTTAGCATTAACAGTGTTCAAGAAGGGTCTACCAAATATAATGGGACAAAAGTCATCTTGTGGGGAACCAAGAACAAGAAAATCAGCAGGATATTTGACTTTCCCACACAAGACTTCAACATCTCTAACAATCCCAATTGGTGCAATATTATCTCTATTGGCAAGCTTAATTGTAACAACAATATCTTCTATCTCAGCAGGTGCAATGTCATGCATAATTTCCTTATATAAGGAATGAGGTATTGCACTAGCACTAGCACCCATATCACATAAGCCATGATAACAATGATCTCCTATTTTAACAGAAATAAAAGGCATGCCTACAACAGGTCTACGTGTCTTAGCATGAGGTCTAGCAATTCTAGCAGCCTGTTCACAAAAATAAATAACATGCCCATCAATATTATCAGCCAAGAGATCTTTAACCATAGCAATACTAGGTTCAACTTTAATTTTCTCAGGAGGTGTATATGTTCTAGTATTACTCTTATGAACCATAGTTGAATCTTTAGCATGATCCTTTATCCTAACAGGGAAAGGTGGTTTCTCAACATAATGTAGCGACCAGACCTCAAACAGTATAATCTTTGTGCATCAGCGTCATCGCTGGATCGATAATGCTGACACACACAATACTTGAAGGATTTATAACAGAGTAGTAATCACACACTTATTACATTGAACGTCTCAAAAGAGAACTTACTACAATAAATATGGCTTAAGGCCATCTAAAATCAATAAAAGCGGAGGCTTGGAAGATAAAGTGAGTCCATCAACTCCAACGGCATCACTGAGTGAAATATCACGATCTAAGGCACCTTACTCGTCGTCTGAAAAGTCTACAACACGAACATTGCAGCTCAAAACGGGTCAGCACATGGAATATGCTGGCAATGTAACACATAGAGTAATGAATAGAATAATTGCTACCACTACATGCATATATGGCTGGTGGAAAGCTCTATGGTTACTGTTTTGCATAAAGCCAATTTTTCCCTACAACAAAGGAATAAATTTTATTTAACTATCATGGTGGTTGTTAAACATTGAGAAGGTTCTCCCAACTCAATCCCAATTATGCATCATCATTAAACCCAATCAAATTAAATTAAGAGTGATGAGATCAACATGATAATCCAAGAACCAGATACTCAAAACGTCCATAACCGGGGACGCAGCTAACCATGATTAGTTTGTACACTCTGCAGAGGTTTGCGCACTTTTCCCCACAAGACTCGAATACATCCATGGTCGGAGAAACGAGACACAGTCTTTCTGAAACAATAACTCTTTACTCTGGGTGGACAGTTACACCTACTTTCCCCTACATCTGCTAGCCCACTACTGAAAGAGGTCTTGCGACGTACTCAACTATGCTAGAGCCCATAATAGCTTGTGGCTGCACACGGAAGTTTCTAGCATGAATAATGTTATGATCCCTTTGAGCCTGGGTGGCGGTCCATAGGATAACCACACGGTAACCCCGGGATTTCCAAAAAAACAGGCAACACTGGGTTCCCAGGTGCCTCAATCCACCCAGATGTGTATTTAAGTAGCCACCTTAAATTAACCATTAAATAAGACTACTCACATCTGTCATGGATACACTCACCCAATCCACGTCTACAAGCATAGCATATTAATATAAGCAACGTAGAAGTAACTCCCAAAGGTTTGATAATAAACAGGACAATAGGTACTACCTCATCTACTTCCCAAAACCCACATATTAATCAGATCCTAACCATGCAATTGTTTGAGGATTGATCTAATGCAATAAAACGGGGTAGTAAAGAGGTATGATCAAAGTGTTACTTGCCTTGCTGATGATCCGTGAAACCTACAGACTCGTAGTAGCTCGCTTCGCACTCCGGGTACTCTATCGCAATCAAACAAGCATACAATAAGCACTCAACTAGAAGCACGGGTAAAACTCAAATAAGAGATCTAACCAGAAAGTTCAACTTAAGAACTCCGGTTGGCAAAAAGAAACAAATCAAACGAAGCAACGAGACTCAAACTGCGAAAGAAACAAGCTCCGATTACTAATCTGGACTTAAGTCAAATTTTACACTAGTAAAATCTTGTTTAAGTTGGTTAAACAGAAAGAAGGCTTCAAGACGAAACTCTAGGCGCTTGAATCGCTTGATTCCGATTAACGAGCGAAAAGATAAACTAAAGCTAAGATCTGGGCTGAAATCGCGATCGAAAATAATCGTGGAAAAACCCTGGAAAAAGAAAAATTGACGAACAAGCTAACAAACGAATGTTCGCTGTCTGCGGCTAACGGGTGAAAACCGTTCGTTAAAATGGATGAATGAACGGGCGTTCGCTATTTAACTAAACTGAAAAAAAATAAAACCGATCTAATAATAATAAAAATAACCGCGGGTTCTAGAAAAAAAACCAACTGTTTTCTATCGAAAACCGCGGCGGCGGCGGCTACCTCGACGAATCTTGCGAGGGGCGGCGGCGGGTCCGGTGGTGGTCGGCAGTGGCGACGGGTGGCGGGGCGACGACGGGTGGCGGCGGCGACGACAACGGTTGGTGGCGGCGACAGGCGACGGGGCGGCGGCGGCGCTCGGCTCCGGCAGCGGCGAGAAGCAGCGGCGGCGGCGGCAGATCGAGGCGAGGCAGGGCTGGCGGCTAGGGTTCGGTGGGGGTCGGGCCTCCCGGCTTATAAGGCCAGCCGGGCCGGGAGTCCTAGCCGGACACGGCCCGGTAGGTCGGTTGACTTTTTTCTTAAATAATTCTGTGCAGAAAAACAAAGAAAAAAAAATACTAAACGGACTCCAAAAAACCTGAAATAAAATTTCCCCGTCCTCTAAAAATAAGATGGACCGGGTGAACATTTATTTCGGCCTCTAATGCAATTTTGAAAAACACATATTTTTCCTAATTCAAATAAAATAGCGATAAAACTCCGAATAGAATTCTTATTTGATTTTAATATTAAATCTCCAATATTTATTTATTTTTGGGAAGTCATTTTATCCCCTGTCTTTTATTTTTATAAAAGAAATATTCAAAGAGAAAATAATTAAAATCAAATGATCCTCTTTTCATAATTTGAGAAAACTTAAATATGAAAATATCAAAATCCCCAACTCTCTCCGTGGGTCCTTGAGTTGCGTAGAATTTCTAGGATCAAGCCAAAATGCAATAAAATATGATATGCAATGATGATCTAATGTATAACATTCCAAATTGAAAATTTGGGATGTTACAAACCTACCCCCCTTAAGATGAATCTCGCCCTCGAGATTCGGGTTGGCTAGAAAATAGGTGAGGTTGGTCCTTCCGTAGGTCTTCCTCTCGTTCCCAGGTGGCTTCATCCTCAGTTTGGTGGCTCCACTGAACTTTGCAGAACTTGATAACCTTGCTGCGCGTGACTCGGCTGGCGAAATCGAGAATCTTCACTGGTTTCTCCTCGTAGGTCAAATCACTATCCAACTGAATCGCTTCCAGCGGCACTGTATCTCTCAGAGGAATATCAGCCATCTCTGCATGGCACTTCTTCAACTGGGAAACATGGAACACATCATGAACTCCTGACAGTCCTTCGGGCAACTCCAACTTGTAAGCAACTTCTCCCATACATTACAAAACTTTGTATGGTCCCACAAAACGTGGTGCTAACTTTCCCTTAACTCCAAAACGCTTAAATCCTTGAAGTGGGGACACACGAAGATAAACTCTGTCTCCGACTTTGTAAACTGTCTCCCTGCGTTTCGAATCTGCATAGCTCTTCTGTCTGGACTGGGCTACCTTGAGTCTATCGCAATTTAACTTAACCTTCTCTTCAGACTCTTTAATCAAATCTGGTCCAAACAACTGACGGTCTCCAACTTCATCCCACAATAACGGTGTCCTGCACCTCCTTCCGTAGAAGGCTTCAAAAGGGGCCATCTTCAAACTGGCTTGATAGCTGTTGTTGTAAGAGAACTCTGCATATGGTAAATTGTCGTCCCAACTAGATCCATAGTCTAGCGCACAAGCTCTCAGCATGTCCTCCAGAATCTGATCGACTCTCTCGGTCTGTCCATCTGTCTGTGGATGAAAGGCTGTACTAAACTCTAGCCTGGTACCCAAAGTTTCGTGCAACTGATTCCAGAACTTTGAGGTGAATTGGGTTCCTCTATTTGATACAATGGTCCTCGGAACTCCATGCAGACATACGATCCTGGTCATGTATATCTTTGCCAACTTAGCACTGGTGTAAGTGGTCTTCACTGGGATGAAATGAGCTACCTTCGTCAAACGATCGACTACAACCCATATTGAGTCATAGCCTGAACGAGTCCTGGGCAATCCCATGATAAAATCCATGCCTAGCTTATCCCACTTCCATTCGGGTATTGGCAATGGTTGTAGCAATCCTGCTGGCTTCTGATGCTCTGCCTTTACTCTCTGACATGCATCACAAACTGCTACATACTCCGCAATATCCTTCTTCATTCCGGTCCACCAGAAACTGTCCTTCAAATCCAAATACATCTTTGTATTTCCTAGGTGAATCGAATACGGCGAATCATGGGCCTCCTACAGAATCAACTTCCTGATCTCCGGGTCATTATGTACATATACGCGGTCCTCAAACCATAAGGTATCGTGCTCATCCTCACGAAATCCTTTAGCTTTTCCTTTACTCATCCTTTCCTTTATCTCGGCGATCTCCTTGTCCGTCTTCTGAGCTTCTCTGATCTTATCCATCAAAGTAGACTGAATCTCCAATGCTGCTACATAAACTCTCGGAACTATTTCCAGACATAGCTCACGAAGATCCTCTGCTAACTCCTTGGGTAACTTTCCGGTTATGAGTGTATTAACATGGCTCTTGCGGCTCAACGCATCGGCTACTATGTTAGCCTTTCTGGGATGATAATGCAACATCATATCATAATCCTTGATGAGTTCGAACCATCTCCTTTGCCTGAGATTCAACTCCTTCTGCGTGAAGATATATTTCAAACTCTTGTGATCCGTGTACACCTCACAGTGGTTTCCGATGAGAAAATGTCTCCATGTCTTCAATGCATGCACTACAGCTGCTAACTCCAAATCGTGTGTAGCATAATTCAACTCATAGGGTTTAAGCTGTCGTGAGGCATAAGAAACAACTCTTCCCTCCTGCATAAGCATTGCTCCAAGTCCTCGATGAGAAGCGTCACAATACACTTGATAATCCTTGCGTTGATCTGGCAGAATCAACACTGGGGCTGTAACCAAACGTTTCTTCAACTCCTGAAAACTAGCCTCACATTCCTCAGTCCATTTGAACTTGGTGTCCTTCTTCAAAAACTCTGTCACGGGCTTTGCAATCTTCAATAAATTCTCAATGAACCTCCGGTAGTATCCAGCGAGTCCCAGAAAACTCCGGATCTCTCCAACTGACATGGGTGCTCCCTAATTTGTCACAGTGACAACCTTGGTGGGGTCTACTGCTATTCCTTCTCTGGATATAACATGTCCAAGGAATCCAACTTCCTTCAACCAAAACTCACACTTGTTGAACTTGGCATATAACTGATGTTCTCTGAGCTTTCCAAGTACCAAACACAAATGCTCCTTATGCTCCTCTTCATTCTTCGAGTAGACCAAAATATCATCAATGAACACCACGACGAACTTATCCAAAAACTCCATAAACACCTTGTTCATCATGTTCATGAAATAGGCAGGTGCGTTAGACAGACCAAATGACATAACGGTATACTCATATAGCCTGTACCTTGTGGTAAAAGCTGTCTTAGGTATATCCTGCTCTCGAATCTTCAGCTAATGGTATCCTGATTGCAGATCGATCTTAGAAAATACTTTAGCTCCCTATAACTGGTCAAACAAATCATTGATCATTGGCAGTGGGTACTTGTTCTTGATTGTTACTTCATTCAACCCACGATAATCAACAACCATCCTCAACGTTCCATCCTTCTTCTCCACTAGAAGTACTGGTGATCCCCAAGGTGACGAACTTGGGCAAATATAGCCTTTATCCAGTAACTCCTTAATCTGCTTCTTAATTTCCTCCAAATCCTTTGCGGGCATCCTGTACGGTCTTTGAGATATTGGCCCTGTGCCTGGCAAAAGCTCAATCAAAAACTCAATGTCTCCATCCAGTTGCATGCCTGGCAACTCCTCTGGAAATACATTGGGGAAATCCTTCACCACTGGTACTTCCTCCTGTACAACTCCTGATAAGGAATTTACTTGAGTCCTTTTCGGCACATGCTGGGATACATACTTAATCCTCCTTCCTTTTGGGGTGGTAATCATAATCGACTTGCTGGTGCAATCGATGTTTCCTCCATACATCGATAGCCAATCCATACCGAAAATCACATCCAAACCCTACGACTCCAAAATTATCAGGTCTGAGGGGAAAACATGCCTACCTATGGTCAATGGCATCTGAAAACATCCTTGGCTTGCCATATGCTCCGCTCCTGGCGAGCTTACTAACATAGTTGTTCTAAGAACTTTGGTGGGAAGTTTATACTTATCCACAAATCCCCTTGATATGTATGAATGCGATGCACCAGTATCAAAAAGAACGATTGCAGTAAATGACTTAACCAAAAACTTACCTATTACTGCATCTGGCTGAGCTTCAACCTCCTCCACGTTAACGTGGTTCACTTGTCCCCCATTGAAAGGGTTAGGCTTCTTCCCAGAGCTTCCATTTCCATTTCCATTCTTAGCTTCAGGACATTCATTGGCATAATGTGCAGTATTCTGGCACTTGTAGCAGGTAATGTGACTTAGATCCTTCTTGGCGGGCGTTGTCGGATTGGAACGGTTTTGGCCATTGCTTCCTCCATTACCATTCCTATTCTTGGGGCCACTATGGTTGTGCGAACTTACTCCATTGTGATTGTGACCTCCATGGTTATGTTGAAGGTGTCCTTCCGAGTTCGGGGTAAAATGGGGCCTCTGCTGAGCTCCTGAATTGTACTTCCCTTGTCCATACTTCCTCTTGCGATTGTCAATCTGCTACTGCTTCCCTTCAATCATAAGAGCTCTATCTACCAACTCCTGGTAGTTGTTGAAGGTTGCCACCATCAACTGCATGCTCAGCTCTTCATTCAGTCCTTCCAGAAACTTCTCCTGCTTAGCTGCATCTGTGGCAACGTCATCTATGGCATAACGTGCTAACTTACTAAAATCATCCACATACTGGCCAAGTTTACGTCCTCCTTGGCGCAAGTTGTGAAACTCGTGCTTCTTCATGGCCATAGCTCCTGCTGAAACATGGGCAGTGCAAAAAGCTTGCTGAAACTGGTCCCATGTGACAGTGTCGACAGGGTAGGTGGGTGTGAAATTATCCCACCATGATGCTGCGGGTCCATCAAGCTGATGTGCGGCAAAACGCACTCTCTCCTCATCTGTGCATCCTGTAGTGGTGAACTCCCTTCCAATCTTACAGAGCCAATCATCTGCAACTATCGGCTCGGTGCTGCTAGAGAACACCGGCAGATTCAGCCCTAGGAAACGGGATAAGTGATCAACATGTGGTGGTGGTGGTGGGTTGTTGTTGTTGTTCCCCTGATTCTGATTCTGGACTAGTATCTGCATCAATGCATTCTGGTGCTGGATCAACTGGGTGAGCTCCGGTGGGAAAGCAAATCCATTATCGCGTCTCGGAGACATTTGATGGGTTTAAAAAAGATGAGAAAATAGAATATAATGAGGTCTAGGGGGAAAACACTACCCATATGCACATGAGACAAACACAATCATATCACTCAAATCAATTCAAACATGGGCATACAATCGGTCTAACTATCGTTACAGAAGTGCTTGGACTATACTATATACATGGGGGAATACTACTATTGTTATGGTGGTCGACTAGAAAACTTGATCGGTGGAAGACTCCATGATATCTGCTCCAGCTTCATCAACATAGTCATCATCTCTATCATCGGGGTCCGAGTCGGTGTCGTCGATGATGATGTAGTTCTCCGGGCAAGTGGAATCGTCATCCTCTCCTCCTGGCGCGGGGTCTCCCATGAATACTCCTAGTTTCCTTGTCAAATCGTCATTCTTCTCCACAAGTATCATCATCTCCTCCTCATATCCATCGCGTGTAGACTTGAGTTCTTCCTTGCCTTCTTCAGATCTATCATGCCTATGCATATCTGGTTCTCCTGGCGACGAATGTGCTGGTTTAACTCCTGGATGAAAGGTGCAATGGATCTATCCTTCCTGGTGCTGATCATCTCCCATTGCTCATCTCGGTGCCCACAAATCTGGTAGATAGTATCCTTGAGATCCTTGTGGTAAACTTCTCCAATGCGTCCCATGGTGATGTGGGCTGCCATGCTCTTTCCTAGACTCCAGGTTGGTGCATCAAAGGAAAACTCTATGGGCTCAGTGAGTGGCATGACCGTCCTTCCTGGAACTTGAACTTGAATCATCCAATGCTCCTCTTTTGGTAGAGTGGCGATGTAGGTCCCGGTGAAGCTTGGTATTCCAATGTTCAGGTATCTAGTAACTTCCTTCAAGTGTTGTCCAAAAGGTGTATCTTCATTCGGTTGAGTGAACTTGTTCCTTGCATCCGCCATCCTAAAGAGTAGAAAAGGGACAGGAGTCAGAAATGAGAAGAGAGTAGTGATCTAGGGCTTTAGCCTAGTGGTCGTGTCCTACATTCAGTGTGTGCTCTGATACCATCTTGTAGCGACCAGAACTCAAACAATCTGATCTCTGTGCATCAGTGTCATCCTTGGATCGGTAATGCTGACACACACAATACTTGAAGGATTTATAACAGAGTAGCAATCACACACTTATTACATTGAATGTCTCAAAAGAGAACTTACTACAATAAATATGGCTTAAGGCCATCTAAAATAGATAACAACGGAAGGCTTGGAAGATAAAGTGAGTCCATAAACTCCAACGACATCACTGAGTGAAATATCATGATCTAAGGCACCTTACTCGTCGTCTGAAAAGTCTACAACACGAACGTTGCAGCTCAAAACGGGTCAGCACATGGAATATGCTGGCAATGTAACACATAGAGTAATGAATAGAATAATTGCTACCACTACATGCATATATGGCTGGTGGAAAGCTCTATGGTTACTGTTTTGCATAAAGCCAATTTTTCCCTACAACAAAGGAATAAATTTTATTTAACTATCATGGTGGTTGTTAAACATTGAGAAGGTTCTCCCAACTCAATCCCAATTATGCATCATCATTAAACCCAATCAAATTAAATTAAGAGTGATGAGATCAACATGATAATCCAAGAACCAGATACTCAAAACGTCCATAACCGGGGACACAGCTAACCATGATTAGTTTGTACACTCTGCAGAGGTTTGCGCACTTTTCCCCACAAGACTCGAATACATCCATGGTCGGAGAAACGAGACACAGTCTTTCTGAAACAATAACTCTTTACTCTGGGTGGACAGTTACACCTACTTTCCCCTACATCTGCTAGCCCACTACTGAAAGAGGTCTTGCGATGTACTCAACTATGCTAGAGCCCATAATAGCTTGTGGCTGCACACGGAAGTTTCTAGCATGAATAATGTTATGATCCCTTTGAGCCTGGGTGGCGGTCCATAGGATAACCACACGGTAACCCCGGGATTTCCAAAAAAACAGGCAACACTGGGTTCCCAGGTGCCTCAATCCACCCAGATGTGTATTTAAGTAGCCACCTTAAATTAACCATTAAATAAGACTACTCACATCTGTCATGGATACACTCACCCAATCCACGTCTACAAGCATAGCATATTAATATAAGCAACGTAGAAGTAACTCCCAAAGGTTTGATAATAAACAGGACAATAGGTACTACCTCATCTACTTCCCGAAACCCACATATTAATCAGATCCTAACCATGCAATTGTTTGAGGATTGATCTAATGCAATAAAACGGGGTAGTAAAGAGGTATGATCAAAGTGTTACTTGCCTTGCTGATGATCCGTGAAACCTACAGACTCGTAGTAGCTCGCTTCGCACTCCGGGTACTCTATCGCAATCAAACAAGCATACAATAAGCACTCAAATAGAAGCACGGGTAAAACTCAAATAAGAGATCTAACGAGAAAGTTCAACTTAAGAACTCCGGTTTGCAAAAAGAAACAAATCAAACGAAGCAACCAAACTCAAACTGCGAAAGAAACAAGCTCCATTCACTAATCTGGACTTAGGTCAAATTTTACTGTAGCAAAATCTTGTTTAAGTTGGTTAAACAAAAAGAGGGCTTCGAGACGAAACTCTAGGCGCTTGAATCGCCTGATTTCGATTAACGAGCGAAAAGATAAACTAAAACTAAGATCTGGGCTGAAATCACGACCGAAAATAATCGCGGAAAAACCCTGGAAAAAGAAAAACTGACGAATAGGCTAACGAATGAACATTCGCTGTCTGCGGCTAACTGGTGAAAACTATTCGTTAAAACGAACGAACAAACGGCCTTTAGCTATTTAACTAAACCGGGAAAAAAATAAAACCGATTTAATAATAAAAAAATTAACCACGGGTTCTATAAAAAAACCAACGGTTTTCTATCAAAAAACGCGGCGGCGGCGGGTACCTCGATGAATCCGGCGAGGGGCGGCAACGGGTTCGGCGGTGGTCAGCGGTGGCGACGGGTGGCGGGGCGGCGGTGATCGGCGGCGGTGACGGTCGGCGGGGCGGCGGCGGCGAGAAGCAGCCGCAGCGGCGGCGAAGTCCGTGGCGGCGGCGGCAGATCGAGGCGAGGCGGGGCTGGCGGCTAGGGTTCGGTGGGGGTCGGGCCTCCCAGCTTATAAGGCCGGCCGGGCCGGGAGTCCTAGCCGGACACGGCCCGGTAGGTCGGTTGACTTTTTTTTAAATAATTTCACGCAAAAAAATGAAGAAAAGAAATACTAAATGGACTCCAAAAATCCTGAAATAAATTTTCCTCGTCGTGTAAAAATAAGATGGACCGGGTGAACATTTATTTGGGCCTCTAATGCAATTTTGGTAAAACGCATATTTTTCCTAACTCAAATAAAATAGCGATAAAACTCCGAATAAAATTCTTATTTGATTTTAATATTAAATCTCCAATATTTATTTATTTTTGGGAAGTCATTTTATCCCCTCTCTTTTATTTTTATAAAAGAAATATTCAAAGAGAAAATAATTAAAATCAAACGATCCTCTTTTCAAAATTTGAGAAAACTCAAATATGAAATATCTAAATCCCCAACTCTCTCTGCGGGTCCTTGAGTTGCATAGAATTTCTAGGATCAAGCCAAAATGCAATAAAATATGATATGCAATTGTGATCTAATGTATAACATTCCAAATTGAAAATTTGGGATGTTACACATAAGTAGTAGGAACAATAGGATCATCATAAGTGATAACCTTTTCTTCAACTATAATAGGTGCAACTACTTTTACTTCAGTGGGAGGATTATATTTAAACCACTTCTCCTTAGGGAGATTAACATGAGTAGCAAATCATTCACAGAAAGAAGCTACTATCTCAGAGTCAAGTCCATATTTAGTGCTAAATCCACAAAAAGCATCGCTGTCCATAAAAGATTTAACACAATCAAACTTAGGTGTCATACCTGACTCCTTACCATCGTCGGAATCCCAATCTTCAGAGTTGCATTTAATTCTTTCCAATAAATTCCATTTGAATTCAATAGTCTTCATCATAAAAGACCCAACACAAGAAGTATCAAGCATGGTGTGATTATTGAGAGAAAGCCGAGCATAAAAGTTTTGAATGATCATTTCTCTTGAGAGCTCATGATTGGGGCATGAATATAACATTGACTTAAGCCTCCCCCAAGCTTGAGCGATACTTTCTCCTTCGCGAGGCCAAAAATTATATATATAATTACGATCACGATGAACAAGATGCATAGGATAAAACTTCTGGTGAAATTCCAATTTCAATCGTTTATAACCCCAGGATCCCGTATCATCACATAGCCTATACCATGTCAATGCGTCTCCCTTCAAAGTTAAAGGGAAGACCTTCTTCTTAACAACATCATCGGGCATACCTACAAGCTTAAATAATAAACAAACTTCATCCACATAGATAAGGTGTAAATCGGGATGCAATGTTCCATCTCCTGCAAAGGGATTAGCTAGCAGTTTCTCTACCATACCCGAAGGAATTTCAAAGTAAACATTTTCAGTAGGTTCAGTAGGTTGAGGAGCAACTCTTTGCTCTACTGGTCGGGGTGAAGATACCCCAAACAAGCCCCTCAAAGGATTAGTTTCCATAGTAACAAGTGACAGTAAATTTCAGCACACTATATAAATGTTTCCTTACCAAGTTCCACTCACCAAAGGCGCTTCACTCCCCAGCAACGGCGCCAGAAAAGAGTCTTGATGACCCACAAGTGTAGGGGATCAATTATAGTCCTTTTGACAAGTAAGAGTGTCGAACCCAACGAGGAGCAGAAGGAAATGACAAGCGGTTTTCAGTAAGGTATTCTCTGCAAGCACTGAAATTGTAGGTAACAGATAGTTTTGTGATAGGATAATTTGTAACTGGTAACAAGCAATGAAAGTAAATAAAGTGCAGCAAGGTGGCCCAATCCTTTTTGTAGCAACGGAAAAGCCTGGACAAGTTCTTATAATGAGAAAAGCGCACCCGAGGACACATGGGAATTCTCATCAAGCTAGTTTTCATCACGCTCATATGATTCACGTTTGTTACTTTGATAATTTGATATGTGGGTGGACCAGTGCTTGGGTACTGCCCTTTCTTGGACAAGCATCCCACTTATGATTAACCCATATTGCAAGCACCCGCAATTACAAAAGAAGTATTAAGGTAGACCTAACCATACCATGAAACATATGGGTCCAAATCAGCCCCTTACGAAGCAACTTATAATCTAGGGTTTAAGCTTCTGTCACTCTAGCAACCCATCATCTACTTATTACTTCCCAGTGCCATCCTATAGGCCCAAATAATGGTGAAGTGTCATGTAGTCGACGTTCACATAACACCACTAGAGGAGAGACAACATACATCTCATCAAAATATTGAACGAATACCAAATTCACATGACTACTAATAGCAAGACTTCACCCATGTCCTCAGGAACAAACATAACTACTCACAAAGCATATTCATGTTCATGATCAGAGGAGTATTAATATGCATTAAGGATCTGAACATATGATCTTCCACCAAATAAACCAACTAGCATAAACTACAAGGAGTAATCAACACTACTATCAACCCACAAGTACCAATATGAGGTTTTGGTAGAAAGATTTGATACAAGAGATGAACTAGGGTTTGAGAGGAGATGGTGCCGGTGAAGATGTTGATGGATATTGACCCCCTCCCGATGAGAGGATCGTTGGTGATGACGATGGTGATGATTTCCCCCTCCCGGAGGGAAGTTTCCCCGGCAGAACAGCTCCGCCGGAGCCCTGGATTGGTTCCGCCAAGGTTCCGCCTCGTGGCAGCGGAGTTTCGTCCCGTAAGCTTGCTTATGATATTTTCTAGGGTAAAAGACTTCATATAGCATAAGATGGGCACCGGAGGGCTGCCAGGTGGCCCACGAGGTAGGGGGGCGCACCCAGTAGGGGTGGGCGCGCCCCCACCCAGTAAGGGTGTGGGCCCCCTCGGTACTTCTTGCGCTAAATATTTATCATTAATTCGAAAGATGACTTTCGTGGAGTTTCAGGACTTTTGGAGCTGTGCAAAATAGGTCTATAATATTTGCTCCTTTTCCAGCCCAGAATCCCAGCTGCCGGCATTCTCCCTCTTCATGTTAAACCTTGTAAAATAAGAGAGAATAGCCATAAGTATTGTGACATAATGTGTAATAACAGTCCATAATGCAATAAATATCGATATAAAAGCATGATGCAAATTGGACGTATCAATGGACGACGATGTCGGAGTGGGTCAGGAACCACTGCCTACAGGGCGTTGGACAACCACCTCCTTGTACGACATATACATGGTGGATACACCCAAAGAAAACAACGACAACGATGAAAATCCAATTGAGGATAAACCTTCTAAGATATAGCCGAAGCACTGATGTCAGCGGCGCCGCTCCAAGCCACGCCGCAGTAAAAACAGCAATACCGTCGCAGAAGAGGACAACACTCCAGAGGGTGATGAAAACAATGAAGACGCTGTTAAGCCAACCTCCGAACAGGAGGAACGAGAGATGGGCGAGTCAGCCCTGGCGAACAGGCCATGAACAAAGACTCGGAGGATAGCAACTAACTTCCACTCTCCGAGGACGAGGTTAGCCTCGGTGACAAAGATTTCATCGTGCCTGAAGAGCCCGCCGAACAGGAATGCTTTAAGCGTCAGTTAATTGCCACTTCAAGAAGCCTGAAAAAGAAGCAGAAGCAGCTTCAAGCTAATCAAGATTTGCTCAATGAAAGATGGACTAACGTCCTGGAAGCCGAGGAATATGGCCTTGAGCGCCCAACTAAAAGCTACCCGAAGCGCAAACTATTACCATAGTTCGACGACAAGGCGCTGGGGCCCGTCCTACCAAGGTACAATACAGCTGAATGACCACCACGTGGCCGGGACAAAGCGGCACCTCAAGCCGAATACCATCCCACACTACCTCGCCGAACAAATAGAAATACAACAGCTCGGGGATATACACATGACCTGCGACGGGATTTGGAAAAGAGAACAGGCCAGACAAGATCAATCTATGTATCACGGGAATGTGCCTCGACGTGCGATGACGGCCATCTGGCGGAACATGAGCAACATAACCACGTCCGGGCCGAAAACTGCAGACGAGCTCCTTCCGAACTACATCACGACTTATCCCGATATAGAGGCGCCACACACCCCCTGTGCTTCACTGATGAAGTAATGGGACATGATTTCCCAGAAGGATTTAAACACGTAAACATCAAATCATATGATGGAACAATAGACCCCGCGGTATGGATTGAGGATTTTCTTCTCCACATTCATATGGCCCGCGGCGATGATCTTCACGCCATCAAATACCTCCCGCTCAAACTAAAGGGACCAGCTAGATACTGGTTAAACAGCCTGCCTGAAAACTCCATTGGCAGCTGGGAGGAATTGGAGGGCGCCTTCCTCGACAACTTCCAAGGCACATATGTCCGACCTTCGGATGCCGATGACCTAAGTCATATAATCCAATAGCCCGGAGAGTCAGCCAGGAAATTCTGGACTCGGTTCCTAACTAAAAAGAACCAGATCATCGACTGTCCGGACGCTGAAGCCCTAGCGGCCTTTAAACACAGCATCCGCGATGAATGGCTGGCCAGACACCTCGGCCAGGAAAAACCGAAGTCCATGTCAGCCCTTACGACACTCATGACCCGCTTCTGTGCGGGCGAAGACAGCTGGCTAGCCCATAGCAACAACAATATAAGCGAACCTGGCACTTCTGAAGCCCGAAAAAACAATGGCAACCCCGACGCAATAGACATAAGCGTCGAAACAACGGTGATAGTATCGAAGACATGGCGGTCAACGCCGGATTCAGCAGCTCTAAATCCGGTCAGCGGAAGAAGCCATTTAAATGGAACAATCTGGGCCCGTCCAGCCTGGATCTCATACTAGATCGACCATGCCAAATCCATGGCACTCCGGATAAACCAACCGATCATACCAATAGAGAATGTTGGGTTTTCAAATAGGCCGGCAAGTTAAATGCCGAGAATAAGGAGAAAGGGTCACAAAGCAAGGATGATGATGAGGAATCCCGATCACCGAACACTGGAGGACAGAAGAAATCCCCCCCCCCCCAAGTTAAAACGGTGAACATGATATACGCCACCCATATCCCCAAAAAGGAGCGCAAGCGTGCACTCAGGGACGTCTACGCGATGGAGCCAGTCGCCCCAAAATTTAACCCATGGTCCTCTTGTCTGATCACCATCGACCACAGGGACCATCCGACTAGTATCCATCATGGCGGTTCAGCCGCACTGGTCCTTGACCCGATTATTGATGGATCCCATCTCACGCGAGTCCTCATGGATGGTGGCAGCAGCCTGAACCTGCTCTATCAGGATATAGTGCGCAAAATGGGTATCGATCCTTCAAGGATCAAGCCCATAAAAACCATCTTTAAAGGTGTCATACCAGGTGTAGAGGCCTGTTGTATGGGCTCAATCACACTGGAAGTGGTCTTCGGATCCCCGGATAATTTCCAAAGCAAAGAGTTAATCTTCGATATCGTCCCCTTCTGTAGTGGCTATCATACACTACTCGGACGAACCACATTTTCTCGATTCAATGCAGTACCGCACTATGCCTACCTCAAGCTCAAGATGCCCGGACCTTGCGGTGTTATAACAGTCAATGGAAATACGGAGCGCTCCCTCCGTACCGAGGAGCACACCGCGGCCCTTGCAGCAGAAGTACAGAGTAGCCTTCTTAGGCAGAACCTCAGTTCGGTAGTAAAGCCCCCAGAAACCGTCAACCGAGTCTGAACTACTCTACAGCAGGACTGTCCAGCTTGTCCAGAGCTCACCTAGCAATGCAGCCTCCATCCCAGTCCCAATCAAGCAGTAAAATTTGTGCCGCGCGTACATAACTACGCACTCAAAGTACCATGGGCAGGGACAGAGGCATAGCTAGACCGTGGTCCATAATGCGGTTCAACGCGCCTGGATCCGCATACCTTCACCTTTTATTCTTTTTATTTCAGGTTTTTCTCTTCTCGAGGCTTTTCTGATAACCTGATCACCGGACCCATCGCGGGATGGACACACCAAGAAGGCAGGGGGCTTCGACGTACAAGGGAATTCCCAGGTGGTCTCTGCTAATGATCGTTATACCTGTTTTAAGTACCCGCACGCAGCTCGCCCTTGGTCATGGCATGTTAAATAGCCTTACTTGCTTATCGCATTATTTGTACAAGTACACCTCGACATATCAATCAAATTACAATGGAAAATAGTTTGCGGCTCAATATTCTTGGCGTCAGCTTATTACTCGATTCTTTCCTTGTCTTTGTATTTATTACTTGTTGCACCCGTACACTCCGGTACGTATTACTTCGTTAGGGGCTTTATCACGCCCCGCAACACGGCAATAAAGTCCGAACACTTTTACAGTATAGTTCGGCACCCCGATCTTATAGCATTATATGCATCGGCTCCGAATCATGTCTTTGATCAATAGTTGGGTTGCCCGGCTCCTGTGCTTACTACCTTATGTTCCGCTATATCGGCTAGGGTAGTAAAGGGAGAACTACTGCGATTGTGTCCCGGTTCTTCCGGACAAGCACCTCAGTAGAGAAAGCTGAAAACTGTCTGTCATGATGTGGCGAGAGCTGGTCAGCTGTTCGAGAGGTTTTCGAATCCTTAGAGATTTTTTCCACTTTATGCGAAGAAACGATTTTCATCCGATTAGGCGTGTATAGCGCCCCAACTTCGGTCTTCCAAATACTAGGGGCTTCGCCAAAATTTTCATTGTCAAACTCCTATGGCTAAGGGAGGGTGATAAAGCCGTATAGTCTGATTGCCTTGTTTGTTGCGTTAAACACCTCCTTTAAGGACCAAGATTTGGCGTAAAGAGTGTTTATATTTATCCCAAACACCCCCATAATATCTACATGGGGGCAGAAGCCGACGACTGGCCAACTCTAAGATTTTCATAAATGGCCTCACAAGAGGTAAAATTTTAAAGTAACAAGCATTATATTACAGAACGACCTTGTTTCACAATTACAGGACTGGATAAAACGAAAGTTTTCATGGGAATATAACATCCTTCGTACATTGCTCCACCACAAGGCGGGATCCCTCCAGGACACTATCAAAATACATCTCAGGACGGAGGTGCTCCTTGCCCTCAGACGGCCCCTCGGTCATCAGCTTTTTGGCATCCATCTTCGCCCAGTGCACCTTGGCACGGGCAAAGGCCATCCGCAAACCTTCAATGCAGACCGATCGCTTGATGGCTTCAAGCCGTGGGCAGGCACTCACAAGCCTCTTCATGAGTCTGAAGTAGCTGCTGGGCATGGGCTCGGCTGGCCATAGCCGGACTATTAAGTCCTTCATGGCTAGTTCGGCCACCTTATGCAGCTCGACTAAGTGTTTCAGCTGGTCACTAAAGGGCACCGGAAGTTCTGGCCCAAGGTATTGAGACCAGAACAGCTTCTCCGTTGTGCTCCCTTCTTTGGCTTGATAAAATTCTGCAGCATCTGCTATGCTGCGCGGCAGATCCGTAAACGCCCGTGGAGAGCTCCAAATCCGGGTAAGTAACAGGAATGTTTCCTTCACATATTTGCTTTGCACAATGAAAGCCTTACCCGCTGTAATTTTCTTGGCCGCCTGGATCTCCTATATGGCGCCCTGGACTTCGGCTCGGGCATCTTGTGCACTATGGCGGGCCTTGGCAAGTTCGGACTCTTGACTCTTAGAATCACGCTCCAAGGACTCATACTTCTTGACGGCGTCTTGGAGCTCTTGCTGGACCTCGCTGACCCGGGCCTCTTGCTTCTCGCGCGCGGCGTGTTCCTTGGCCGCTTTGTCCTCGGCCTCGGCTAACACCTTCTTGAGGGCCGCCACCTCGGTCGAGGCCCCTAATAAAGTTCATGACATTTTAGTCAGTACGAACCATTCATCCTTCCTAAATATACACACAGGTTACTACATACCTTTGTTCTCTTCCAGCTGCTTCTTCACGAGGCCGAGCTCTTCCTTAGCCCACTCCAGGTTTTGCTTTAGTCCGGAGACCTCCGTAGTATGAGTGGCAGAAGCTAGCAGCGATGCGTGCTTATTCACATAGACATGTCATGTTAGACTCCTGCGAAAATTATTTTGATCCTCTGTTCGGCTTTTCTTTCCAAACACCGAACAGAGCATCAGGGGCTACTGTCTACACTGTGATATTCTTTTACAATTATATTGCTTACCTCAAAGCCTTTTAGAAGGCTAGTGCGGGCTTTAGTCAGTCTGTTTTTGGCGGACTGGACCTTCTCAATCACCGTACTCATAAGAGTATGGTGTTCTTCCACAATGGAAGCGCCTTGCAGCGATTCCAGTAATCTATGCGGTGCCTCTGGATGGACAGAGGTCACCGGTGGAGTTGGCTCGCCCCCTCGTTGGAAAGAGGCGGCCGGCCTGAATACGGAGCCACTTGGATCTCCGGAGCTGTATTCGGCTGACGTCCGAATTGGATACGACCCCCATCGTCGGTGTCCATAGGGGTCTGTCCCCCCATGTGTTCGGCAACCGGGGTTTCACCCTCCGGCACCACCGGGATAGCCTCCTGATCCTCTCCCTAGCTTGGGATCCTTTGAGAGAACACCTCAGTGTTTTTTGCAGCCTTGGGGGAGGAGGCCGTTGGAAGGGACTCGCTGTTCATCGCCGGCGGGTCCAGCGATCCCTCCGAAGAGGAGGACAGCGTGATGTTGGACTGGGCCGGGCTGCAACTGGATGATCTAGCACATTAAAAATGATAAAGTAAAAATGCCGGATATATTACTCTGTCCGGACACTTAAGAGTTGGCTAGGGGCTTGACCCTGGGCTCCCACTCCCCGCCAATGTTGGTGGCCGCTGTGGAGTTGTCCGGAAGGGAAGTTTTCCCCTTCTTGGATGCCTCGGCCTCCCCATGTGTGGAGGCCTTTCTCTTCTTTCTCCCCCAAGCAGGGGGGATGGATCTCTTCTTCCGCCTCCTCTTCCTCGTTGTCTTCGGTGGAGGAGTGCGTCTCAGTGTCTTCGAACGTCACGTCCAGAGTGCCCTTGCGACGGAGACCACTTCTGGTCCCCGAGGCCTTTTTCTTGGCCTTCTTCTCCGACACCTCATAAGGCGCCGGAAACAGCATCTTTGTCAGAAGAGGCGTTTCTAGATCTTCAGGCACCGGAGCCGGACTGTTAACCTGCTCCACTATCTCTACCTTGGCCTGAAAAATTGCTAGGGAGGCTTAGATTCCTCCCTCAAATATGCCAGTAAAGGATATACCTTGAAAACACGAAAGAACTTACCGGATTAGCCCGATGTTTTGAGCTAAGCCCATGATCCTCGGTCGTGGGCAGTGGTACCTCGCCGGCCTTGAAGAGCACCTTCCAGATGTCTTCGTGCGTCGTGCCGAAGAGCTCCAGCAGCGTCTGGTGCTTGGTCGGGTCAAACTCCCAAAAATTGCAAGTCCGACATTGGCATGGAAGGATCTGGCGGAAGAGCATAACCTGGATCACATTGACAAGCTTGATTTTCTTGCTTATCATGTTCTTGACACATGTCTCAAGCCCCGTCAGCTTGTCCGAAGAGCCCCATGCCAGGCCCTTCTCTTGCCAGGAGGTGAGCCGCATTGTGACTCCGTATCGGAATTCGGGGGCCGCCGCCCAGTTGGTGCCTCGCGGCTCGGTGATGTAGAACCACCCCGATTGCCACCCCTTCACGGTCTCCACAAAGGAGCCTTCGGTCCAGACGACGCTGGGCATTTTCCCCACCATGGCGCCTTGATACGTCTCCAACGTATCTATAATTTATGAAGCATTCATGCTATTTTATTATCTGTTTTGGATGTTTATGGGCTTTACTAAGCACTTTTATATTATTTTTGGGACTAACCTATTAACCGGAGGCCCAACCCATATTGATGTTTTCTTGCCTATTTTAGTGTTTCAAAGAAAAGGAATATCAGATGGAGTCCAAACGGAATGAAACCTTCGGGAGCGTGATTTTTGGAACGAACATGATCCAGGAGACGTGGAGCTGAAGTCAGGGAAGCTTCAAGGAGGCCATGAGGCAGGGGGGCACCCACCCCCTGGGCGTGCCATATACCCTCGTGGGCCCCTCGTGGCTCCCCTGACCGACTTCTTTCGCTTATATAAGTCCATATACCCTAAAACCTTCGGGGAACACAATAGATCGGGAGTTCCGCCACCGCAAGCCTCTATAGCCACCAAAAACCTCTCGGGAGCCCGTTTCGGCACCTTGCTGGAGGGGGAACCCATCACCGGTGGCCATCTTCATCATCCCGGCGCTCACCATGACAAGGAGGGAGTAGTTCACCCTCGAGGCTAAGGGTATGTACCAGTAACTATGTGTTTGATCTATCTCTCTCATGTTCTTGAGGTGATACGATCTTGATGTATCTTGAGCTTTGCTATTATAGTTGGATCTTATGATGTTTCTCCCCCTCTACTCTCTTGTAATGGATTGAGTTTTCCCTTTGAAGTTATCTTGTCGGATTGAGTCTTTAAGGATTTGAGAACACTTGATGTATGTCTTGCCATGCTTATCTGTGGTGACAATGGGATATTCACGTGATCCACTTGATGTATGTTTTGGTGATCAACTTGCGAGTTCAATGAACTTATGCATAGGGGTTGGCACACGTTTTTGTCTTGACTCTCCGGTAGAAACTTTGGGGCACTCTTTGAAGTACTTTGTGTTGGTTGAATAGATGAATCTGAGATTGTGTGATGCTTATCGTATAATCATGCCCACGGATACTTGAGGTGACATTGGAGTATCTAGGTGACATTAGGATTTTGGTTGATTTGTGTCTTAAGGTGTTATTCTAGTATGAAGTCTTGAATAGATCGAGCAGAAATGATAACTTTGAGGTGGTTTCATACCCTACCATAATCTCTTTGTTTGTTCTCCGCTATTAGTGTCTTTGGAGTGACTCTTTGTTGCATGTTGAGGGATAGTTATGTAATCCAATTATGTTATTATTGTTGAGAGAACTTGCACTAGTGAAAGTATGAACCTTAGGCCTTGTTTCCTACCATTGCAATACCGTTTACACTCACTTTTATCATTAGTTACCTTGCTGTTTTTATAATTTCAGATTACAAAAACCTATATCTACCATCCATATTGCACTTGTATCACCATCTCTTCGCCGAACTAGTGCACCTATACAATTTGCCATTGTATCGGGTGTGTTGGGGACACAAGAGACTCTTTGTTATTTGGTTGCAAGGTTGTTCGAGAGAGACCATCTTCATCCTATGCCTCCCACAGATTGATAAACCTTAGGTCATCCACTTGAGGGAAATTTGCTACTGTCCTACAAACCTCAGCACTTGGAGGCCCAACAACGTCTACACGAAGAAGGTTGTGTAGTAGACATCACACCTCCGCACTCTGCTTGTTGGCTGATCACCACCTTTGGCTTCACATTGAAAGTCTTCAGCCATAGGCCGAAGTGAGGTGGGATCCGGAGGAAGGCCTCGCACACAACAATAAATGCCGAGATATTGAGGATGGAGTTGGGAGCCAAGTCATGGAAGTCTAGCCCGTAGTAAAACGTCAGTCCGCGAACAAATGGGTGGAGAGGGAATACCAGCCCGCAGATGAAGTGTGTGAGAAACACAACCCTCTCATGGGGCTCTGGGGTAGGGACGATATGTCCCTTGGCCGGAAGTCGATGAACGATTTCCTTGGCCAGGTAACCGGCCTCCCGGAGCTCCTTGATGTCCTTCTTTTTGACGGAGGAGGCCATCCACTTGCCTCCAGCTCTAGATCCGGACATGATTGGAGTGCTTTTTCGGGTGGAGTGGGCGAGAGCTTGGGCGCTGGAGCTCGAGAGTGGATGGGAAGAGGAAGGAGAAGGCGTGGGTGAGCAAGGATGAACCCTAATCCCCTTATAAAGACAGTAAAAGTCCTGCGCCTCCCCCCTCGCCTTAAAATCCTCCTATTCCCCAAGCGCCATGCAGATGGCACGGTTGGGTTACCCATGCCCGTATTGATGAGAATCCCGTGATAAGGGGACATGATCTCTGCTTCGACAAGATGTGCCAGTGAAACCACACCTCGAAATACGGAGTGGCAGGCTAAAAAACGGTTCGAATAATGACCGGGCAATGGCGTGATGTCACGCTACAAAAAGTTGTCAGCAGATTAGACTCGTGAAATATTATACTCTATACGATTGTGTGTGGTACTTGTTTTGCAGAGCCAGACACGTTTCCTGTGTTCGGAAGACTATGTTGGAGTATTCAGAGAAGGAACCGGCCTTGCAATGCCGAAGACAATCTGCGCGCCGGACTCATCATGGTTGAAGCCTGGTTTAGGGGCTACTAAGGGAGTCCTGGACTAAGGGGTCCTCTGACAGCCGGACTATATATGTTGGCCGGACTGTTGGGCTATGAAGATACAAGATAGGAGACTTCGTCTCGTGTCCGGATGGGACTCTCCTTAGCATGGAAGGCAAGCTTGGCGATTCGGATATGTAGATTCCTTTCTCTGTAACCGACTTTGTACAACCCTAGCCCCTCCCAGTGTCTATATAAACCAGAGGGTTTAGACTTCTAGGGTTAGGGTCACAACAATCATAATCTCATAGGCTAGACTTCTAGGGTTTAGCCATTACGATCTCATGGTAGATAAACTCTTGTAATACTCATATTCATCAAGATGGATCAAGCAGGAAGTAGGGTATTACCTCCATAGAGAGGGCCCGAACCTGGGTAAACATCGTGTCCCCCGCCTCCTGTTACCATTAGCCTTAGACGCATAGTTCCGGACCTGTTGGGGATATAACTACTGAGTATAAACCGCCCAGGTGGGGTCGGGTTATACTTTTAACAAGTCATTCATATAGAAGCCCATGAAGACAAGGAGTGTGGCGCTTTACTGAAGAGACTTAGAGGCCAAGGGCCCAAAGGTGGATTAGGGCTCATAGTCATAAACTGACATACATTGTGTAACTTGTGTTGTAAGATAGGAAAGGGTAGAAACCGAGCCAGACACGTGTATGAGCCGGCGTCGGGATTCTGTAAACCGCCGAGCGTCAACCTGTGTATATAAAGGGACGACCCGACGGCGGTTTAGGGACAAGAAACAACAACTCGGGAGCCAGGTAAAGTGGATTCGCTCCCTGATCATCGAGACCCCATCAATTCCACCACAACTGGTTCGTAGGCTTTTACCTTCACCGCAAGGGGCCGAACCAGTATAAACTCCCAGTGTCCTTTGTCCGGTTTAACCCCTTTAAGCTAATCTCATTGCAATGGCTCCACGACTAAGTCCTCACACTAGGACATCTGACATGATAATTCCATGACAATTGGCGCCCATCATGGGGCTATCGCATGATGGTTTCAAGTTCTTAAAGGGCAACTTTGAAGGACTCAAGGGATACGCCATGGGCCGGATGACCAAGAGTCGTCGCGACAAGCTCTACATCAACGATGTAGGCTGGGGCCCTGACGCTGGCTCAATCGAGTACAGGTACCGGGTCCCCTTTGGAGGAATTCACGTCTTCATCGGCAATATCGGCGAACCGGGCCCTGAGCTGGACATCTGCGCCGACCTCATCAAGACGGCTCAGCGTGCAAGCCCTGCCCGGGTTCAGCCTGCCATGAAGCATGCGTTCATAGGATTCATCAATGGTGCGGAGTCTGAACCAGTGTCCGATGGTGAGATGGTCGTTTATTCAGATGGCGAATCATCCACCGGTGAGACCGAGTCATTGTACCAACTGCAAGATGGCCGGTTTGGGGGCTGTTCCCATGGTGACAGTATTCCGGACCCCCTTGAACCGCCGAACCGGGTTGCGATCTTCATGGCTCGTACGCAGCCCATGCAACACTCTTCATCAGCAGCGGCAATGATTTCCGGATCGGTAGCCGGGGCGGGAGGCCCCGCGCGCCTGCTGAGGGAGTCCTGGATAAGGGGGTATCCGGACTGCCGGACTATATACTTTGGCCGGACTGTTGGACTATGAAGATACAAGATAGAAGACTTCGTCCCGTGTCCGGATGGGACTCTCCTTGGCGTGGAAGGAAAGCTTGGTGATTCGGATGTAGATCTCCTTCTCTGTAAACCGACCTTGTGTAACCCTAGCCCCCTCTGGTGTCTATATAAACCGGAGGGTTTAGTCCGTAGGACTGACGATCATCATCAACAATCATACCATAGGCTAGCTTCTAGGGTTTAGCCTCTCTGATGTCGTGGTAGATCAATTCTTGTAATACTCATATCATCAAGATCAATCAAGCAGGAAGTAGGGTATTACCTCCATCAAGAGGGCCCGAACCTGGGTAAACATCGTGTCCCCAGTCTCCTGTTACCATTAGCCTTAGACGCACAGTTCGGGACCCCCTACCCGAGATCCGCCGGTTTTGACACCGACATTGGTGCTTTCATTGAGAGTTCCTCTATGTCGTCGCTACAAGGCTAGATGGCTCCTCCATCCTTCGATCACGCTGTCCTGAGCGAGGCTTTTCCCACGGATAGATCTTCGTGTTCGGTGGCTTCACACTACGGGACAATTTGCTTGGCCATCTCGAGCAGATCGATAGCTATGCCCCCGGCCATCAGGTCAGGTTTGGAAACCTAAACTACACCACCGACATCCGCGGAGACTTGATCTTTGACGGATTCGGGCCGGTGTCAGGAGCGCCGAATAATCACGACGTGCACGACCTAGATCGGCAGTCGGACAGTATTCAGAACATCGCACCTGCTACCGCTCCGAACTTCATTCTAGAGTGGGCCGTGCCTTCCAAGGACGGGTGGATGGACCCCGCCCCGGAGGCCGCACACTCCTCGGCGTTGGAGCCGAACACAGACTCCTCTCCTAAGGGGATATGTGTCTCCGGACCCCCGGACTCACCTTCGGTCGTGTGTTCCGGGCCGCGCGCATCTGTGCCAATTGAATCTAACTGGGCTCCAGTCATGGAGTTCGCCGCCACGGATATTTTTCAGCACTCACCCTTCGGAGACGTGCTAGATTCTTGAAGGGTTCTCTCTCTGTCAGGAGACTCCTGGCTGAACTATGTCCGACTCGAGTGGGAAGCTAGCGACGAAGAAATTCGCTGCCGACCCACCACCCACTTCATAGTCACGGTTGATGACTTGACCGACATGCTTAACTTCGACTCCAAAGACATCGACGGTATAGACGACGATGTAGGAGAAGAAAAGGAACCACTGTCCACAGGGCGCTGGACTGCCACCTCTTCATATGACATATACATGGTGGATACTCCTAAAGAAACCACTGGCAATGAGGCAACGGAAGATAACCCCTCGGGGAAGAAAGCAAAACACGCGCGTCATCGGCGCCGCTCCAAGCCCCGCCACAACAATACCGGCACTGGAGAAAAGCCAGATGGTGCCGAGGAGGAGTACGATCCTGATTAACCCAACCTCGAGCAAGCTGAACAGGAACACGGGCTAGCTAGCCCAGATGAACAGGCGACGGATGGATACTTGGAGGACGATAACTACACGCCTCCCTCTGAAGACGAGGTGAGCCTCGGTGACGACGAATTCGGTGTACCAAAGGATCCCATAGAGCAGGAGCGCTTCAAGCGCAGGCTTATAGCCACTGCACGAAGCCTGAAGAAGAAGCAGCAGCAGCTCCACGCTGACCAAGATCTGCTCGCAGACAAACAGACTAAGGCCGCGGCAGCCGAAGAATACAGACTCACGTGCCGAACAAAATACTACCCAAAGCGCAGATTACTACCTCAATTCGAGGAGGCAGCACTGAAAACCAAACACAGGCCTACACCCTGCCGACAGCACACTGCGGCAAGGGGCTGCGCACAAGACCAGCGTTATATACCAAACAACAAAATAGAAAGTACCTCGGACGCAGCAGCGGACAGAAACATAGTTTACAAACCTTGGTACAACAAATATAAGCGTCCCAAGACAAAGAATGGCGCCTGGGGAATGACGATCAACACAGGAGCCCGTAATCCTCAAACCGTTGAGAGGGAGAAGAGACTTCAACATCTTAATCCGGGCCCCTCCAGCTTGAACCGCATACTTGACCGATCATGTCAAATCCATGGTACTCCAGGAGCAGCAGCCAATCATACAAATAGAGAATGCTGGGTCTTCAAAAAAAATCGGCAGGTCGGCGCCAGAAGGAACATGAAGAGATGCCAGGGCAATCAAGCCCAGACTATCAGGTCCAGGGACTGACCACTCAAAGGATCAGCCCCCCCAAACAACTCATTTTAGAGTGTCACACATAAGCGTAAGGGCCACCCAGGCCCCGCCGCCCCGGAGATGGTCTCCGGATAGACAAAAATGTCATACCAACTTTCGGTCTTATACTCCCAGGCAGTAGCTGTTCAGCACCGCCAGGGCATATTGCGACTCAACGCATTACCATCCAAGACCCACGTGATGTTGTCACAATTACGGTCAAGACCGAGCCTCGCCTCAGTGCCGAAGAATATTCGGCTACCTTATTCACTAAAGCAGCGAGTCACGGTTTCTTCAATCGAACCTAAATTTGAGTGCCGAACTCCCAGACACAAACAAGGGAGTCCGAACTACTTTAGGATACCCCAATCTAATCATAGCTCGTACAGACCCTCCAGCATAAGCTGGACGGATCACATTCACGGCTTAGCCAATGCTCACACATGCCTCTTAAGCACTATTTGCAGGTTCACCCTCGCGCACAACCGGACCGGCGGCTTGGAATTAGCTCGGATGCATACAGGGGTGATGCCCACCCCACCTGAACACAATCTGGATATTCCTCCGGACCCGCGCACAGCCAACCACCACCCGGTCCCAACAGGTTGTGCGGTCATGCCTCTCTTTTATAACATGCACCGTACCCATACACATAGACGTATTACTTAAATATAGCATGTGGAGTCATTCGACGCTTATCTGCTATTTTCCAACGACATTTTGTCATAACGGCACACGAAGATCTTGTTATGCCTTCGAACGTCAGGGGCTTCCTCGCACCCGTACTATGGCATCTAAAGTCCGAACACCTTGTCGGTCGTTTGGCACCCCGAACTTATAGCATTATATGCATCAGCTCCGAATCATGTCTTGGGACATTGGTTGGGTTTGCCCGGCTCCCATGTTTTGGTACCTTATGTTCTGCAATATTGGCTAAGGTAGCGTTGGGAGAATTACTGCGATTGTGTCCTAGTTCTACCGGACGAACATCTCAATAGAGAAAGCCAAAAACTGACTGTCATGATAAGGCGAGAGCTGGTCAGCTGTTCGAGTGGTTGTCAAATCTTTAAGGATTTATTACGCATAATGCCATAATAAATGCAGCATGCGAAGGATCGGTCCACCGATCAGGCGCTATTAGAGCCCCCCGTGCGGTCTTCCAAACACCAGGGGCTGCGCCGCCCATACTCGAAATCCTATGGCTAAGTGAGAGTAATAAAGCCTTATAGTCTGATTGCCTGGTTCGATGTGCTGAACACCTCCTTCAGGGACCCATGTAACACCCCGGATGTAACTTTCCATCTTTGTAACTCCAACTCTTGCCATTTTCGGCTATGTGTTATGATATTCCCTCCGTGGTTGGGTCTTGTCTTTTGTTTTGCTTTTTATTCATGTCATGCATCTTATATCATGTCATCATGTGCATCTCATTTGCATACGTGTTCGTCTCATGCATCCGAGCATTTTCCCCGTTGTCCGTTTCGCAATCCAACACTCCCACATGCACCGGCGCACCCCTCTGGTCTCTTTTCGTGTGCAGGTGTTAAACATTCTCGGAATGGACCTAGCCTTGCCAAGTGGCCCTGGTATAGCACCGGTAGACCGCATGTCAAGTTTCGTGTCATTTGGAGGTCGTTTGATACTCCAACGGTTAACCGCATAACCGCAAAGGCCTCTTTTGAGTTGCAGCCCAACACCCCTCCAAAACAGCCCAATAACCCATCTAAGGCACTTCCATGCTCTCCGTCGTCGGATCACGATCGTGTGGGCGAAAACCGCACTCCATTTGGAGTCTCCTAGCTCCCTCTACCGTTAAATATGTGACCATCCCCGAAATTTTCGGGCAAACCCTAGCTACCGCTCCCCTCGCGCCGCCGGACACGTCCGGACCACGCCGGACGCGTCCGCCCTCCGCTGCCCGGCCAACCGCGAGCCGCCACATGGCTGCTCCGCCGCCCACGCGCCGCCGGCCCGCCTGGCCCGTCGCCGGCCCCCACGGCCCATCCGCCCCGCGCCCGAGCGCTCCGCCCGCCGCCGCGCTCCTCCGCCTCGCCGCCGCCTTCCCGCTCCGGCTGCCGCCCGTCGTGCCGCTTGGCCGCGCCGCCCGCGCCCCGGCCGCCGCCACCCGACACCGCCGGCCCCGTCGCGTCCGCCGCCGCCGACCGGTGCCAGATCCGACCGGCCTCGCCCCCGGCAACCTCCCCGACCTCACCTCCGGCTTCAACTCCGGCGTGCCTCGACGTCCGCGCCAGATTCAGATCTGAATTATTAAGTCTGCACATTATCATGCCATATTCATCGTGTCATAACTTTGCACCTGTGGTTCCGTTTTGGGCGTGTAGCATACCGATTTGTTCGTCTCGATGAGTACATCATTTTATTTTATTGCATAATTTTCATTTGAGCTCATCTTGATGCCCGAAATTCTGTTGGAAAAGGACTATGTGATGTTAGTTTCAGATACTTATCAGAACATGCACTTTTGTCATTTTTGCCATGATTGTTGTGTGCATCTTATGGGCATGAGCTCTACATGTGATTTGACCTATGCCATGCCTTCTTTATATAGGCACTTGCCATGTATTTTTGTGATCAATGTGGTGACTAGCACAAGCATGCAAACTAGGCTTCGTGGTGTTGCTGATTTTAGTCCCTGTTCTGCTGTTATTTTGATGCCATGTAAACATGATGCTACAGAGAGATCCATGCTTATTATGAGATACTTCAGTAAGGATGATTTGAACATATGGTTATGCTCTATACATCCATGCCCCTGGTTGCAATTATGGAGAATTCTAGCATGTCATTTTCATGCTCTACTTTTGCTATAAATTGTTTCCTGGCAGATTGTTTACATGTTATTCAATTTTGCCAAGGTTGTTGTAGTTGATCCTTGCATGCTATGAACTTGTTCTTGCCATGGTTAGCTTCATAAACATGTCTTATTGCTTATGCTATGCTTATCTTGTCATGCAATGACTTGTGGTGAGTGAATCTTGCTCGCGAAGAGGCCTTCATAATTCTGTCAATGCCATGCTCAGTTTGCTGAATCTGTTAACGAAACTTGCTATGTTTACATGGGTGCCATCATTTCTTCTGATCCTTTTTGGCTCATGGTCAGTAAGGGACTTTTGTTCTATGCTTTGAGTAGAATCATGCCATGTCTTGTTTTGCTATTATAAGTTCCTGTAGCATGTTGATAACTTGCTCTGAACATTGCTTCCTGATGCTGTTTATGCCATGTCCTAGCTGATAACTTTTGCACTTTCGCCATGCTTGTTTGAAGCTATTGTGGTGTGATTTAGCCGTAGCTCAGTGTTTCTCTTTTGTTAAGCATCTCCTGTAGATCACTGCCATATGCTTTGTTTGTATGTTGGGGTGCTGTAGCATAGTTTCTTGTTGCATGCTAAGTAGCATCGTGCTGTTAATCGCAGATTTGTGTCATTCTTGTTTTGCTTGCCATTTGCAAACCGTGCATCCGTTTCCGGTGATCTTCATATCGATTTCAACCGAAATCACCTCATCTTTCCAGCGGCATGCTTGGTTTGCCAAGTTGATGCCTTGTTCATCATTTTTCCTCCCGGAGCACGCATACGCATTGCATATCACATCTCGCATATCATGACATGTATTGCATCATGTTGCTAGTGCATTGCACCGTGATTTATTGTGGTTCCTTTGCTTGTGTTCTTGCTTTGGGTAGAGCCGGGAGATGAGTACGTGCACGAGGAACCTGTTGAGTACGCTAACGAGGATCAAGCGTTCGACAATTCTGAGAACTTTGCAGGCAAGATGACCATACCTTCGATATCACTTCTATCTTTGCTTTGCTAGAGGCTCGCTCTATCTCTATGTTAGCTCTACCTGCCACTATTTATCATGCCTCCCTATTGCCATGTCAAACCTCTAACCATCCTGTCCTAGCAAACCGTTGTTTGGCTATGTCACCGCTTTTGCTCAGCCCCTCTTATAGCGTTGTTAGTTGCAGGTGAAGATGAAGTTTGTTCCTGGTCGGAACATGGATATTTTTGGGTTATCACAATATCTCCTGTTTAATTAATGCACCTTATATACTTGGTAAAGGGTGGAAGGCTCGGCCTTATGCCTAGTGACTTGTTCCACTCTTGCCGCCCTAGTTTCCGTCATACTGGTGTTATGTTCCTTGATTTTGCGTTCCTTACACGGTTGGGTGATTTATGGGACCCCCTTGACAGTTTGCTTTGAATAAAACTCCTCGAGCAAGGCTCAACCTTGGTTTTACCATTTGCCACCTAAGCCTTTTCCCTTGGGTTTTCGCGAGCCCGAGGGTCATCTTTATTTTAACCCCCCCGGGCCAGTGCTCCTTCGAGTGTTGGTCCGAACCGAGCAGCCTGCGGGGCCACCTCGGCGAAACTTGAGGGTTGGTTTTACTCGTAGCTTGACTTATCCGGTGTGCCCTGAGAACGAGATACGTGCGACTCCTATCGGGATTTGTCGGCACATCGGGCGGCTTTGCTGGTCTTGTTTTACCATTGTCGAAATGTCTTGCGAACCGGGATTCCGAGACTGATCGGGTCTTCCCGAGAGAAGGTATATCCTTCGTTGACCGTGAGAGCTTGTGATGGGCTAAGTTGGGACACCCCTGTAGGGTATATTATCTTTCGAAAGCCGTGCCCGCGGTTATGAGGCAGATGGGAATTTGTTAATGTCTGGTTGTAGATAACTTGACACTTGACCTCTTTAAAATGCATCAACAGCGTGTGTAGCCGTGATGGTCTCTTCTCGGCGGAGTCCAGGAAGTGAACACGGTTTGGGTTATGTATGCACATAAGTAGTTTCAGGATCACTTCTTGATCGCTTCTAGCTTCTCGACCGTTGCGTTGCTTCTCTTCTCGCTCTCACTTGCGTATGGTAGCCACCATATATGCTTAGTACTTGCTGCAGCTCCACCAGATTACCCCTTTTCCTACCTATGAGCTTAAATAGTCTTGATCTTGCGGGTGTGAGATTGCTAAGTCCTCGTGACTCACAGATTCTACCAAAACAGATGCAGGTGCCGAGGATACCAGCGCAGATGACGCAACCGAGCTCAAGTGGGAGTTTGATGAGGACCTTGGACGTTACTATGTTTCATTTCCAGATGATCAGTAGTGGAGCCCAGTTGGGACAATCGGGGATCTAGCATTTGGGGTTGTCTTCTTTTCATTTGAATTTGACTGTAGTCGGTCTATGAGTGTATTTTGAATGATGTATGATCTTAATTATGCATTGTGTGAAGTGGCGATTTTAAGCCAACTCTCTTTATCCCATTCTTGTTCATTACATGGGATTGTGTGAAGATGACCCTTCTTGCGACAAAACCACCATGCGGTTATGCCTCTAAGTCGTGCTCCGACACGTGGGAGATATAGCCGCATCATGGGTGTTACAAGTTGGTAATCAGAGCCATCCCTGACTTAGGAGCCCCCTGCTTGATTGTTTGCTGGCGTTGCTGAGTCTAGAACAAAAATGTTTTGAGTCTTAGGATTATATATATCGAAGAGTAGGATTCTTTTTACTCCTCAGTTCCTTCGTCGCTCTGGTGAGGTCTCCTGACGTAGATGTTTTCACTTTCCTCTCCTCAAATTGCACTAATTTTTTTTAGGATCACGTGGGTATCTTGGAATCGTTCCAATGGTTTTGTGACGAGAACATTGTTCTTGGTGCCTCCTGTCTATTATGTGGCATTGACCCGGGGAGTTGAGCTCCGAGGTGTTGTCGTCACAATTTTATCGTTGCAGTCCTAGAATACCTGAGTTTTGCCGACATCAAAAATCTCTTTTATGCAGTTGTTGGTGAGATAACCTCGACGCCACCCAGTACTGGGGCGGGAGTTCGGGAGTATTGCGATAACTCATATAACGGATGCTTTTCGAAGGTTGAGGTACACGATTTCCGAAAGTTTCTTGGTTATGTGTTGACGGATGGATACAGCTGGATGTAGGGATTGTTAGTTTGGGTGAGATATATTGCTTCCCCTGTATCCCCAACACCTGATTGCATAACCGGAAAGTTTTGGGAGTTTATAGGTGGGATTCAAGTAGCTCTAGCATTTCTTCCCGCAGATATTTAGTTTGTGATTGGGTAATCCTTACCACTTATTTGTTCCAGTTGTACCTTGTTTATTTCATTCATCAATCTCTTATCAAGTGGCTTCTCACCTTAATGGATGTGTGATTTTAGCTTTGGGAATTCATTCGTTCATCCTTGTTCGAATGTTTATTGTGAAAACTATATGTTGCAATTTCCATCTGTTGATTCAACTTGTCTATCTATCTATCAAGATGCTAACGGATGTCACCCTCTTCAGGATGGCTCCGCCAACGCATCAGAATCCGGAACGCAGTGATGGGAGTCAGGCAAACCCTCCACCTCCGCCTCCGGAGGCATAGTAAGTGCTTCAAACAAGCTACGAAACAATTCGGCGAGGAAGCGAATTAACAGAGTTGTGTCTGCAGGTATGCTAACGGGCCGTCCTGGAGAGGAGATGCCCGGATGTACAGGAAATATGCTGCAAGATCTTTCACAACTGCACGAACGAGCGCGACAGGTGATGCGGGGTATTGCCCATGCCTTGTGGCCATCCGCTTCCCTGCCAGGAGGCATGAGCGAGCTTGTGGAAATGCTCAAAGGAGCACGGTGGCGCTTCCGGTTATGGAAGATATCAGCTTGCCGACAAGGTGCGAGGGAAGCGTGGGCCATGGTGAAGACGCGATACGCCAAGGCTGACCTGAACCATATGGCCGAAGTCATACCGGTGGGGTCAGATGGGCAAGAAATACCCGTTAGTCTGGTATATGACCAAGTAGCATTAGCTACAAAGTATTCCCAACAGGATTGTAAGCTAGACAGCCTGTTGGATGCTATAGAGGAAGAGTACAACCAGTCTAGATGACTATGTAATTTGAATGGACCTATGTACTCCCTAGCCGGATTGAAAATCATTTGTCATCACGGACCTTTTCGCTTCAGCCCCCGGACCCGACAGTCCGAGGTGTGTCCGAATACCCGCATAGTTAGGAAAAAACGGGGTATGCATGGAAACCAGGCGTAGGGGTCATAAGCGCTTGAACATACAAGTACCCTACTAGTTATGTTATATTACATGGATAGTAAGAAACATCTTCCAGAGAGAATAGTTCCGTTAGGGATTCCTTTCTCTGGGTGCACATGCATCGATGTAAATGTCCGAATTGCAAACAGAAGCGCAGGAAACAAAACATCTTGGTATTTACGTTGTAATGAATGAGAACATCTTTTGTTCACCGACCGAATATTCCCTTAAGAAAGCTAGCTTTCGGCTTCACCCAGTCTGAGGTACACATCGGGCTCAACTGACAGTAACAATCGCAGAGGTGCTCCCCTTATGCCCTAGCCGAATTAACGGGAATGTAGGGCATAAACACAAGACCCAGGCAACCCAGCATGGCCAAAACTTAAGTCATATTGATGCATATAATGGTGAAGAAAAGGCACATATGGAAAGAAATATGCATATGTGACTGGCAAGAAGCCATTAAAGTAGTTATATTTAGCTTCCGAATAGGAAGCCCCCAGGTATAATGCGCACGCATAGTGCGGCCAGAGCGATCAGGGCATCCGTACAGTTTTAAGGCTGTATGCTAAAAAGGAAAAAGAGGGCGAGAAAGGAAGAAAGAGAACATAATTGAAGAGGCGGAGTTAAGGAGACGAACACTGAGTTCGGCACTAGGCGTAGAATCTTTGGAGTCTAGCCACGTTACATGGGTTCGGCTCAAGTCTGTTATCAGATGCACTGCACAGATGGTAAGCTCCCCCGGTGAGAACTTTATCGATGATGAAGGGACCCTCCCACTTGGGTTTGACCTTGTCCTTCTTCTTCTTGGGGAGGTGTAGAACGAGTTCGCCAATGTTATAAGTTTTGGCCCATACTTCTCTGCTTTGATACCTTCAAGCCTGTTGCTGATAGAATGCGGAACGGGCTTTAGCGACGTCACGCTCCTCTTCCAAAGCATCTAAGTGTCCTGCCGATCTAGCTCGGCTTCCTTCTCTTCATACATGAGCACATGAGGTGAGTCATGGATTATGTCGCAGTGCAGCACTGCTTCTGCGCCGTACACCATAAAAAATGGTGTGTATCTGGTGGTACGATTTGGCGTGGTCTGCAGCCCCCAGAGTACGGAGTCGAGTTCCTCGACCCAATGAGTGTCTGATTCCTTCAAGGATCGCACTAGTCTAGGTTTATTGACGCTCATGATAAGACCATTTGCACGTTCGACTTGACCATTTGTTTGGGGGTGATAGACATAGGCGTAGTTGAGCTTGATGCCCATTTTGCCGCACCAGGTTTTCACCTCATCGGCTGTAAAATTCGAGCCATTGTCAGTGATGATGTTGTGGGGGACACCGTAACGGTGTACAACCCCTGATATGAAGACTATCACTGGTCCGGATTCGACCCTTTTAACTGGTTTGGCTTCTATCCATTTGGTGAACTTGTCCACCATGACCAATAAGTATTTTTTCTTATGGCTCCCCCCTTTAAGGGCTCCCACCATATCCAGCCCCCAGACCGCGACGGGCCAAGTTATGGGGAATGTTTGGAGAGCAGTAGGGGGCATATGGCTCTGATTGGCAAATAGTTGACAACCAACGCAATGTTGGACAAGGTCCTGTGGGTCTGCCCGGGCTGTCAGCCAGTAAAAACCTGTCCGAAAGGCTTTGCTTATGAGCGCTCGGGCTGTCGCGTGGTGCCCGCCTAGTCCGGAATGGATTTCGGCTAAGAGTTGCCGCCCTTCCTCTTCGGAGATGCATCGTTGGAGCACTCCGGTGGTGCTCTTATTGTAGATCTCTCCTTCATGGACTTTGTAGGCCTTAGAGCATCACACAATACACCGTGCCTCATTTTGGTCCTTGGGGATCTCTTGCCTATTTAGGTAGGCCAAGAAGGGCTCGGTCCACGGGGCGATGACAACCATTATTTCGTGGGCTGAAGGTGTTATTTCGGTGGCGGAGCCTCCGATTATGTCAGATGGTTCAAAATCTGGGGTTGTGTTTGGAGCCAGACTAATAGTGCCGGACTCCCCCTCCCATGCCACGGACGGCTTGAACAGTCTTTCTAAGAAGATATTAGGTGGGACGGGGTCACGTTTAGCGCCGATTCGGGCGAGGATATCGGCCGCTTGATTATTTTCTCTGACCACATGGTGGAATTCGAGGACCTCGAACCGAGCTGACATTTTGAGGACGGCATTGCGATAGGCCGCCATTTTCGGGTCCTTGGCATCAAAGTCTCCATTTACCTGAGATATTGTGAGGTTCGAGTCCCCGCGCACTTCGAGGCGTTGGATGCCCATGGAGACTGCCATCCGAAGACCATGCAACAGAGCCTCGTATTCGGCTGCATCGTTGGAGTCTGTGTATAATATTTGGAGTACGTATTGCTCTCCGATGGGGGATGTCAGGATGACACCCGCTCCCAATTCGGCCAGCATTTTAGAGCCACCAAAATGCATGATCCAATTTGAGTATGCGCCGTACTCTTTAGGGCGTTCGGCTTCTGTCCATTCGGCGACGAAGTCAGCCAGTACTTGCGACTTAATGGACCGCTGTGGTTTGTATGTTATGTCGAACGGAAGGATCTTAATAGCCCATTTAGCAATTCGGCCTGTTGCGTCGCGGTTATTTATTATGTCATTGAGTGGTACTTCGGAGGCCACCGTGATCGAACACTCTTGAAAGTAGTGTCGTAGTTTCCGGGATGACATGAAGACCGCGTACGCTATCTTTTGATAGTGTGGGTATTGAGATTTGCATTGAGTGAGGACAGTGGACACGTAATATACCGGCTTTTGGAGTGGGAACTTGTATCCGTCTGCTTCTCGTTCGACGACGAGCACTGCGCTCACAACTTGGTTTGCTGCAGCTATGTATAATAGCACGGGTTCGCCAATGTTTGGCGCGGTCAGGACTGGGTTTGTGGCCAAGAGTGCCTTTATTTCTTCCAGTCCGGCCGTGGCCACATCCGTCCACTCGAAGTGTTCGGTGCGTCGAAGAAGGCGATACAGAGGTAGTGCCTTTTCTCCTAAGCGGGAGATAAAGCAACTTAAGGAAGCCACGCATCCAGTTAGTTTGTGGATCTGCTTGAGGTCTGTTGGGATAGCCAACTGAGACAGAGCTCGGATTTTTGCCGGATTTGCTTCAATTCCTCTATTGGAAATGATGAAGCCAGGCAATTTCCCGGAGGGTACCCCAAAGTCACATTTCTCTGGGTTGAGCTTGATGTCGTATGTTCGGAGGTTGTTGAACGTAAGCCTCAAGTCATCTATTAAAGTTTCAATGTGTCTTTGTTTTGATGACCACGTCATCTACACATGCCTCTACTGTCTTGCTGATTTTTTTTCCAGGCATGTCTGAATCATGCGTTGATAGGTTGCGCCGGCGTTTTTGAGCCCGAAAGGCATGGTGTTAAAACAGAAGGGGCCGTATGGTGTAATGAAGGCTGTTGCGGCCTGGTCGGACTCCGCCATCTCGATCTGATGGTATCTGGAGTATGCGTCGAGGAAGCACAATGAGTTGTGTCCTGCGGTGGCGTCGATGATTTGATCAATGCGGGGGAGGGGGAAGGGATCCTTAGGGCAAGCTTTATTGAGGTCCTTGAAATCGACACATAAGCGCCAGGATTTGTCCTTCTTTGGTATCATTACCAAGTTTGCTAGCCAATCTGGATGTTTGATGTGTTCGATGAATCCGGCCTCGAGTAGCTTGGCTAGCTCCTCTCCCATGGCTTGCCGCTTAGGCTCTAAGAAGCGCCTAAGAATCTGCTTGACTGGCTTGTATCCTTTCAGTATATTGAGGTTGTGTTCGGCCGGCCTGTGCGGGATGCCCGGCATGTCTGAAAGATGCCAGGCGAAGATATCCCAATTCTCACGCATGAAATCTCACAGTGCGGCATCTATTGTGGGGTTCAACTGTGTCCCAATGGAACTTGTCTTTGTAGGGTCCGTTGGGTGGACCTGGAATTTGACTATCTCGTCCGCAGGCTTGAAGGAGGTGGATTTAGGTCGCTTGTCGAGTATCATGTCGTCTCTGTCCATTGTTGCCCGCAGTGTTGTCAGTTCTTCGACCGCGAGGGCTTCTGATAATGCTTCCAGGGCAAGGGCGGCGTTTTTTTTTCCGGCACGGAGTGCGACGTCCGGATCACTAGCTAGAGTGATGATTCCGTTGGGACCGGGCATTCTGAGCTTTATGTACCCGTAATGGGGTATAGCCTGGAAACTCGTGAATGCGTCCCACCGCAAGAGGGCGTGGTATTCGCTGCTGAACGGGGCCACTTGGAATGCAATTTCTTCAGACCTGTAATTCTCCGGCATGACGAATACCACATCCAGTGTGATTTTTCCCGTGCATCGCGCCTCCCGACTAGGGATGATTCCCCTGAAGGTTGCACTGCTTTGCTCAATGCGGCTCCTGTCAATTTCCATCTTGTTAAGTGTTTCCTCATAGATGAGGTTTAGTCCGCTTCCGCCGTCCATGAGCACTTTAGTGAGCCTGAAGCCGTCCATGATTGGACTAAGGACCAAAGCGGCTGGTGCTCGGACTGTTCGGAATTGAGGTTCGTCACTGGCATTGCAAGTTATAGCCGTGTCGTTCCATGGGTTTATTGTTGCCACGTGGCAAACTTCGGGGAGGCTGCGCTGAGCTCGCTTGCGCCTATTATTTGAGGCGAAAGTCTCGAAGACTGTAAATACTGTATTGTTGTTTCCGGTGGGACGTTGTTCTGCTATATGGTTTAAGAGGAGATCCTCGCCGCTCTTTGCTAACTGCCGGAGTATCGAACATGCTCTAAGGCTATGAGTTGGTGTAGTATCTGGTGTGCTGTGAATTTTGCACGGTGCACTGAGCCATTCTTCCAATACGGTTCCGCGCCTTGTATCAGGCTTTGGTTTTTTGGTAATTGAATCGGGTAACTTATGAGAGCTTGCCCTTTTAGACTAGACGAAGGGTTTACTGAGAGCCGGATTGTCCCAGAAGTTTGTTTGGGTTTTCCAGGCGCTTACCATCGCGCAGTACTTCTGCACTATGGCCGCTAAGTCGCCGGAGTGTACTATGTCACGGCGACTTATAGCGTTGAGGATCCCTTTGTCCATGCAATTGTTGCAGAAGAGGGAGATTGCGTCTTCCTCACGACAGTCCTTAACCCTGTTTAACACAAGGAGGAATCTGGCCCAGTAATGATGTACTCTCTCTTGTGGCTCTTGTCTAATATGCAGAATATTGAATAAATCTGGGTGGGTGGGTGGTTTTCAATCCGAATCCTGACCCGATCTGAGACCCAGGGGCAAAGAAGTTCCCGAGCTTAATGGCTCGGGCTCAGGGATGCTGCCCAATTTGTTCGACCCGTCGCCTGATGCTATTCGGGGTTTGGGTCATGTCCTCCCGCGAGCGGGTGTCCAGCTCAGAGAGCTCGGAAATCCGGACACAGTTCGTCCTCAAAATAGAGGGAGAATTTGTATGATGTTCCTCCACTACCGCGATCTCGTGGGTGACCGGCGGAGAATAGATCTCCCTTTGGTCGGGTTTAAGCCCGATCCGATCATAGTCCGTAGCGACGCACAGGGCGGCGATGCGATCCAAGAGCTCATTAAGGGAAGAGAGCTCCATTGGATTCATCTATTCGACGAGTTCCAAACTGACGTGGAGGCTGTTTTGATGACCTGAGAAGTCATTGTTGGTGCGACAGCCGATCGGGCGGCCATGAGGAAGCCGCCCAGACGGAGAGTTTGGCCTTGGGCCAGTGCTCCCTCAGAGGTGATGTTGTCCCTAACAACGAGGCGAGCCATCGAGCCTTACATCGACGACACAGAGGAACTCTCAATGAAAGCACCAATGTCGGTGTCAAAACCGGCGGATCTCGGGTAGGGGGTCCCGAACTGTGCGTCTAAGGCTAATGGTAATAGGAGGCGGGGGACACGATGTTTACCCAGGTTCAGGCCCTCTCGATGGAGGTAATACCCTACTTCCTGCTTGATTGATCTTGATGATATGAGTATTACAAGAGTTGATCTACCACGAGATCGGAGAGGCTAAACCCTAGAAGCTAGCCTATGGTATGATTGTTGTTGTTGTTGTGTCCTATTGACTAAACCCTCCGGTTTATATAGACACCAGAGGTGGCTAGGGTTACACGGAGTCGGTTACAAAGAAGGAGATCTATAATCCGGATCGCCAAGCTTGCCTTCCACGCCAAGGAGAGTCCCATCTGGACACGGGACGAAGTCTTCAATCTTGTATCTTCATAGTCCAACAATTCTGCCAAAGTATATAGTCCGGCCATCCGTATACCCCCTTATCCAGGACTCCCTCACCCCCAAGGTGGCACATTCCCTACCGAAACCATCAAGCTTGTTGTGAGAGAAGCTCTGGTTTGCGAGAAGCTTATACCCAAACCTTCCCCAAATGGGACAATATTTTTACCACGGCATGTCGATGCCGTTCCATGATATCATGTCAAGTTTCATGAATTTCAGACGAGTCGATTTACTAGAATTTTAAAACCATGTATCTCAATGTTAGCAGTCGAGCGACAATGTCAAGGTGTTTGACATCCATTCTCATTTCTTGCATGTGACCTAAGCTTGCAACCAAGGACAAACATTTGATTTTCCAGCCTGTTTTTATGGACTGGAGCATGTGCATGTAGTTCAATTTTGAATTATGCACATAAATTCCTAGAAAACTCAGTTGACGTATAAAAATGTCCAAAAGATCCGTGAAAAATCCAAAATTTAACATGACACTCATGTTGTTCTATGTTGACACCAGGAAAAAATTTGAAAGGAAGGCGACGAATATCGTTTTGTCCACAAAGGTAGCACGTTTCCCTAACAGAACCATGAGGCTTCTTGTGAGAAGATTATACCATAACCTGCCCCAAATGGGACAATATTTTTTACCCCAGCATGTTGATGCCATTCCATGATAGCATGCCAAGGTTCAAGAATTTCAGACGGGTTTTGTATTTACTAGAATTACAAATGCAAGTACCTCAACATTTGCCGAAGAGCCACAGTGCTGTGGTGTTCGAAATTCATCCCCATTTCTTACATGGGACATAAGCATAAACCCATGGACACATATATGATTTTACAACCCATGTTGGTGCCTCGGAGCATTTGCATGTAGTTTAATTTTGAATTGTGCACCTGAAATGGCTAGAAAACCAATTTAATGTATAAAATGTCCAAATGAACCCTGAATAATTCCAATTTTTTACGACACACATATAGTTGCATGTTCACTGTAGATAAGAGTTCTAGCAATTCAAACACCCTCCATTGCCATTGTGACGCCATTATGTAATTCAAATCAAGATGAAAAATAAAGTAGATCCCACAAAGTTTATTATCACCAACCGTGTGAGATGTAGTACAAAATATCTTGGAGCACTGTTGGTGTATAATACGCCTATGGCTTACGCGAGAAGGTGTGTCAGCTACAGTCCACAGTCGGCGTGTCAAGCAGACTAGCTTGCTCCCAAAATATCATTTCACTGTTCAATCGTCACTAGTGAAAGATGAGGACGTGGACCCGCGTCATGAGGGCAACTTCAGCGGCCCACTCCGGCGAGAGCGTGGCCGCAGCCGCGATGCGTGTGCTAAGAAGGTGCATGAGCGTGGCCGCAATCTACGACCGAGCGGCCAAGGCAGCCCAAACGGCCGTTGTTGCTTCTCAGGTGGCGGCAGCAACAACTGCCTCGGGGATAGCAACTGGCGAGAGTGGCACAACAGCTGTCCATTCCGTAGCGGCGGCCTTAGCCTTGATGGAGGCCGCCCACGACCATATCGAGGCTGCCCATGCCCAGCTCATGGCGGTCACCGCACAAATCGAATGAAGCTTCTCCGACAACGGTCGGCAACCCACGACCGAAGAGTAGGCAATCACCGAGAGTGTTCAAGCAGCCGTCCGTTCGTCCGCCACATACCTTGCCATGATAGAGCCCGTCCAAGCCCAGATCGCAGCCGCCCATGCCCAGCTCATGGCGGCCTTTTCCAAAGAGATGGCGAATGTGGATGGCGAGATGCTTGCCAAGTATGGTGTGCTAAATGCCATGGAGCCCCTTCCCTAGGAAACCGTCGGGCGCGAGCTGGACATGGAGGAGGCGGCGAAGATCGACGAGCACCAGCCATAGTAGTACTCTTTGTTTCGTTTAATTAAGAGCACCAGTCTTTAATTTGTTAGAGTAATGTTTAGGTCAGCTAGCTCTGTTTAATTGTTGAACTTGCTCGATTAAGAAGTGTGGGTGTGATGTAGTCTCCTTTGTGTACCCAAATTTTGCAGTGACGTGAATGACCACTTTAACTAGGGAAATTCAAACCAAAATTTTGACGTTCAAACTCATCACACACGAGTTAAGCTATCTAAATCGTTTGTGATGTTCACATATCATACACAGTTCTGAATAAGGGACCGTGTCTGACGACACTTTGCGCGCCAGTTTTTTCACTGAACCGATTCAAAATTTTCGGCTTCCGCAGAAATATCTACCTCCCCGTCCCCTCTCCCTTACCAAAAGCCACATTTCCCCTGTTTCCGCCTTCCTTTACAAGTTGAAACCTTCACTCCTTGCTTGCAGCGCTGCCTCCTCGCCAGTGACCCTCCTTCACGTTGCTCGGCCTCGTCTATCCAGGCACGTAATACATACCCGACTCCCATCCTCCTCCTCCTTCCACATCCCACATGCCCTGACCGCCGGCGCGGAACCTTCCACCCAAATCACCGACCCTCCACCAAATAAGCGTCGCCCTAAGCCATGGTGCGCGCAGTATAGCCAGGAGCTCAAGGAGCATTTAGCAGCGGAGAAGCAAATCGCGACCACATGCGCGGATGAGGTTGAGGGAGTCCTAGATTAGGGGGTATTCGGATAGCCAGACTATATACTTTGGTTGGACTATTGGACTATGAAGATACAAGATTGAAGACTTCGTCCCGTGTCCGGATGGGACTCTCCTTTGCATGGAAGGCAAGCTTGGCGATTCGGATGTGTAGATCTCCTTCTCTGTAACCGACTCTGTGTAACCCTAGCCCCCTCCGGTGTCTATATAAACCAGAGGGTTTAGTCCGTAGGAGAACAACAATCATATCATAGGCTAGCTTCTAGGGTTTAGCCTCTACGATCTCGTGGTAGATCAACTCTTGTAATACTCATATCATCAAGATCAATCAAGCAGGAAGTAGGGTATTACCTCCATCGAGAGGGCCCGAAGCTGGGTAAACATCGTGTCCCCCGCCTCCTATTACCATTAGCCTTAGATGCACAGTTCGGGACCCCCTACCCGAGATCCGCCGGTTTTGACACCGACATTGGTGCTTTCATTGAGAGTTCCACTGTGCCGTCGTGATAAGGCTAGATGGCTCCTTCAATCATCTTCAACGACACGGTCCGGGGGGAGGTTTTCCTCCCCGGACAGATCTTCGTATTCGGCGGCTTCGTACTGTGGGCCAACTCGCTTGGCCATATGGAGCAGATCGACAGCTACGCCCCTGGCCATCAGGTCAGGTTTGGAAGCTTGAACTACACTGCCGACATCCATGGAGACTTGATCTTCGACGGATTCGACCCCATGTCAGGTGCGCCGGACAGTCCCGACGAGCATGACTTAGATCTGCTATCGGACAGTATCTGGGGGATCGCACTTGCGGCTGCTCCGAGACTCAATCTGGAGCAAATTGTGCCATCCGAGGATGGGTGGATGGACCCCGCCATGGAGGCTGCACACTCATCGGCCTCGGAGACGAACACTGATCCCACCTCCTTTGAGGCCGGTATCATCGGACCCTCGGACTCGTCTCCGGCTACAGGATCCAAACCGCATACGCACGTGCCTATCGAATCTGATTGGGAACCGGTCATTGAGTTCACCTCCGCGGATATCTTTCAGCACTCACCCTTGGGTGATGTGTTAAATTCATTAAGGTCTCTCTCCTTATCAGGAGACTCTTGGTCAAACTATGTCCGACTCGAGTGGGAAGCGGACGATGAGGAAATTTGTGTCCCACCCGCCACCCACTTAATAGCCACTATCGATGACTTAACCGACATGCTTGATTTCGACTCCGAAGACATCGACGGTATGGACGATGATGCTGGAGATGAACAGGAACCACCGCCCACGGGGCGCTAGACAGCCACCTCATCATATGATGTATATATGGTGGATACACCCAAAGAAAACAACGACGAGGAACGGAAGAACGCAACAGAGGATAACCCCCTCGAGCAGAAACCAAAGCAACGACGTAGGCGCTGCCCTAAATCCCGCCACAGCAAAAACAGCAATGACAGCGTAAGAAAAAACAACACCCCGGTTGGTTCAAAGGAAACGATGACCTCATGGACCCAGCGATGGAGTAGGATAAGCCAGGGGGCGATGAACACCGTCCGAATGCTATGTTCGATGACAATGATCCCGAGGGTAAAACTCATCAACCCGTCTCCGAAGAGGAGAACAATCCAGACGATGATGCACTCACCATCCCGGAAAAACACTTGGAACAAGAGAACCTCCATCGAAGGCTTATTTCCACCACAAGTAGGTTGAAGAAGCAGAAGCAAAGGCTTAAGGCCACGCAGGATACGCTCAACCACAGATGGAACAAAGTGCTCGACACTGAAGAAAAATATGGCGATGATCGCCACCCAAAGAGCTACCCAAAGCGCAAGCTACTGCCCGAATTTGATGATGAGTCCATAGAGCCCATTCTGATGAAAAATAATACGACCGATCAGCCGGTCCGACCACCCCGTGGACGCGATAGCGAGGCTAATGGTGTCGCACACAAGTCAGCACATGATTTACGTGAGCTTCTGGACAAAAAAGCCGGGGCAGCTAGGTCCATTTACGGATCTAGAAAACGTGCTCCGGTGCAGGATCACAACCACCAAAACGATCATAACTGATCGAATAACAGTTCGGATTCAACACCAAACACAACAGCCGTTGATAGCATACCATGACACATCCAAATACAGGGGTGCCGCGCACCCCCTGTGCTTCACCGATGAGGTGCTGGATCATGAATTTCCAGAGGGATTCAAACCTATAGAGGCATACGACGGAACAACAGACCCTGGGGTCTGGATCAAGGATTTTATCCTTCATATCCACATGGTTCACGGAGATGATCTCCATGCCATTAAATACTTGTCCCTCAAGTTGAAAGGACCAGCTCGGCATTGGTTGAAAAGCCTTCCCGAAAGCTCAATTGGAAATTGGGAGGAACTTGAGGATGCTTTCAGGGCCAACTTTCAAGGGACATATGTCCGACCTCCGGATGCAGACAATTTAAGTCACATAATCCAACAACCGAGAGTCAGGCCGCAAGCTTTGGAACATATTTCTCACTAAGAAGAAGCAAATCATCGACTGTTCGGATGTCAAAGCCTTAGCGGCTTTCAAACACAGTATTCGAGACGAATGGCTCGCCAAACACCTCGGCCAAGAAAATCCAAGGACAATGGCATCCCTGACAAGCCTTATGACCCGCTTTTGCGCGGGCGAGGATAGCTGGCTGGCCCGTAGCGGCACCAATGACCCAGGCACATCCGAAGTCAGGGATGGCAACGGGAAGCCGCGACACAACAAGAACAAGCGTCGAAACAACGACGACAACCTTGATAATACGGCGGTCAACGCCGGATTCAAGGGCTCTCGACACGGTCAACGGAAGAATCCATTTAAAGGCAGTAGAGATGGACCGTCTAGCCTAAATAAGATTCTAGACAAGCTATGCCAGATTCATGGCACCCCCGAAAAACCTGCAAACCACACCTACAAAGAGTGCTGGGTTTTCAAGCAGGCCGACAAGCTGAATGCCGAACATAAGGGGAGGGAGACGCCAAGAGAAGATGAGGATGAGCCTCGCCAGCCGAACACTAGGGGACAGAAAAAATTCCCACCAGAAGTCAAAACAGTGAACATGATTTATGCAGTTCACGTTCCAAAGAGAAGGTGCAAACACGCACTCCGAGAAGTATACACTGTAGAGCCCGTCGCCCCCAAATTCAATCCCTGGTCGTCCTGTCGAATTACCTTTGATCTCAGGGATCATCCGACTAGTATCCGACATGGAGGATCGGCTGCCTTGGTGCTCGACCCAATAATCGATGGATACCATCTCACCCGAGTCCTTATGGACGGTGGCAGCAGTCTTAACCTGATTTACCAAGACACTGTCCGCAAAATTGGGATAGACCAGTCAAGAATCATCCAACGCAACACTACCTTTAAAGGAGTAATACTAGGTGCCGAGGCCCACTGCACGGGCTCTCTAGTACTAGAGGTTATATTTGGTTCTCCCGACAACTTCAAAATCAAAGAGTTAACCTTCGACATCGCTCCATTCCGAAGCGGCTATCACACAATGCTCGGAAGAGCGGCCTTCGCTCACTTTAACGCAATCCCGCACTACGCCTACCTTAAACTCAAGATTACCGGTCCATGAGGCGTCATAACTATTAGTGGAAATACAAAGCGTTCCTTGCGTGTGGAAGAATATGTGGTGACTCTTGCAGCCGAACATTAAGCGGCCCCTCCAAGCAGAATAAACGGTCGGTCGTGAGGACCACAGAAACGGTTAGGCGAGTCCGACGCCCCACCAGACGTAATAGCTTAGATAAACCTGAGCTTGGGTTGATAGATATACCCCATAGGTGGTGCTAGGGGCTACTCGCAAAATATAAGATGCTCATACTTCGGCTTGACCCTATTAATATAATAATAGATGTCATTTTTATGGTTTCATTGAGAATAACCAACTCTTCGCACGATTACACCAGATTCTTTTAACTGGGTTTTTCCTCTTTCACAGATGATCATCGTGCTACACCCTGCCAGGATACGGCACAACAGAGACACAGGCATAGACGTGCAACAGGGCCCCGCTCAGAGGTTTCTTTTTCGATTAAGGCCCTGCGTAAACCTTTTTTACTGTCTTTTGTTGCTTCATACCCTCCGGATACTTAACACAACCAGGAGGGATGCTGGCGTTATTGGCGTTTTCGCACGCCAGACAAATGCATGTATCTGAAAATTCAGGGCTCATTATCGAGGGCGTTACTCAGCCCAGTATATGTTGTAGAAGTCCGAATACCTTAGGGAGTGTTCGGCGTCGTGAGTTTGGCCTTATATGCATCAGCTCCGAATCATGTCTTTGGTCAAATGTTGGGTTTGCCCGGCTCCTGGGTTTTGCTACCTTACGTTCCGTTTTATCGGCTAAGGCGGCCAAAGGAGAACTACTGCGATTGTGTCCTGGTTATTCCGGATGAGCACCTCAGTAGAGAAAGCCGAAAACTGACTGTCATGATATAGCGAGAGACTGGTCAAGCACTTGATGACCCAGCGGAATCTTTAGGGTTCCTCCGCCTTAACAAAGGACCGCTTTCCCCAGTCATGTACGTATGCGCACCATATTTAGATGAACGCGGAAATACCAGGGGCTATATCGTAGCCCCACTGTCAAACTCCTATGGCTAAGTGAAAGTGTTACAGCTATATAGTCCGGTTGCCTGGTTCGCCGCGCTATCACCTCCTTAATGGACCAAGATATTGGATCAAGTGTGATTACGCGCTTTTACGAACACCCCCGCATTGTATGCGTGGGGGCTAAAGTCGACGACTGCTATCTTTCAGGTTATATACATACATAAATGGCCGCACAGGAGGCATTATAACACTTTTGGGCAGAAGTATAAACATAGCCTTCATAATTAAATTAACATTGTTTTTATAATTTAGTTACATGTCACTCGAACATGGTACTCTTCGAGCACTGAGCCTCTATTAAACGGGCGCCTTCTAGGACTTCCTCAAAAAAGTGCTCGGCCGGGTCCTGACCTCCCGCCGGAACCTGGGTCGTGATAGCGGTGGCTTCCATACCTGCCCAGTATGTCTTCACACGGGCAAGAGACACCTGCGCACCCTCTATGCACGCCAACCTCTTCACAACATCAATTTGTGACACGGCGCGAAGGAATTGTTGCACTAAACCAAAATAACTGTCCGGCCTTGGGCCCTTCGGCCAAAGATGATCCACGATAGACCTCATAGCAAGCCCGGACAACCTATGGAGCTCGGCCCATGCAGCCATTCTTTCGTTCAATGGCAGCGGACGCCTCAGCGAACTGAACTGCGACCAGAACAACCTTTCCACCTCATGGTCTTTCTGATCATTGAAAAACTTGGTCGCATAAGCAGTACTCTTCGCCAGGTCCGCATACGCGTCCGCAGCACTCCACAACTGATCTAGAGGGGCATACTTCAGATCTCCGAACTTCATCCGCAACAAAAAAGGCTTCCTAGCCGTGATATGTCCGGCTTGACGAAGCTCCTCCCGTGCAGCTCTGATTTCAGAGCGCGTCTCCTTGGCTGCTTCCAAGGCCTTCTTCAGGCCAGCCGCTTTCGCTTGGTTTTCCTTTTCAAGGAGCTCATAGCGGTTGGCAACATCTTTAAGCTCAATAGCCATCTTGGCTATCTTATCTTCGCTTCGGCGATGAGCAGCCTGTTCGGCTTTTAACTCCTCGGCCGCCTTCAGGGCAGCCGCATCACTTCTTCTGGCTTGTTCCTTGGCTAGAGCAAGTTCCGCCCTAAGGGCCTCAACGGCAGTAGCTCCATATGCAGCCACAACATATTATAGATACTAGCATCATGCTCCTCTTATTATTTGCTGACAATACAAAAAACAAAAGAGAAGTCACATACCCTGTGCCTCGTTAAGCCACTTGTTCACAAGCGTGATGTCGACGTCCACCACATCAAGCTGTCACCTCAGTTTGACGAATTCAGCAGTCCGGTCCAACGCCGGACCCTTCACCGCCTGCACATAAAAGCAGTGTGGTCATTACCTGGGATTATGATCCTCTGTTTGCCACCTCTGGATGGCAACTAGAGTCTCAGGGGCTACTACCTATACGGAGCACGCCTAGCATGTGTGGTACCGTCCAAAATACACATATGTTACTTGGCGTACCTCAAAGCCTCTCAGCAGGCTGGTAAAGGCTTCATTCAACCTGTTGTTTGCGGATAAAATCCTCTGAACTAACATACCCATTAGGGTACGATGCACCTCTGAGATAGCCGCTTGCTCCAAAAGACCCATCAGTGTATCCGGCTGAGAGCCGGACGGTCCAGGACTCTTCCTATTGTTCCCCTTAGGGGCCGAATACTCCGGACTTTGGGCAGCCGAAGAGTTAGCTTCTGGCCTTGGCGGATCAGGAGAAATCCTCCGTGACGACACCTTGGGATCGTCCGCCCCATGAGGAGGGGAGGTTGGAGGAGGCGTTTCGCTCTCCATTATCTCCGGAAGAAGATCCCCCGAAGATGAACTCTGTTGAGAAGGGCTATGATTCAGACTACAAGATGAGTCTCGGTTATTATTCTCAGAGATAAGGCAGGATATATTTATCGAAGCACTTTCATTTACTTACAACTCGGTGGAGGGTTGGCCCGTTCGTGGGTGCTGTGCATTGAGGATGCCCTCTGGGGTAGGGCTCCCTAGGAAGGGTTTCTTCCCTTGTTTGGACACCTCCGCTTCCAAATCTTCGGAGGCGGTCCTTTTCTTCCCGCGGGGGGAGGGAAGTTTTGATTCTCCTCCCCTAATATCATCCTTCATGGAGACATTAATCCCCCCGGTTTGGATGTATAAAGTGTGGAGCCCGCTCTTGGCTTCTCTATGCCCCTCTTTGTCTTTTCCTGATGGCACTTGATAAGGTGCACGCTCGAGCATCCTTGCCAGCACGGGATTCGGCGAGCCTTCGGGAAGAGGGGCCGGACACCTGATCCTCTCCGCCTTTTTTAGCCAAGCCTGGCCGCAGATAGCTCTCAGAATAATGTTATGATAAAGCATGAATAGCATGTTCAGTTATAGAGTTACTTACTTGGGTAACTGGACGATTGGAGTTCAAGCCCGCATCCTCGGTGGTGTCCGGACACTTTATTCGTGATCCGAAGAATAACCTATACATCCCTTTGAGCGTCGTGCCGAAGAAGTGTTGAATGGTTCGTGGTCCTTCTGGGTTGAACTCCCACATTCAGAGAGGTCGGCATTTGCATGGCAGGACCCGACGAACTAGCATTACTTGAATTATTTTGATGAGGTTGACATCCCTCTCAAGAAGATCCCGTATGCGGCTCTGCAATGTTGGTACGTCATTAGCAGGCCCCCAGTCCAGTCCCTTGTTGACCCATGACGCTAGCTGAGGCGGAGGGCCCGAGCGGAAGGCGGAGGCGGCTGTCCACTTTGTGCCTCGAGGAGCGGTGATGTAGAACCACTCCCGTTGCCATAAGTCGGACACCTCCGGGAAGGAACCCTTTGGCAATGGGGCATCGGCACCTTTGCTTATTATAGAGCCTCCGCACTCCGCGTGACGCCCATCGATCATCTTTGTTGTCACATTGAAGGTCTTAAGCCATAAACCAAAGTGTGGGGTAATGCGGAGGAAGGCTTCACACACGACAATAAACGACGAGATGTGAAGAATGGAGTCCGGAGCTAGATCATGAAAGTCTAGCCCATAATAGAACATGAGCCCACTAACAAAGGGATCAAGACTAAAGCCTAACCCTCGGAGGAAGTGGGAAACAAATATGACACTCTCGTTGGGTTTGGGAGTGGGGATGACCTGCCCTTGAGCAGGCAGCCTATGCAGGATGTCAGCGGTTAGATACCTGGCCCCCCTAAGCTTTTTGATGTCCTCCTCTACAACGGAGGAGGCCATCCACCGGCCTTGAAGGTTGGATCCGGACATGATTAAAGGTCCGAAGCGCTCGAGCCTGAGCCTTGGGTGTTGGAACTCGAGGTAGGGGATGAGTAGGGATAGAGTATGGGAAGATAAGGACAGGCCTTGGTCCCTTTATAAAGGTAATGAATATCAAGCATCCCCCGCATGACCGTTTTGGAACCTGCCTAATATTGCGGAGTCATATTAACAAACACGGTTGGGTTACCCACACCCGTATTGACGAGAATCCCACAATAAGGGGACACGATCTCTGCTTCGACAAGACGTGCAAAGAAAACCGCCTTGCAATATGTGCAGTAGCTGGTTGTGAAAAAACGGTTCGAATAATAACTGGGCCGTGGCGTGATGTCACGCTACGAAAAGTTGTCAGCAGATTAGATTTGTGGAATATTATTCTCTCTACGATGGTATGTGGAATTTGTTTTGCAGAGCCGGACACGACCCTCGTGTTCAAAATCTTCTATGGAGTGTTCAGAGAAGGAACCCGCCTTGCAATGCTGAAGACAATCTGCATACCGGACTCATCGTCATTAAAGCCTGGTTCAGGGGCTACTGAGGGAGTCCTGGCTTAGGGGGTATTCGGACAGCCTGACTATATACTTTGGCCGGACTATTGGACTATGAAGATACAAGATTGAAGACTTCGTCCCGTGTCCGGATGGGACCCTCCTTTGCGTGGAAGGCAAGCTTGGCGATTCGGATGTGTAGATATCCTTCTCTGTAACCGACTCTGTGTAACCCTAGCCCCCTTCGGTGTCTATATAAACCGGAGGGTTTAGTCCGTAGGACAACAACAATCATATCATAGGCTAGCTTCTAGGGTTTAGCCTCTACGATCTCGTGGTAGATCAACTCTTGTAATACTAATATCATCAAGATCAATCAAGCAGGAAGTAGGGTATTACCTCCGTCGAGAGGGCCTGAACCTGGGTAAACATTGTGTCCCCCGCCTCCTGTTACCATTAGCCTTAGACGCACAATTCGGGACCCTCTACCCGAGATCCGCCGGTTTTGACACTGATAGAGGTCGCGATGGCTGCTGCTACCTCTTGAGCTTGCGTTGGTTTTCCCTTGAAGAGGAAAGGGTGATGCGACAAAGTAGCATAAGTATTTCGCTCGGTTTTGAGAACCAAGGTATCAATCCAGTAGGATATGACAGACAAGCACCGAATACCTACACAAACAATCAAGAACTTGCAACCAATGCAATAAAGGGGTTGTCAATCCCTTCACGGTTACTCGCAAAAGTGAAATCTGATAAAGATAATAATGTAAATATTTTTGGTATTTTTGATGTATAGATTGAAAGTAAAGATTGCAAAATAGTAAATGAGATTCAATAATATGGAAAAGAGATTTAATATAATGGAAAAGAGACCCGGGGGCCATAGATTTCACTAGTTACTTCTCTTGCAATAGCATGTATTACAAAGGGAACAAATTACTGCCGAGCAATTGATAGAAAAGCGCATAAATAAGATGACATCTAAGGCAATGATCATGAACATAGGCATCACGTTTGTGTCAAGTAGTACGACTCCAACCTGCATCTACTACTATTACTCCACACATCGACCGCTATCCAGCATGCATCTAGAGTATTAAGTTCATAAGAATGGAGTAACGCATTATCAAGATGACATGATGTAGAGGGATAAACTCAAGCAATATGATATAAACCCCATCTTTTTATCCTCGATGGCGACAATATAATACGTGCCTTGCTGCCCCTACTGTCACTGGGAAAGGACACCGCAAGATTGAACCCAAAGCTAAGCACTTCTCCCATGGCAAGAAAGATCAATCTAGTAGGCGAAACTAAACCGATAATTCGAAGAGACTTGCAAAGATATAAAATCATGCATAAAATAATTCAGAGAAGAACCAAATATTATCCTAGATAATCTTGATCATAAATCCACAATTCATCGGATCTCGGCAAATACACCGCAAAAGAATATTACATCGAAAAGATCTCCAAGAACATCAAGGAGAACTTTGTATTGAGAATCAAAGAGAGAGAAGAAGCCATCTAGCTAATAACCATGGGCCCGAAGGTCTGTGGTAAACTACTCATGCTTCATCGGAGAGGTGATGGTGTTGATGTAGAAGCCCTCCATGATCAATTCCCCCTCCGATAGATCGCCAGAATAGGCCCCAAGATGGGATCTCACGGGTACAAAAGGTTGCGGCGGTGGAAAAGTGGTTTTGTGGCTCCCCCTTATGTTTTAGGGTATAAGAGTATATATGGGCGAAAGAACTAGGTCGGTGGAGCTACGAGGGGCCCACGAGGCTGGGGGCGCGCCTACCCCCCTGGGCGCGCCCTCCTGCCTTGTGGCCTCCTCTTTACGTCTTCGACTTCAACTCCAAGTCTTCTAGTTTGCTTTTGGTCCAAGAAAGATCATCGCGAAGGTTTCATTCTGTTTGGTATTCCTTTTCTGCAAAACTCTAAAATAGGGCAAAAAAACAGAAACTGGCACTAGGCCTTCGGTTAATAGGTTACTCCCAAAAATAATATAAAAGAGCATATTAAATCCCATTAAACATCCAAAACATATAATATAATAGCATGGAACAATAAAAAATTATAGATACGTTGGAGACGTATCAAGCATCCCCAAGCTTAATTCCTGCTCGTCCTCGAGTAGGTAAATGATAAAAATAGAATTTTTGATGTGGAATGCTACCTAACATATTTATCAATGTAATTTTCTTTATTGTGGCGAATGTTCAGATCCGAAAGATTCAAGACAAAAGTTTAATATTGACATAAAAACAATAATACTTCAAGCATACTAACATAGCAATCATGTCTTCTCAAAATAACATTGCCAAAGAAAGCTATCCCCGCAAAATCATATAGTCTGGTGATGCTCTACCTTCATCACAAAAAGTATTTAATCATGCACAACCCCGATGACAAGCCAAGCAATTGTTTCATACTTTTGATGTTCTCAAACTTTTTCAATCTTCACGCAATACATGAGCATGAGCCATGGACATAGCACTATAGGTGGAATAGAATGGTGGTTGTGGAGAAGGCAAAAAGGAGAAGATAGTCTCACATCAACTAGGCGTATCAACGGGCTATAGAGATGCCCATCAATAGATATAAATGTGAGTGAGTAGGGATTGCCATGCAACGGATGCACTAGAGCTATAAGTATATGAAAGCTCAAAAAGAAACTAAGTGGGTGTGCATCCAACTTGATTGCTCACGAAGACCTAGGGCACTTTTGAGGAAACCCATCATTGGAATATACAAGACAATTTCTATAATGAAAAATTCCCACTAGTATATGAAAGTGACAACATAGGAGACTCTCTATCATGAAGATCATGTTGCTACTTTGAAGCACAAGTGTGGAAAAAGGATAGTAGCATTGCCCCTTCTCTCTTTTTCTCTCATTTTTTTATTTGGGCCTTTTCTCTTTTTTATGGCCTTTTTTTATTTTTTTATTTTTCGTCCGGAGTCTCATCCCGACTTGTGGGAGAATCATAGTCTCCATCATCCTTTCCTCACTAGGACAATGCTCTAATAATGAAGATCATCACACTTTTATTTACTTACAACTCAAGAATTACAACTCGATACTTAGAACAAAATATGACTCTATGTGAATGCCTCCGGCGGGGTACGGGGATGTGCAATGATTCAAGAGTGACATGTATGAAAAATTATGAACGGTGGCTTTGCCACAAATACGATGTCAACTACATGATCATGCAAAGCAATATGACAATGATGGAGCATGTCATAATAAACGGAATGGTGGATAGTTGCATGGCAATATATCTCGAAATGGCTATGGAAATTCCATAATAGGTAGGTATGGTGGCTGTTTTGAGGAAGGTGTATGGTGGGTGTATGGTACCGGCGAAAGTTGCGTGGTACTAGAGAGGCTAGCAATGGTGGAAGGGTGAGAGTGCGTATAATGCAAGGACTCAACATTAGTCATAAATAACTCACATACTTATTGCAAAAATCTATTAGTTATCAAAACGAAGTACTACGCGCATGCTCCTAGGGGTATATATTGGTAGGAAAAGACCATCGCTCGTCCCCGACCGCCACTCAGAAGGAAGACAATCAATAAATGAAGCATGCTCCAACTTCATCACATAAAGGTTCACCATATGTGCATGCTATGAGAATCACAAACTTTAGCACAAGTATCTCTCAAATTCACAACTACTCTACTAGCATGACTCTAATATCACCATCTTCATATCTCAAAATAATCATAAAGAATCAAACTTCTCATAGTATTCAATGCATTTATATGAAAGTTTTTATTATACCCATCTTGGATGCCCACCATATTAGGACTAATTTTATAACCAAAGCAAATTACCATGTAGTTCTAAAAGACTCTCAAAATATTATAAGTGAAGCATGAGAGATCAACAATTTATATAAAATAAAACCACCGTCGTGCTCTAAAAAGATATAAGTGAAGCACTAGAGCAATATTCTCTAGCTCAAAAGATATAAGTGAAGCACATAGATTATTCTAATAAATCATGATTCATGCATGTCTCTCCCAAAAGGTGTGTACAGCAAGGATGATTGCGTTAAACTAAAAATCAAGGACTCAAATCATACAAGACGCTCCAAGCAAAACACATATCATGTGGTGAATAAAAATATAGCCTCAAGTAAAGTTACCGATAGATGAAGACAAAAGAGGGGATGCCTTCCGGGGCATCCCCAAGCTTAGGCTTTTGGTTGTCCTTGAATTTTACCTTGGGGTGCCTTGGTCATCCCCAAGCTTAGACTCTTGCCACTCCTTATTCCAAAATCCATCAAATCTTTACCCAAAACTTGAAAACTTCACAACACAAAACTTCAAGAAAAAATCTCATGAGCTCCATTAGTATAAGAAAATAAACCACCACTTTAAGGTACTGTAATGAACTCATTCTTTCTTTATATTGGTGTTAAACCTAATGTATTCCAACTTCTCTATTGTTCATACCCCCCGATACTACTCATAGATTCATCAAAATAAGCAAACAACACGCGAAAAATAGAATCTGTCAAAAACAGAACAGTCTGTAGAAATCTGTAACTTTAGAATACTTCTGTAACTCCAAAAATTATTAAATAAATTTCTGACTTGAGGAATTTGTCTATTAATCTTCTTCAAAAATAATCAACCTAAAATCACTCTTCTGGTAAAAATGACAACTATTCTCATGAGCGCAAAAGTTTCTATTTTTTACAGTAAGATCGCAAAGACTTCACCCAAGTCTTCCCAAAGGTTCTACTTGGCACAAACACTAACTAAAACATAAAACCACATATAAATATAAGCTAGATGAGTTATTTAGTACTAAACAGGAGTAAAAAGCAAAGAACAAAAATAAAATTTGGTTGCCTCCCAACAAGCGCTATCGTTTAACGCCCCTAGCTAGGCATAAAAACAAGGATAGATCTAGGTATTGCCATCTTTGGTATGCGATCCATAAGTGGCTCTCATAATAGATTCATAAGGCAATTTAATTTTCTTCATAGGAAAGTGTTCCATGCCCTTCCTTAACGGAAATTGGAATCTAATATTTCCTTCTTTCATATCAATAATTGCACCAATCGTTCTAAGGAAAGGTCTGCCAAGAATAATATGACATGTAGGATTGCAATCTATATCAAGAACAATGAAATCTACAGGCACATAATTCCTATTTGGAACAATAAGAATATCATTAATCCTTCACATAGGTTTCTTAATGGTGCAATCAGCAAGATGCAAATTTAAAGAACAACCATAAAATTCACGGAAACCTAGCACATCACATAAAGTTTTTGGAATCGTGGAAACACTAGCACCCGAATCACACAAAGCATACCAATCATAATATTTAATATTAAAATTAATAGTAGGTTCCCACTCATCATAAAGTTTTTGGGGATAGAAACTTCTAGTTCAAGCTTTTCTTCATAAGATTGCATCAAAGCATCAACGATATGTTTACTAAAGCTTTATTTTCATTATAAGCATGAGGAGAATTTAACACGGATTGCAACAAGGAAAAACAATCTATTAAAGAACAATTATCGTAATTAAATTCCTTCAAATCCAAAAAAATTCCTTCAAATCCAAAATAGTGGGTTCATTGCTACTTAAAGTTTTGACCTCTTCAATCCCACTTTTATCAATTTTTGCATCTAGATCTAAAAACTCTGAATCATTGGGACGCCTTTTAACTAAAGTTGACTCATGTACAATCCCATCTGTATCAAGATTCATATTGGAAACCAAAGATTTAATATGAGTCACATCAATCACTTTTAGATCTTCATCATTATTATCATGAAAACTAGAAGAACATGCTTTCACAAACCAATCTTTTTTTTGCAGGTATCCTAGCTGTTCTTTCTTTGCACTCATCAATGGAAATTCTCATGGATTTGAGAGACTCACTGATATCATGCTTAGGTGGAATAGATCTAAGTTTCAAAGAATCAACATCAAGAGAAATTATATCCACGTTCCTAGCCAACTCATCAATCTTAAGCAATTTTTCTTCAATCAAAGCATTGGAATTCTTTTGCAAACTCATAAATTCTTTAACACTATTGTCTAAATCAGAGGGCATCTTATTAATTTCCATAAGAGTTGTTGTAGGAATTACCATAATTATTAGAGGAATTACTAGGAAACGGCCTAGGATTAAAATTGCCTCTATATGCGTTGTTACCAAAATTGTTCCTACCAAAAAAATTCACATCCATAGATTCATTATTATTCTCAATCAAAGTGTACAAAGGAAAATAATTAGGATCAAAAGAGACACTTTTATTAGCAAACAATTTCATAAGTTCATCCATCTTTCCACTCAAAACATTAATCTCTTCAATCGCATGAACTTTTTTACTAGTGGATCTTTCGGTGTGCCATTGAGAATAATTAACCATGATATTATCTAGGAATTTAGTGGCTTCTACTAAAGTGATTTCCATAAAAGTGCCTCCCGTGGCCGAATCTAAAAGATTTCTAGAAGCAAAATTCAATCCGACATAATTTTTTTTGTATAATCATCCACAAATTTAAACCATGTGTAGGACAATTACGTATCATTAATTTCATCCTCTCCCAAGCTTGTGCAACATTCTCATGATCAAGTTTTTAAAATTCATAATATCGTTCCTAAGGGAGATGATCTTAGCGGGAGGAAAATATTTAGAGATAAAATCATCTTTGCACTTATTCCAAGAATCAATACTATTTTTAGGCAAAGACGAGAACCAAGTTTTAGCATGATCTCCAAGAGAAAACAGAAATAGCTTCAATTTAACAATATCATTATCCACATCTTTCTTCTTTTGCATATTGCACAAATCAACAAAGTTGTTTAGATGGGTTGCGACATCTTCACTAGGAAGGCCAGAAAATTGATCTTTCATAACAAGATTCAAAAAAGCAGGATTGATTTCACAAGATTCAGCATTGGTAGTAGGAGCAATTGGAGTGCTAATAAAATCATTGTTGTTGGTATTGGAAAAGTCACACAATTTAGTATTATCTTGAGCCATCATGACAAGCAATCAATCCAACACACAAGCACACAAGAAGCAAGCGAAAAGAGACGATCGGAAGAGGGGCGAAGAAAAGGCAAAGGTTTTTGAAAATCATTTTAGAAGTGGGGGAGAGGAAAACGAGAGGCGAATGGTGAATAATGTAATGCAAGGGAGAAGAGTTTATGATGGGTACTTGGTATGGCTTGACTTGGCATAGATCTCCCTGGCAACGGCGCCAGGAATCCTTCTTGCTACCTCTTGAGCTTGTGTTGGTTTTCCCTTGAAGAGGAAAGCGTGATGCAACAAAGTAGCGTAAGTATTTCCATCAGTTTTGAGAACCAAGGTATCAATCTAGTAGGAGACGACGCACAAGTCACCGAATACCTGCACAAACAATCAAGAACTTGCAACCAACGTGATAAAGGGGTTGTCAATCCCTTCACGGTCACTCGCAAAAGTGAAATCTGACAGAGATAATAAATTAAATATTTTTGGTATTTTTGATGTATAGATTGGAAAGTAAATATTGAAAAATAGTAAACGAGATTCAATAATATGGAAAAGAGATTTAATATAATGGAAAAGAGACCCGAGGGCCATAGGTTTCACTAGTGGCTTTTCTCGAGATAGCATGTATTACGGTGGGTGAACAAATTACTGCCGAGCGATCGACAAAAAAGCGCATAATTATGATGACATCTAAGGCAATGATCATGAACATAGGCGTCACGTCCGTGTTAAGTAGACCGACTCCTCCCTGCATCTACTACTATTACTCCACACATCGACCGCTATCCAGCATGCATCTAGAGTATTAAGTTCATAAGAACGAAGTAATGCATTAAGCAAGATGACATGATGTAGAGGGATAAACTCAAGAATATGATATAAAACCCATCTTTTATCATCGATGACAATAATACAATACGTGCCTTGCTGCCCCTATTGTCACTGGGAAAGGACACTGCAATATTGAACCCAAAGCTAAGCACTTCTCCCATGGTAAGAAAGATCAATCTAGTAGGCCAAACTAAACCGATAATTCGAAGAGACTTGCAAAGATATAAAATCATGCATAAAAGAAATCAGAGAAGAACCAAATAATATTCATAGATAATCTTGATCATAACTCCACAATTCATCGGATCTCGGAAAACATACCGCATAAGAATATTACATCTAATAGATCCCAAGAACATCAAGGAGAACTTTGTATTGAGAATCAAAGAGAGAGAAGAAGCCATCTAGCTAATAACTATGGACCCAAAGGTCTGTGCTAAAGTACTCACGCTTCATCGGAGAGGTAATGGTGTTGATGTAGAAGCCCTCTGTGATCGATTCCCCCTTTGGCGAATCGCCAGAAAAGGCCCCAAGATGGGATCTCACGAGTACAAAAGGTTGCGGCAGTGGAAAAGTGGTTTCATGGCTCCCCATGATGTTTTTAGGGTATAAGAGTATATATGGGCAAAAGAACTAGGTTGGTGGAGCTACGAGGGGCCCACGATGGTAGGGGGCGCGCCTACCCCCCTGGGCATACCCTCCCGCCTCGTGGCCTCCTCGTTATGTCTCCGACTTCAACTCCAAGTCTTCTGGTTTGCTTTCGGTCCAAGAAAGATCATCATGAAGGTTTCATTCCATTTGGACTCCGTTTGGTATTCCTTTTCTGCAAAAATCTAAAATAGGCACACAAAAAAAGAAACTGGCAATGGGCCTTCGGTTAATAGGTTAGTCCCAAAAATAATACTCTCTCCATTTCTAAATATAGGGTGTATAATTTTTGGCAAGGAAATTAAAGAATGCATGTGGAGGGAAAATTTCACAAGTTTTGGGCGAGATTACACTTGACTAATTGACATGAGAAAATAGAGGAGCTTGCTTGATATAAGGAAATGTAATAAAATCCCTAAAAATAGTATCCACATGAGTGCTACAACGCAATACACCTTATATTTTGGATTTTTTCTCAAAAATCTATACACCTTATATCAAGGAACGGAGGGAGTATAAAAGAGCATATTAAAGCCCATTAAACATCGAAAACAGATAATATAATAGCATGGAACAATCAAAAATTATAGATACATTGGAGACGTATCAGCTGCCATTCGTGCCGACCCGAGATCTTGGAGGAGCACCTTGCCATTTGCTAGCTATGCCGGTTAAGCATGCTCGGTTTAACCGTTGCGTGTGCTGCTCCTGCCTTTCCTTAACAAATTCTAGTGAGTTGTGCTATCTAATTTTACCATGCAATCTGTTACTCTAGTGTATATGTTCTATATGTCGTGTAGTGTGGTGCTCACTTAGTAACTGTTTGGTTAATTAGTTGTCGTCTTCAGTTAACTGTTTGGTTCAATTATGCAAATGTAATGTTCAATTCTTCATGCTGCAATTTTGTATTGTCTTCCATGTGAGAAATAAATCAAATTTATCTTTACAAAATACATGAGAAAAGAATACAGTTGCAATATTTCCAAGTTGTCAAGCATGCTTGGTTTGGTCAACTACCTGATCTTCTAGTATGTTATACATTGTGCAATGTGGTGCTCAATTAATCTTTGGTTCATTTGCTGTGGTGTTTAGTTAACTATTTGGTTGAATTCTACAATGCGATGTTCAATAGTTGTGGGTGCATTCTGTTATTGTATACAATGTGGGAAGTAAACTGAATTTGGTTGTACTAAATACATGAGAAACAAATACAATTGCTATAATTCCAAGTTGTTAAGAATGCTTGGTTTGGTTAACTATCTGATCTTCTGTTAGGAGTATGTTATATTGTGCAATGTGGTGCTCAGTTAACGCTTGGTTCATTTGTTGTGGTGTTTAGTTAACTGTTTGGTTCAATTCTGCAATGCGATGTTCAATTGTTGTGCCTGCATTCTGTTATTGTATACCATGTGAGGAATAAATTGAATTTGGATGTACTAAATACATGAGAAACAAATACAATTGCTAGATTTCCAAGTTGTTAAGCATGCTTGGTTTGGTTAACTGTCTGATCTTCTATTAGGAGTATGTTATATTGTGCAATGTGGTGCTTAGTTAATGTTTGGTACATTTATTGTCGTGTTAAGTTAACTGCTTGGTTCAGTTCTGCAATGCGATGTCCAATTGTCGTGGGTAGAATTTTGCATTGTTGTGCATGTGAGGAATAAATCAAATTTGGCTGCACTTAATACATGAGAAACATATACAAGTGCTATATTTCCTAGTTCTTAATCATGCTTGGTTTGGACAAAAGGGTTTTCCATGTGTCTTGAATTAATACGAGGAATCTTCAATGTGCTTATTTTTCATCAACATATTTTACTGATAGCATGCGAACCCTCACTTAACCTGATGACTAACTACCTTATATGTGTTGTAGGGAAACAATGGGAGGCACTGAGGTTTACAATCAAGATTAGCACGTGCATGGTCTGTTGTCTAATAGCACATTATTGTGCAATTGCAGGAACCATTCTAATATTTAGGTTTTTAACAATTTGGTCTTGCACATGTAGGTCCTGTTGTCAGAGGTTTTGACCCACTGTTCGGCCCTTTCTGCATATGGGGAAATGAGTTGTCCATGAATATCAATCAAGTCAAGAAACTCCAAAAGATTGTTAGGATAAAGAAATTAGCGACAAAAAACAACAAGATCTTTGTCTACACAATGAAGAAGACATCAGTTCACTACAAGATGGTACTAACTAGCATACCTTGCCTTTCTTTATTCCTTTGCCCTAGTTTAAATATAGAGAAGATATTTATGCACATCCTTGTTTTCAGGTCTTTCCAAAGCAGTTCACTGATGATTACCTCTCAAACCACCTCTATGGTCAGGAGGCAAGGAAGGTTTTCATACAACACCCACGATTTAATATTGAAGTGTTCCTGAAGAGGACAAAGGATGGACGGTCAATCATCCACAGACACTGACCAAAGTTGCAAAGACCTTCAACATCAATGAAGGCTCAATATTCGCCTTCCGCTTCAGCAGTTTTCCGGATGAGATGCATCTGTCTATGGGGTAGCTGAGTGCTGAAGCTATAAGATGTTGTACTCTGATGTATTTTAGTTATGAAATCGTGCTTCCTTAATATGGAAATGAAATATATTTTGTGCTTAATATGAATGTCAATTAGATTAATAAATGTATTAGTAATAATAGGGCAATTGGCCTGCTAATGGCCAATTAGCCTACTAATTGGGTTTTTTCTATTGCAAATGGTTATGGAGAAAACACCGTGGGCGATGACCTCACGCACACACACAGTTTATAGGAATAAACCGTGTTGGATCAATGAACAATCACACATGACATTCTTGAAAACTGTTTGCGTTAGGACACCTTGCGCAAACATTTACCACATAAAAACTGTGTGTGATGGACAACATTTGCCACACAGTTTCTTCTATGCGCTGTGTGTGATGGATTCAATAACGCAAACGATAAAATTGTTAATATCATGTGCCATGGCAACGCTATCGGAAACGATTTAACGAGAAAAATTGTGTGTGATGTACCTGCAAACGGAAACGTTTTCCTTTGAGCGACTGTGTGGGATGTATATACGAACGCAAACGTTTAGCAGGGACTGACTGTGTGGGATGTACTTACGACCGGAAACGATTTCGCCTGTATAATTGTATTTTTAGCACTATTGTATGTATAACCGTATTTGATCGCTCGCTGGTCGCACACGACCTCATTTTGTCGAGCGTGTGTGCCAGGAGGGCATATCCCCGACGGTTTCTGGGTCGTGTAGGAAGGACCCCCCTATCACAGTCCCTCACTAGGTGACAGTTTAGATTGTCGTCGCAGAAAGGGGTTAAAAGCTGTTTGTATAGCACCTCGATGTACCAGTGTAGATTCTTATTCAAATAAAGAAACGAATTCAAATTTTGTTTGAATTGCAGCGCTAGTATATACATTTGGAATGTACTAAAATGTTCATATGATTAGGTTACATGCATTATACAAGTAGCAAAAAAAAATTAGTTGGACATAACATCGATTCATAGTTTTGAATAGCATTTATTTGTACAGTAAAACGGGACAAGACTCTCCCTTTGTGTGGTGCGAATAGTTTTTGTTTTTTTCATCAAGGAAAGTGCGAATTGATTTGGTACATATATTATTACACATTAAGCTTGTCCCAAAATTTCAACCCGCTCCTTGTTATCCTGAAAATTCAAATATCGGTTTGTCTGTTTGTTCTCTAAAAACTCGGGCCTTGCTATCACGAAATTACAACGCGCGCAAAAACTCCCTCCAGCTGCAAAATCCCGACATGTGAAGTCCCCCTTCTAACCCTGAGTCGAATGGGCCGCTAGTTCAAATCGGTGGGGGTACTTTGGTAGCACACCCTATATTTTGGAAAAGCACGTCCCTAAGTCATGGTTCCCACTCCCATCACGTCATTTTCGCCATTCGGAAACCCAGGTGACCATTACCTCTCTGCTCCAACCGCGAAACCCCACCCTCCACCGTCCGCCACCCCACTGCTACCCAGTCGGAGCCTCTTCCCCAACGACGCCGTCCACCGCAACGGCTCGACGTCCCTCATCTACCGCCTCAGATGAGGATCCGTTTTCGATCTCGTCGTCCCGCCGGTTCAGCCGTCCCGTCCTCTACCTCCAAGGAGCTGCTCCGACTATTGCCTCGTCTATCATGGCTGCTCCATCCCCATGGCGCCACCATAACCTGCTCCACCGGAACTACAACATCCTCACAGACTCCTCGGACGAAGCTGAGGCCTACTTAGCGCCACCAAAGAGGTTGTACACTCATCACACCGAACCTTCTCCTTAACTCCATCTCCCAGTGCCGCCGGTGCTCGATCCCGCTCCCCATGGCGCTGCTACCTCGTAGTCCCCGCTGCCGGTGACATCTCCACGACCCTCTACCCCAGTGCAAGGCTCCCCCAACAACGGCGTCCATACCAGCTGGAGCTGCTGCTGCTCCGGCTCTCGCTCGCTCGCGTCGGTGCTCTGCTGCTGCTGCTGCTCCGGCTCTCGCTTGCTCGTGTCGGTGCTCTGCTGCTGCTTCGGCTCTCGCTCGCTCGTGCTGCTGCTCTGCTCTTGCTCTCGCTCATGCTACTAATGCTGGTACACGGGCTGCTGCAGCTACACGAGTTGTTGCTCTGGCTCTAGTTTGCGCTGCTGCTGCTCCAGTTGCTATCTATTGCTGTGTTCCCTGTCGATCGCTTGCTGATTTAGATCATTGTTTCTCTACTACTAGTGCTGGAGCAGCCTAAACTACATGTGAAGTGCCTCTCTGCTACCAGTGCATTCAGTTTCGAGAGTAACATTCAGATTCCATAGTAAATTTTATTTCGACAGTTAAGTTCAGAGTCAACAGTTTTTACCTCATCTGTTCTAGTCAGGTGTTTTTTGGTGATGTAAATTTTACATCTACCATTTTTTGGTAATGTATTTTACATCATCTATTGGAGATGCTATTAGAATCCCACTTGATATTAACAATGTCTGTCTTGTACTGCTTCAGCCTCGAGGTCTTACGGCTCACCGGAGCTGCTCCAACGACGGAACCATCCATCACAACAGAGCAGTACCCTGGACGCCATCTACAGATGCCTCATATCTTCCTCCACACCTCCGACAGCCACCTCTACCGCAACTTCTTCAGTAACCAACCCAATGATGTTGAGGTCAACACGGCTACGCCAAAGAGGTTGTACACTTGTCGCATGATACGTCTCCAATGTATCTATATTTTTTGATTGTTCCATGTTGTTATATTATCATTCCTGGATGTTTTACAATCATTTTATAGCAACTTTATATCATTTTTTGGGACTAACTTATTGACATAGTGCCTAGTGCCAGTTGCTGTTTTTTGCTTATTTTTTACTTCGCAGAAAATCAATACCAAATGAAGTCCAAACGCAGTGAAACTTTTTGGTGTTTTATCTAGACCAGAAGACACCTGTTGGGCCAAAGAAGTACCAGAGGGTGGCTCCAAGGGGAGCACAACCCACCTGGGCGCGCCTGGAGGCCCAGGCATGCCCTGGTGGGTTGTGCCCACCTCGGCCGCCTCCGACATCGCCTCTTTGCTCTATAAATACCCCAATATTCCAGAAACCCTAGGGGAGTTAACGAAAAACAATTCCAGCCGTCGCAAGTTCTAGAAACCACAGATCCAATCTAGACACCATCACGGAGGGGTTCATCATCCTCATTGGTGGCTCTCCAATGATGCGTGAGTAGTTCACTGTAGACCTATGGGTCCATATTAAGTAGCTAGATGGCTTCATCCTCTCTCTTGATTCTCAATAAAATTGTCTCTTGGAGATCTATTTGATGTAACTCTTTTTTGCGGTGAGTTTGTTGGGATCCGAAGAACTTTGAGTCTATGATCAAATCTATGTTTTTTTATCCATGAAAGTTATTTGAGTCTTCTGATCTTGTATATCCATGATTACTTATAGCCTCGTATTTCTTCTTTGAATCTTTGGTTTAGTATGGCCGACTAGATCGATTTTTCTTGCCATGGGAAGAGGTGCTTTGTGATGGGTTCGATCTTATGGTGCTCAATCCCAGTGACAGAAGGGGAAATGACATGTATGTATAGTTTCTATTAAGGATAACAAGATGGGGTCTATTCCTACATGAATAGATCTTGTCTACATCATGTCATTGTTCTTATTGCATTACTCCATTTTTCCATGAACTTAATACACTAGATGCATGCTGGATAGCGGTCGATGTGTGGAGTAATAGTAGTGGATGCAGGTAGGAGTCGGTCTACTAATCTTGGACATGATGCCTATATAATGATCACTGCCTCGATATCGTCATAATTATTTGAAGTTCTATCAATTGCCCAACAGTAATTTGTCTACCCACCGTATGCTATTTTTCTTGAGAGAAGCCACTAGTGAAATATACGGCCCCCGGGTCTATTTTCTCATCATATACTTTCAGATCTATATTGCTATTTGCCTTTTTATTTATTTGCCACTTTTATTTTCAGATTTATATTATCAAAAACCCAAAAATACCTCGCTGAATTTTATTTGCTTTTGTTGGCATCTATCAATCTACTACAATTTTATCTCGTCAACTTAACAATTTCTGGCACCGTTACCCAAAAGGGATTGACAACCCCTTTAACACATCGGGTTGCAAGTATTTGTTCTTTGTGTGCAGGTACCATTTCCGTAGTATTGCATGGTTCTCGTACTGGTTCGATAACCTTGGTCTCATCACTGAGGGAAATACCTACCGCTACTGTGTTGCATCATCCCTTCCTCTTCGGAGAAATACCGATGTAGTTCAAGCCGCATCAAAAGGATTTTCTGCCGCCGTTGCCGGGGAGGATCAAGTCAAGATAGTCTCCCGTCAACTAGCCATGTCTGGTGCCGTTGCCGGGGAGACATCATCAACATCTACCAGGTTCCTAATCATAAATCTCATCTCCTTGCAATGTACATTATTTGCCATTTGCCTCTCATTTTTCTCTCCCCCGCTTCACAAAAGTTTGCCATTTTATTCACCCTCTTTTTCGTTCGCCGTTTTCTCGTGAGTTCTCTTATTTGCTTGAACTTGTCACCATGAGTGACTTTGGCATGGTAGAAACAGATGACGGCCTAACTCCTAAACCTAGACGATCTGGCAATGGATGCTAAAACTTTTGTTTTGGGGCAAGGGAATATTATGGGAAAAGAACATATCCAAGAATTTTTCAATTGTGTTGGAAATTTAACTCTTGATGATGCTCCTATACTTAAAAGAACAAAATCTTATGCAGAAGCCATTTCAGCACTAGTTCTGAAATTTGAAATAAAATTCATCCATACCCATCCTACCTTGCAAAGATTGTTTTATGAGTTACCTGTTATAAAGAATCCCAGAGCTAAAAAGTTGGCTCCCCTCGTTCTTATGAATGAATTTGACTACATAATACAAGAAGCTAGGGAAATTTTTAATTTTTATGGTATGAACCGTGAAAAACCGGTAATAGATGAGATCCTTTATAATAGTGATTATATGTTAAGACACTTTCTTGGAAATAATCAAATTTTTGACGAGAATCTTAAAAAGGAAGTCCCTGTTTTAGACATAATCCAACAAGTTTTCAATGATGTTAATCAACACTATTCTTGGATTGTTGCCAGAAACCAAAGGGGATACAATGATAAGCAACTTGATAGTGCTAAAGTCTTTTGGATGAGGTGTTTTATGTTGTCTTTGCAAAACCACCTGACAAAAACACCTCCAAGGGAAATGAAAACAAAGATGCCAACACTTAGATCTATGCAGTATGCCTAGCTAGGGGCGTAAAACGATAGCGCTTGTTGGGAGGCAACCAATCTTTATCTTTTTGCTTTTTGTGTTTCTTGCTGTTTTGCAATAAATATTTAAATATGCCTCTGATTAGATGTGTTTTTATGTTTTAATTAGTGTTTGTGCCAAGCAAAGCCTTTGGAATCATGTTGGGTGACAGTTGCTTTGATCTTGTTGAAAAGAAGAAACTTTTGCACTCAGAAAATAATTTTCAGAAATCAGAGAAACATGATTTTGCTCTGAATTTTTTACACAATTTATATACAAATTTCCCATGTTGTCCTAATTTTTCAGAATTTTGGGAGCTATAAAAGTAGACGAAGTTCCGTAATTATTACAGGTTGTTCTATTTTTGACAGATTCTGTTTTATTTGTGTTGTGTGCTTATTTTGATGAATCTATGGTTTGTATTCGAGGGTATAAGCTATAGCAAAGTTGGAATACAGTAGATATAATGCAAAAATAAAATAGGAATGGGTTTGCAACACTACTTAGAGTAGTGATTTGCTCTGTTATACTAACGGATCTCATGATGGTTTTGTTGAGTTTTGAGTGATTGAAGTTTTCAAGTTTTGGGTGAGATCACGATGGATGAAGGAATAAGGAGTAAGAAGAGCCTAACCTTGGGAGTGCACCATGGCATCCCAAGCTATTATATAAAAGAGAAGCAAGCAACTAAGCTTGGGGATGCCTGGGTGGCATCCCCTCTTTCTTCTAACGACCATCGGTATTTTACTTGGAGCTATATTTTTATTCGTCACATATCATGAGTTTTGCTTGGAGAGTCTTGTATTATTTGAGTCTTCGCTTGTTTTTCTTTTTATTTTGTGTCATATATCCTTGCTGGACACACCTATTTGAGGGAGCCAAAATTATGCTATGACTTGTTAGAATTGCTCTCTATGCTTAACTTAAATCTTTATGAACTATGGAATTGCTCAAGTGCTTCACTTATATCTTTTCGAGCATGGTGTGCTTTAGTATTTTTTGAAGAAATGCTCTCATGCTTCACTTAGATTTATTTGAGATTTAGTAAAAAAATAAGAAATTCTCTCTTGCTTCACTTAAATTATTTTGGGAGAAGAAAAAAAATATGCTTATGTTCTTCACTTAGATTTGTTTGAGCTATCAATAGCAACATATGAAATTAATCCCAAAGTGATAGATATTCAAGAGGGATATAATAAAAATTTCATGAAGATCATTGGACAAAATAAACTTGATTCTTTGTAATAGTTTTGCGATATGATGATATAATATGTGAGTCATGTTAATGAGTAATTATGTTTTAGTAAGAATATTCGTGTTAAGGTTTGTGATTCCCTATGCAAGCACGAAAGTCAATAGTTATGCAATTAAATTACATCCTACTTGTGGTGCATATTCGGTGTTAGTTATGCTTAATGCTTTCTTATATGATTTTTCGTTTCTTGGTTGGATGCTTCTCAATCTTTTTGCTAGCCTTCACTTGCACTAAGTATGATCTCTACTTGTGCATCCAAAATCCTTAAACCTAGTTTTTGAAGGAAATATGCCCTAGAGGCAATAATAAAGTTGTTATTTTATATTTCCTTATATCATGATAAATGTTTATTATTCATGCTAGAATTGTATTAACCGGAAACTTGATACATGTGTGGATACATAGACAAAACACCGTGTCCCTAGTAAGCCTCTACTAGACTAGCTCGTTGATCAAAGATGGTTAAGTTTCCTAACCATAGGTATATGTTGTCATTTGATAAATGGGATCACGTCATTAGGAGAATGATGTTGTGGACAAGACCCATCCGTTAGCTTAGGATTATGATCGTTTAGTTTTATTGCTATTGCTTTCTTCATGTCAAATACATATTCCTCCGACTATGAGATTATGAAACTCCGGGATACCGGAGGGATGCCTTTTGTGCTATCAAACGTCACAACATAACTGGGTGATTATAAAGATGCTCTATTTGTATCTCCGAAGGTGTTTGTTGGGTTGGCATAGATCGAGATTAGGATTTGTCACTCCAAGTATCAGAAAGGTATCTCTGGGCCCTCTCGATAATACACATCATAAGAAGCCTTGAACGCAAAGTGACTAATGAGTTAGTTGCAGGATGATGTATTACGGAACGAGTAAAGAGACTTGCCGGTAACGAGATTGAACTAGGTATGAAGATACCGACAATCAAATCTCTGGCAAGTAACATACCGATGACAAAAGGAATAACATATGTTGTCATAACGGTTCGACCGATAAAGATCTTCATAGAATATGTGGGAGCCAATATATGTATCTAGGTTCCTCTATTCGTTATTGATCGAAGAGGTGTCTCGGTCATGTCTACATAGTTCTTGAACCCGTAGGGTCAGCATGCTTAACGTTCGATGACAATATTGTATTATATGAGTTATGTGATTTGGTGACCGAATATTGTTCGGAGTCCCGGATGAGATCATGGACATGATGAGGAGTCTCTAAATGGTCGATAGGTAAAGATTGATATATAGTACTATGGTATTCGGACAACCAGAAGTGTTTCGGGAAGCACCGGGTACTTATCGGGTCACCGCAAGGGGTTCCAGGCACCCCCGGCAAAAGATATGGGCCTTATGGGCCAAGAGGGGAAACACACCAGCCACATAGGGAATGGTTCGCCCACCCCCCCCCCATATGGGCTGGCCAAATTTGGAGAAGGAAAGGGGAAGGAGGAAAGGAAAAGGGGAATAAGATTCCCCCTCCCCCCTCTTCCCTTCCTACTCCGAATAGGAATAGGAGAGGGGGTTGGTCGAATTGGGAGAGGACCCCAAGTAGGATTCCTCCTACTTGGGACGCCTCCTTGGCTGCCTCTCCTCCCCTCCAACCTATATATATGTGGGGAAGGGGGCGCCTACAACAGAAGAACAACAACTGTTAGGCATGTGCGGCGCCCCCTCCACAGTTTACACCCCCAGTCATATTGTCATGGTGCTTAGGCGAAGTCCTCACGGATCACTTCACCATCACCGTCACCACGCCGTTGCAAGAGGAACTCATCTACTTCCTTGACACCTTGCTAGATCAAGAGGGCGAGGAACGTCATGGAGCTGAATGTGTGCAGAACTCAGAGGTGCCATACGTTCGGTACTTGATCGGTCGGAGCTAGAAGAAGTTCGACTACATCAACCGCTTTGTCAAATGCTTCCGCTTTCGGTCTATGAGGGTACGTAGACACACTCTCCCCCTCTCGTTGCTATGCATCTCCTAGATAGATCTTGCATGAGCGTAGGAAATTCTTGAAATTGCATGCTACGTTCCCCAACAGTGGATTCCGAGCCAGGTCTATGTGTAGATGATATGCACGAGTAGAACACAAAGAGTTGTGGGTGGTGATTGTCATACTGCTTACCACCAATGTCTTATTTTGATTCAGCGGTATTGTTGGATGAAGCGGCCTGGACCATCCTTACATGACCACATTCATGAGACTGGTTCCACCGACAAACATGCAACTAATTTTTCATAAAGGTGGCTGGCGGGTGTCTGTTTCTCCTACTTTAGTTGAATCGAATTTGACTGCTGCCGGTCCTTGTTGAAGGTTAAAACAATGAACTTGATAAATCACCGTTGTGTATTTCTTTTGCCGTTGGTAAGAACGGTTCTTGCTAGAAGCCCGTAGCAGCCACGTAAAACTTGCAACAATAAAGTATAGGACGTCTAACTTGTTTTTGCAGGGCATGTTGTGATGTGATATGGTCAAGACATGATGTGATATACATTATTGTATGAGATGATCATGTTTTGTAGAAGTTGTCGGCAACCGACAGGAGCCTTATGGTTGTCTCTTTATTGTATGAAATGCAAATGCCATGTAATTTACTTTACTTTATCACTAAGAGGTAGCGATAGTTGTAGAAGCAATAGTTGGCGAGACGACCACGACGCAATGATGGAGATCAAGGTGTTGAGTCGGTGACAATGGAGATCATGACGATGCTTTGGAGATGGAGATCAAAAGCATAAGATGATGATGGCCATATCATGTCACATATTTTGATTGCATGTGATGTTTATCTTTATGCATCTTATTTTGCTTAGTACAACGGTAGCATTATAAGATGATCCCTTAACAAAAATTTTAAGGTATAAGTGTTCTCCCTGAGTATGCACCGTTGCGACAGTTTTTCGTGCTAAGACACCACGTGATGATCGGGTGTGATAGGCTCTATGTTCAAATACAATGGGTGCAAGACAGTTTTGCACATGCGGAATACTCGGGTTAACTTGACGAGTCTAGCATGTACAAACATGGCCTTAGAACACTGGAGACCAAAAGGTCGAATGTGAATCATATAGTAGATATGATCAACATAGAGATGTTCACCATTGATGACTACCCCATCTCACGTGATGATCGGACATGGGTTAGTTGATTTGGATCACTTATCATTTAGATGACTTGAGGGTTGTCTATCTAAGTGGGAGTTCTTAAGTAATTTGATTAATTGAACTTAATTTATCATGAACTTAGTCTAGATAGTATTTGCAAATTATGTTGTAGATCAATAGCTCGCGTTATAGCTACCCTATTTTTAATATGTTCCTAGAGAAAACTAAGTTGAAAGATGATAGTAGCAATGATGCAGACTGGGTCCGTGATCTGAGGATTATCCTCATTGCTGCACAGAAGAATTATGTCCTTGATGCACCGCTATGTGATAGACCTATTGCAGGAGCAGATGCAGACGTTATGAACGTTTGGCAAGCTCGATATGATGAATACTTGATAGTTTAGTGCGCCATGCTTTACGGATTAGAATCAGGGCTTCAAAGACATTTTGAACGCCACGAAGCATATGAGATGTTCCAAGAGCTGAAATTGGTATTTCAGACTCATGCCCGTGTTGAGAGGTATGAGACCTCTGGCAAGTACTTTGCCTACAAGATGGAGGAGAATAACTCAGCTAGTGAGCATGTGCTCAGAATGTCTGGGCACTACAATCGCTTGAATCAAGTGGGAGTTAATCTTCCAGATAAGATAATGATTAACAGAGTACTACCACCCTTAAAATGCTCCAATCTCAGGGGTCAAATCTCCTCACAGGGTACTACCACCCTTAAAATGCTCCAATCTTCCATAGACCATATTTCTCATATCCTCAAAAATGGTCAGAAATCTTCCTTCATAGAGTAACAACTCATAAAAATCCAAATCAGTACCAACGATGATAACTTTATTGATTCTCCAATTACTACAATCTCCTGTATTTCCATTACAGGCCTCAACAGAACATCTCAATAATAAAAATGTTCTCACTACTTCTACTATACTTCTCACAGACTCAACTATTTATCACAAGTCTCCTTCTCCTTGGGGCATTCTCTGGCAAAGTGCCCTACTTCATCACAACGAAAACATATTACTTCTGACAAGTCTCGAGGTTTCCTCATGACTACATAGCCTCCTTGGGTCCTGGGCTTCCGTTTTGGGCAACTGCTGAAGTAGTGCCCTGACTCCTTGCACCTAAAACAAGTGATGTGACTCAGGTCCTTCCTGGAATCCAATCTACTTCTCTTCCTGGACTTTTCCGTTCCAATAAGGGCTTCTATTTCCTGTAGGTCATACTCTACTTCCTCCATCGGGTATTCTACTAGATCCCCATTTAGACAATTTTGGGAGATGTGTCCTTCTTCTCCACATGAATAGCATGACTTAGTGCAGGGTTTAAATGGGTCTTCTTTAGGTGTGTCCTCCACCTCTTCTTTCATCACAAGTTCTTATAAATTTTCCTTGAGGGCTCCTTTCATTGCTTCTTTCTTCTGCTGGATGGTTCATTGTACCATAGGGTAAATGTGACACTGAGCAGGGTAGTGGGTAGTTCCTTCACACAAGAAACAGGCAATCTGCCTAGTTGGGCATTCTTCAGCTGGGTGACTTCCTTCACAATTTGGTCATTCATCCTTGTGTTCTTTATGGTTGTGTCCTATTTCTCCACAAAGCTTGCATGCACGGAGTTTCTTCATATCCTTTCCATAAGGCTTCAAATTCGGGGACACAAGACGAGACTTTAGCAAAGTCGACTTAAATTCCTTCCAAGTGGTTACTCCTTGCCATCCATTGATAGTTTGGAACATCCTCCACCAAGTTGCAGCACCTCTTTCAAAGCACTAAAGAGCATGCTGGGCCATATCCTTTCCGGCTATAGGGTTATTCTCCATGTGATCCTCCATGATCTGAATCCATCAGTCCGTCTCCAATTGACTCATCGGTCCAGATAATAGGAGCTCATCTCCATTCATCCTCTATTGGGTCCAGGGGTTTTGGGGTGAGATGAGAGAGATAGAGAGGGATGCACACAATGCAAATAATAGTTTTGAAAAGGGCAGATTTTATTGTGGCTGTCGGAAAAACATCAAACAAATGACAGCTCACAATCGTCGCATCTAACGTAGGTATATAACAGGGGGTTTGGTCTTCTAAAGGTCAAAAAATCTTCAAAGTCACCAAACTCTTCAAGTCTTGTTCATGTCTCTGATGGCTTTCTTCCGATCATGATTGTCCTTCCCAAGTTCTTTTGCTAGATCATCTCTGTTCACGCGAAGTTTCTCCTGGCATCCTTTAATATTTTGGAGTTGCGTTCCAAACTTCTGGGTTTCAACATTCTTGGCATGAACCATGTCCTTCTATCTTTCAGCTCTAGACGAATCTCTGGTATCTCGAGGTTTTGCTCCTCCAGCTTAGCTACTTTCAGCTTATGGGTCCTGAGTGCTTCACGAATTGCCTCCTTGTCAAATATGACTTCTGAAAGGTCCAACCTAAACTTCTTGATGTAATACTCCAGACCCTGGTGATACACCAGCTACGTTAAAACTTCATCCTTTGCTGACAGATCCTCCATCAGCCTTCTACCATCCAATCCTTCCATGCATCTGCATGCTTAGCTCCGCACGGTGACAATAGCATAAGCGGGCAATAACACCATGGTCAGCCGTGTCTATGCCCATGTTACTGCCATGAACTTTCATTCCATAATTGATATCTCATGTCTTAGGGTTTTCTTGACAAAAACTTTGAGTTCTAATGCTCCATGTTCTGGTGTTTCTCTGATACACCTTGATCTTGGGTATTGTCAACTTCTATAGTCTGACAAGCTCTACCAGAGTAGCCTTCCTAGGTCATACCAATCTGGAAATTCTTCAAAGCCTTCAAATTCTCCTAGTCTTCAGAGTCTTCAACCGTCGTAGTTTCCATCATTGTAATGCATGGTAGAATCCTCTTCATCCCGAAGTGGTCTTAGTTGTCCGATATCTTGTACTTCTCAGAGTGGTCTTATCAGTCGAATCTTCATGGTCAAAAGGGGAAAGGGGTATAGTCTCTCTAAAAGGGAATATTTGAATAAGCTCAGAAGAGAGGAGAGGTAAAAGGTCCTTTTTGAAAATAAAGTAGTAGAGAAAATCTTTCCTATGGGCTTGTCAGTCTCTAGGGTCACGTCCTACAGTCAACATGTGCTCTGATACCATCTTGTAGCGACCCGACCTGAATGGATCGAATCTCTGTGCTTAAGTGTCATCCCTGGATCGGTATGCTGACACACATAGTACTCGAGGATTTATAACAGAGGTAAATCACATGTATAAAGTAACGTAAATACTATTACCTCAATCCAAATAGCGGAAGTAGCAAGGTTGTGGATTCCCATCAACACCAACAACAAAGTTGAGTGTAGAAACCGTAACCCTAACGTAACACTTACTCGTTGTAAGATCCTGCAACATGAGACGTTGCAGCCATGTAGGTCAGTACATTGAATGTACTAGCAAATTCACACCATAGAGCAATGATGAATAATAACTATCACTACATGCATATTTGGCTGGTGGAAAGCTCTATGGTTACAGTTTTGCATAAAGCCAATTTTTCCCTACTGCAAAGGAATAAATTTTATTTAACTATCATGGTGGTTGTTAAACATTGAGAATGGTTGACAGGATTCTCAATCCCAATTAAGCATCATCATTAAACCCAAACAAATTATATTAAGTAACGTGATGAGATCAACATGATAATCCAAGAACTAGATACTCAAGATGTCCATAACCGGGGACACGGCTAATCATGATTAGTTTGTACACTCTGCAGAGGTTGTGCACTTTTCCCCACAAGACTCGATCTCCTCCGTTGGTTTTCTCGCACTGCATGGTGTTTGAGAAACGGATGACGGAGACATAGTGTTTCAGAAACACTAGCGCCTTACGTTTGGGTAGACCCGTACACCTACTTTCCCCTACATCTGCTAGTCTACCACTGTAAGAGTTCGCACGACTTAATCAACTATGCTAGAGCAAATAATAGCATGTGGCTGCACATGGAAGTTTCTAGCATGAATAATCTTATGATCCCTTTGAGCCTAGGTGGCGGTCCAAAAACAAACAGGCAATCCTGGAATACCCAGGTACCTCAATCCACCCAGATGTGTATTAAAGTTGCCACCTTAAATAAACCATTAGTTAACAATCTTACATCTGTCATGGATATTCACTCACCCAATCCACGTCTACTAGCATAGCATGGCATAATAAGCAAACGTAGAAGTAACTCCCAAGGGTTTGATAAGAAAACAGGTAATAGGTACTACCTCATCTACTTCCCAAAACCCACATATTAATCAGATCCTAATCATGCAACTGTTTGAGGATTTATCTAATGCAATAAAACTGGGTAGTAAAGAGGTATGATCAAAGTGTGAACTTGCCTGTACTGTTGATGAAGATAATTCACACTCAACTCCTGATAGTTCTAATCGTCACACTCCGGTCAATCTATCATGAGCAAGCAATAGTAAGCACACATAAGCAATCACTCAAAGAATCGGAAGAACGAAGAAAACAAATCGGAAAACATAAAAACCAAGAAAATAACTCTTGCAACAGAAAACAATTTCTAACAGTACCAAAATTGAGTTAATTTGGCCTTATCAGAAATTTTAGGTCAAGAGCTTCAATTTCCATAAAGAATCAACTCAAACGGAGTTACGAAACTCAAGTTACGATTAAACGAAGTTCAAATACTAATCTGTTTTAATTCAAATTTTAAAACTTTCAAAAACAAGTTTAAGTTGTTTTACTGGATAGAGGGTATCATAGCGAAGAAGTGGGCGTTGGTTTCATTAGATTTGGATAAGCGGACAAAAAGTTGTGAGCGTTTGAAGAACAGGGACTAAACTGTAAAATAAAACAACTACAACTAGGTCCCTGGTAGAAATTAAAAGAAAAAGAGAAATTCTATCGAGCGAACGCTCGCTACAGCGACAAGTCTAGCGAATTTGTTCGCAAATAAAACCTAAACGAACGGGCGTTCGTTAATTAGCCGAAACGAAAAAAACAAGAACGAATCGAGATCGTTGAATCTCGATCCGACGGCGGGATTCGGGACTAGGGTTTACCGCGACGGCGGCGGCGGCTCCGGCGAGTCGCGTCTCCGGCGGCGGCGGGGCGGAGTGGCTCTGGCGGTGGTGGGGCACGACGGTGGCGGCGGAGTAGCTGGGGAGGGGCGGCGCGACGAGGGGAAGACGATGGCGGCGTCGGCGGAGGTCGAGGGAGGCAGAACGAGGCGCGGTGGCGGCGGCAGATCTCGTGGGAGGCGGAAACTCCAGCGAGGGCAGCGGTGACGCGATGTGGGACGAGGCGGCGACAAAAACGGAATCCAGGGGGTCCTGGGGCGCGCTTTATAGGTGGGCGAGGCGGTTCCGAAGCGTGGAGGAGGGGGCAAGGCGCGAGGTGGCGAGGTCGGGCACGGCGGTGGCGGTGCGTGCTCGCTCGGGACTCCGTCCTGAGCTGGAAGACAAGCGAGGCGCGGCGTCGGGCCGGCTGGGCCGTGGCCTGGCGATTTGCTGGGCCGGCCCAGTTCGGTGGCCTAGAAGTTTTTTAAAAAAAACAGACAAACCAAACAAAACAAACGAAATAAAATATATTATATAGGCATATAATATATCAAAAATTCCAAAAAATGATTTTCTACAACATGAACACAATTCTAGCTTCAAATAAAATACACAAAAAATTCTAATAATTCAAACAGGCTACTGACCTATTTAAAACCCAATAAAATCATTTTAAAAATACAAAAATGGTTTCAACTTTATTTCTCTCCAATTTTCTACTGTAGGGAATCATGTTACCCTAATTTCCATATATTTTATTTTTGGAGAAAAATAATTTGAATAAAACCCAAATAAGTCCAAATTGAAAATAATTTTCAAAGGAACTTTAAATTGGATTTTATTACAAACTCCCAACTCATATTTCATATGTTTTGAAGAAGTCATTTTATCTTCTCTCATGAAAATCATTGAGTTGCTTAAAGTTTCTAAATTGAAATAATTCCAAATGAAAGTCAAATCTTTTCAAAACCCTTTTCATTTATTTAAACGGAAGAAGTCATGTCATCTTCTCTCTAGGGTTTTGTAGTTGAAAAGAATTTGAATTCATGGAGATCAGAAAGCAAAGTGAAAGTTTTGGGAAAGTCATATTATTCCCTCTCATTCAACTTTCAAAAAAATTCAAAGTTCACTCAATTTCACACAAGCAATCAAACAATCAATCAAACTATCTATTTGTTTATAACATTCCAAAATTTAGAATTTTGGGATGTTACAAACCTACCACCCTTAAAATGAATCTCGTCCTCGAGATTCGGAGAGGCTAGCAAGAAATAGGTTAGGGTCGGGGTCTTCTCAAAATCCATTGATTGTCACAGGGGGTCTCGGGTGCTACCACCCTTAGAAGCATTGTTAGGGTTCCATCAAAACTCATATACTCCATCCTTATTGTTGACAGTGTCAGTCTTCTCAGATTCTCGGGAAAAATTCCTTCTCTGGGATCTTCGGGTAGTAGCATAACCTTTTTCTTAATTCCTGTATCCATTTCATCCAGGTAAGGTTATTCCATGACTGGGTCTTCTTAGCTGACAGGTCTGGCGCCAATATTAAACAGCTATCGATATCTCATGGTGGTCAACCATTTATGGTTGCTCCTGCAGGAAATGGATCTGGTTTGAACCTCACTGTATGTCTTACGATTGGCAACAACTGCCTTGTACAAGGGAAAAATACTTATACCATTCTAAGGTTTAAACAAGGTTTTGATCGTCGTCTCTCTACTATAGGAAAGTCACTCAGATTTACCATCCCACATACCAAAGCGAATAATAAGAGTAAGTCGGTATGGTGATCAATCCATCCCACACCCAAATCATTACCTCGTATACGGTTTAGCGAATCTCGCATTCTAACACTCAGTCATCCTCACAAGCATTGCAGAATTTCTCTTGTCGACGAACCAAGTTCGGATAAATCCATTGATTCTACAAGCCAAACCAACATCTATCGTTCCTTTACAACTCTCAGGTTTTGCGTAAACTCCTATAAAATCGTCGGTTAATAAAGGCATATCCTCTTCCAGGGTTTTTCCTTCAGCAAGAGTGTGCTTGCTTCTTAGCAGGTCCTGGGGCTTGTGGGTTATGGCCCATCTCATCACTTGTAAACCTTGAACTCCTCATCGGGGCAACTGATCATTATTCCAACATCCAACTTCCTAGCATACTTAAATCCATCCAATTGTACTGTCTTCCTTCCTTCCTCTATTGGTATTACACTACGATGTGATTACTCAAACTCACCATGGAGTTACACTTGCTCCATATTACCAACATTATACCTGCATATCCAATAGTACTTTCATCCCTTCATATTCTTGGGGTGTCCCAAATATCGAGACAAAACTCATACTTATTTTTGTTCAAAGTCCACTTCGTGGAATATCCTTATCCTTTCCAGGGGTCAAATCTCCTCACAGGGTACTACCACCCTTAAAATGCTCCAATCTTCCATAGACCATATTTCTCATATCCTCGAAAATGGTCAGAAATCTTCCTTCATAGAGTAACAACTCATAAAAATCGAAATCAGTACCAACGATGATAACTTTATTGATTCTCCAATTACTACAATCTCCTGTATTTCCATTACAGGCCTCAACTGAACATCTCAATAATAAAAATGTTCTCACTACTTCTACTATACTTCTCACAGACTCAACTATTTATCACAAGTCTCCTTCTCCTTGGGGCATTCTCTGGCAAAGTGCCCTACTTCATCACAACGAAAACATATTACTTCGGACAAGTCTCGAGGTTTCCTCATGACTACATAGCCTCCTTGGGTCCTGGGCTTCCGTTTTGGGCAACTGCTGAAGTAGTGCCCTGACTCCTTGCACCTAAAACAAGTGATGTGACTCAGGTCCTTCCTGGAATCCAATCTACTTCTCTTCCTGGACTTTTCCGTTCCAATTAGGGCTTCTATTTCCGGTAGGTCATACTCTACTTCCTCCATCGGGTATTCTACTAGATCCCCATTCAGACAATTTTGGGAGATGTGTCCTTCTTCTCCACATGAATAGCATGACTTAGTGCAGGGTTTAAATGGGTCTTCTTTAGGTGTGTCCTCCACCTCTTCTTTCATCACAGGTTCTTATAAATTTTCCTTGATGGCTCCTTTCATTGCTTCTTTCTTCTACTGGATGGTTCGTTGTACCATAGGGTAAATGTGACACTGAGCAGGGTAGTGGGTAGTTCCTTCACACAAGAAACAAGCAATCTGCCAAGTTGGGCATTCTTCAGCTGGGTGACTTCCTTCACAATTTGGTCATTCATCCTTGTGTTCTTTATGGTTGTGTCCTATTTCTCCACAAAGCTTGCATGCATGGAGTTTCTTCATATCCTTTCCATAAGGCTTCAAATTCGGGGACACAAGACGAGACTTTAGCAAAGTCGACTTAAATTCCTTCCAAGTGGTTACTCCTTGCCATCCATTGATAGTTTGGAACATCCTCCACCAAGTTGCAGCACCTCTTTCAAAGCACTGAAGAGCATTTTGGGCCATATCCTTTCCGGCTATAGGGTTATTCTCCATGTGATCCTCCATGTTCTGAATCCATCGGTCCGTCTCCAATTGACTCATCGGTCCAAATAATAGGAGCTCATCTCCATTCATCCTCTATTGGGTCCAGGGGTTTTGGGGTGAGATAAGAGAGATAGAGAGGGATGCACACAATGCAAACAATAGTTTTGAAAAGGGCAAATTTTATTGTGGCTGTCGGAAAAACATCAAACAAATGACAGCTCAAAATCATCGCATCTAACGTAGGTATATAACAGGGGGTTTGGTCTTCTAAAGGTCAACAAATCTTCAAAGCTGCCAAACTCTTCAAGTCTTGTTCATGTCTCCGATGGCTTTCTTCCGATCGTGATTGTCCTTCTCAAGTTCTTTTTCCAGATCATCTTTGTTGACGCGAAGTTTCTCCTGACGTCCTTTAATATTTTGGAGTTGCGTTCCAAACTTCTGGGTTTCAACATTCTTGGCATGAACCATGTCCTTCTATCTTTCAGCTCCAGACGAATCTTCGGTATCTCGAGGTTTTGCTCCTCCAGCTTAGCTACTTTCAGCTTCTGGGTCCTGAGTGCTTCATGAATTGCCTCCTTGTCAAATATGACTTCTAAGAGGTCCAACCTAAACTTCTTGATGTAATACTCTAGACCCTGGTGATACACCAGCTACATTAAAACTTCATCCTTTGCTGACAGATCCTCCATCAGCCTTCTACCATCCAATCCTTCCATGCATCTGCATGCTTAGCTCCGCACGGTGACAATAGCATAAGCGGGTAATAACACCATGGTCAGTCGTGTCTATGCCCATGTTACTGCCATGAACTTTCATTCCATAATTGATATCTGTTGTCTTAGGGTTTTCTTGACAAAAACTTTGAGTTCTAATGCTCCATGTTCCGGTCTTTCTCCGATACGCCTTGATCTAGGGTATTGTCAACTTCTATAGTCTGACAAGCTCTACCAGAGTAGCCTTCCTAGGTCATACCAATCTGGAAATTCTTCAAAGCCTTCAAATTCTCCTAGTCTTCAGAGTCTTCAACCGTCGTAGTTTCCATCATTGTAATTCATGGTAGAATCCTCTTCATCCCGAAGTGGTCTTAGTTGTCCGATATCTTGTACTTCTCGGAGTGATCTTATCAGTCGAATCTTCATGGTCAAAAGGGGAAAGGGGTATAGTCTCTCTAAAAGGGAATATTTGAATAAGCTCAGAAGAGAGGAGAGGTAAAAGGTCCTTTTCGAAAATAAAGTAGTAGAGAAAATCTTTCCTATGGGCTGTCAGTCTCTAGGGGCACGTCCTACAGTCAACATGTGCTCTGATACCATCTTGTAGCGACCCGACCTGAATGGATCGAATCTCTGTGCTTAAGTGTCATCCCTGGATCGGTATGCTGACACACATAGTACTCGAGGATTTATAACAGAGGTAAATCACATGTATAAAGTAATGTAAATACTATTACCTCAATCCAAATAGCGAAAGTAACAAGGTTTTGGATTCCCATCAACACCGACGGCAAAGTTGAGTGTAGAAACCGTAAGCCTAACATAACACTTACTCGTTGTAAGATCCTGCAACATGAGATGTTGCAGCCATGTAGGTCAGTACATTGAATGTACTGGCAAAGTCACACCATAGAGCAATGATGAATAATAACTATCACTACATGCATATTTGACTGGTGGAAAGCTCTATGGTTACAGTTTTGCATAAAACCAATTTTTCCCTACTGCAAAGGAATAAATTTTATTTAACTATCATGGTGGTTGTTAAACATTGAGAATGGTTGACAGCATTATCAATCCCAATTAAGCATCATCATTAAACCCAAACAAATTATATTAAGTAAAGTGATGAGATCAACATGATAATCCAAGAACTAGATACTCAAGATTTCCGTAACCGGGGACACGGCTAATCATGATTAGTTTGTACACTCTGCAGTGGTTGTGCACTTTTCCCCACAAGACTCGATCTCCTCTGTTGGTTTTCTCGCACTGCATGGTGTTTGAGAAACGGATGACCAAGACATAGTCTTTCAGAAGCACTAGCACCTTATGATTGGGTAGACCCGTACACCTACTTTCCCCTACATCTGCTAGTCTACCACTGTAAGAGTTCCCACGACTTAATCAACTATGCTAGAGCCCATAATAGCATGTGGCTGCACACGGAAGTTTCTAGCATGAATAATCTTATGATCCCTTTGAGCTTGGGTGGCGGTCCAAAAACAAACATGCAATCCTGGAATACCCAGGTACCTCAATCCACCCAGATGTGTATTAAAGTTGCCACCTTAAATAAACCATTAGTTAACAATCTCACATCTGTCATGGATATTCACTCACCCAATCCACGTCTACTAGCATAGCATGGCATAATAAGCAAACATAGAAGTAACTCCCAAAGGTTTGATAAGAAAACAGGTAATATGTACTACCTCATCTACTTCCCAAAACCCACATATTAATCAGATCCTAATCATGCAACTGTTTGAGGATTGATCTAATGCAATAAAACTGGGTAGTAAAGAGGTATGATCAAAGTGTGAACTTGCATGTACTGTTGATGAAGATGATTCGCACTCAACTCCTGATAGTTCTACTCATCACACTCCGGTCAATCTATCGTGAGCAAGCAATAGTAACCAAACATAAGCAATCACTCAAAGAATCGGAAGAACGAAGAAAACAAATCGAAAAACAACAAAACCAAGAAAATAGCTCTTGCAACAGAAAACAATTTCTAATAGTACCAAAATTGAGTGAATTTGGCCTTATCACAAATTTTAGGTCAAGAGCTTCAATTTCCAAAAACAATCAACTCAAACGGAGTTACGAAACTCAAGTTACGATTAAACGAAGTTCAAATACTAATCTGTTTGAATTCAAATTTTAAAACTTTCAAAAACAGTTTTAAGTTGTTTTACTGGATGGAGGGTATCATAATGAAGAAGTGGGTGTTGGTTTCGTTGGATTTGGATAAGCGGAAGTGTTTGAAGAACAAGGACTAAACTGTAAAATAAAACAACTACAACTAGGTCCCTGGCAGAAATTAAAAGAAAAAGAGAAATTCTATCGAGCGAACGCTCACTACAGCGACAAGTCTAGCGAATCTGTTCGCAAATAAAACCTAAACGAACAGGCGTTCGTTAATTAGCCAAAACGAAAAAAACAAGAACGAATCGAGATCATCGAATCTCGATCCGACAGCGGGGTTCGGGACTAGGGTTTACCGCGGCGGCGGCGGCTCCGGCGAGTCGCGTCTCCGGCAGCGGCGGGGCAGAGTGGCTCCGGCGGTGGCGGGGCATGGCGGTGGCAGCGGAGTAGCTAGGGAGGGGCGACACGACGAGGGGAAGACGATGGCAGCGTCGGCGGAGGTCGAGGGAGGCAGAACGAGGCGCGGTGGCGGCGGCGGATCTCGTCAGAGGCCGAAACTTCGGCGAGGGCGGAGGTGACGCGATGCGGGCCGAGGCGGCGACAAAAACAGAATCCAGGGGGTCCCAGAGCGCGCTTTATAGGAGGCGGGGCGGCTTCGAAGCGTGGAGGAGGGGGCAAGGCGCGAGGTGGCGAGGTCGGACACGGCGGCGGCGGTGCGTGCTCGCTCGGGACTCCGTCCCGAGCTAGATGACGAGCGAGGCGCGGCGTTGAGCCGGCTGGGCCGTGGCCTGGCGATTTGCTGGGCTGGCCCAGTTCGGTGGCCTAGAAGTTTAAAAAAAAAATAGAACACAGACAAACCAAACAAAACAAACGAAATAAAATATATTATATAGGCATATAATATATCAAAAATTCCAGAAAATTATTTTCTACAACATGAACATTATTCTAGCTTCAAATAAAATACACAAAAATTCTAATAATTCAAACAGTGCTACTGACCTATTTAAAACCCAATAAAATCATTTTAAAAATACCAAAATGGTTTCAACTTTATTTCTCTCCAATTTTCTACTGTAGGGAATCATGTTACCCTAATTTCCATATATTTTATTTTGGAGAAAAATAATTTGAATAAAACCCAAATAAGTCGAAATTGAAAATAATTTTCAAAGGAACTTTAAATTGGATTTTCTTAGAAACTCCCAACTCATATTTCATATGTTTTGAAGAAGTCATTTTATCTTCTCTCATGAAAATCATTGAGTTGCTTAAAGTTTCTGAATTGAAATGATTCCAAATGAAAGTCAAATCTTTTCAAAACCCTTTTCATTTATTTAAATGGAAGAAGTCATGTCATCTTCTCTCTAGGGTTTTGTAGTTTAAAAGAATTTGAATTCATGGAGATCAGAAAGCGAAGTGAAAGTTTTGGGAAAGTCATATTATTCCCTCTCATTCAACTTTCAAAAAGAAATTCAAAGTTCACTCAATTTCACACAAGCAATCAAACAATCAATCAAACTATCTATTTGTTTAAAACATTCCAAAATTTAGAATTTTGGGATGTTACATGGGAGCAATTAGCTAGAGTAGCTCCATGCAGAGCATTGTAGACATAGAAATTGCAAAATACATATGGATCTGAATGTGGCAGACCTGTTGACTAAACTTCTCTCACAAGCAAAACATGATCACACCTTAGTACTCTTTGGGTGTTAATCTCATAGCAATGTGAACTAGATTATTGACTCTAGTAAACCCTTTGGGTGTTGGTCACATGGAGATGTGAACTATGGGTGTTAATCACATAAATATGAGATCTATTGGTGTTAAATCACATGACGATGTGAACTATATTATTGACTCTAGTGCAAGTGGGAGACCGAAGGAAATATGCCCTAGAGGCAATAATAAAGTTGTTATTTTATATTTCCTTATATCATGATAAATGTTTATTATTCATGTTTGAATTCTATTAACCAGAAATTTGATACATGTGTGGATACATAGACAAAACACCGTGTCCCTAGTAAGCCTCTACTAGACTAGCTCGTTGATCAAAGATGGTTAAGTTTCCTCACCATAAACATGTGTTGTCATTTGATAAACACGATCACATCATTAGGAGAATGATGTGATGGACAAGACCCATTCGTTAGCTTAGCATTATGATCGTTCAGTTTTATTGCTATTGCTTTCTTCATGTCAAATACATATTCCTCCGACCATGAGATTATGCAACTCTCGGATACCGGGCGAATGCCTTGTATGCTTCCAAACATCACAACATAACTGGGTGATTATAAAGATGCTCGACAGGTATCTCCTAAGGTATTTGTTGGGTTGGCATAGATCGAGATTAGGATTTGTCACTCCGAGTATCAGAAAGGTATCTCTGGGCCCTCTCGGTAATACACATCATAAGAAGCCTTGCAAGCAAAGTGACTAATGAGTTAGTTGCAGGATGATGTATTACAGAACGAGTAAAGAGACTTGCCATTAACGATATTGAACTAGGTATGAAGATACCGATGGCCGAATCTCGGGCAAGTAACATGATACGTCTCTAATGTATCTATAACTTTTGATTGTTTCATGCTATTATATTAACTGTTTTTGGATGTTTATGGGCTTTACTTCACACTTATATATCATTTTTGGGACTAACCTACTAACCGGAGGCCCAACCCGTATTGTTGTTTTTTGCCTATTTCGGTATATCGAAGAAAAGGAATATCAAACGGAGTCCAAACGGAATGAAACCTTCGGGAGCGTGATTTTTGGAACGAACATGATCCAGAGTACTTGGAGTGCAAGTCAAGAAGCAATCGAGGAAGCCACGAGGGTGGAGGCCCCCCCATAGGGCGCGCCCCTATCTTGTGGGCCCCTTAGGCACCCATCGACGTAGTTCTTCCTCCTATATATAGCCATATACCCCAAAACCATCAAGGGAGCCACCGAAGAAATATTTCCGCCACCGTAACCTTCTGTATCTGCGAGATCCCATCTTGGAGCCGTCGCCGGCGTTCTGTCGGAGGGGGAATCCACCATGGAGGGCTTCTACATCAACACCATAGCCCTCCCGATGAGTTGTGAGTAGTTTACGACAGACCTTAGGGTCCATAGTTATTAGCTAGATGGATTCTTCTCTCTTTTTGGATCTCAATACCATGTTCTCCCCCTCTCTTGTGGAGATCTATTCGATGTAACTCTTTTTGCGGTGTGTTTGCCGAGATCCGATGAATTGTGGGTTTATGATAAAGTTTATCTATGAGAAATATTTGAATCTCCTCTGAATTCTTTTATGTATGATTGAGTTATCTTTGCAAGTCTCTTCAAATTATCGGTTTCGTTTGGCCTACTAGATTGATCTTTCATGCCATGGGAGAAGTGCTTAGCTTTGGGTTCAATCTTGCGGTGTCCTTTCCCAGTGACAGCAGGGGCAGCAAGGCATGTATTGTATTATTGCCATCGAGGATAAAAAGATGGGGTTTATATCATATTGCATGAGTTTATCCCTCTACATCATGTCATCTTTCTTATTGCGTTACTTTGTTCTTATGAACTTAATACTCTAGATGCATGTTGGATAGCAGTTGATGTATGGAGTAATAGTAGTAGATGCAGGCAGGAGTCGGTCTACTTGTCACGGACGTGATGCCTATATACATGATCATGCCTAGATAATCTCATAATTATTCGCTTTTCAATCAATTGCTCGACAGTAATTTGTTCACCCACCGTAATACTTATGCTATCTTGAGAGAAGCCTCTAGTGAGACATATGGCCCCCGGGTCTATCTTTTATCATATACGCTTTCAATCTACTTTTATTTGCATCTTTACTTTTCCAATCTATATCACAAAATACCAAAAATATATTTATCTTATCATATTATCTCTATCAGATCTCACTTTCCCAAGTGGCCGTGAAGGGATTGACAACCCCTTTATCGCGTTGGTTGCGAGTTCTTTGTTTGTTTGTGTAGGTTCGTGGGACTTGTGAGGAGCCTCCTACTAGACTAATACCTTGGTTCTCGAAAACTGAGGGAAATACTTACGCTACTGTGCTGCATCACCCTTTCCTCTTCAAGGAAAACCAACGCAAGCTCAAGACGTAGCAAGAAGGATTTCTGGCGCCGTTGTCGGGGAGGTCTTCGCTCAAGTTAAGACATACCAAGTACCCATCACAAACTCATCTCCCTCGCATTTACATTATTTGCCATTTGCCTCTTGTTTTCCTCTCCCCCACTTCACCCTTGCCGTTTTATTCGCCCTCTCTTTCCCAATCTCCTCACTGTTTTGCTTGCCCTCTTCTTTTCCTCGCTCTCGTTCGCCATTATGTCTGAAATTGGGGAGATTATCATCGATATGGACAATAATGATAACATGGAAAATTCTGATGCTCTTGCTGAAGAACCCCCTATCTTGAATACTAAAAAGTTTTTAATCGGTAGTGGTAATATTATTGGAAAAGGGGTTATTCAAGACTTCTTTACTTGTGTCAGTGCTTTACCTTCTATGGGTGGTTCTATTCTTCATAAAACTAGTAGTCTTGCGGATGCTATAGCCATGCTTGTAGTTGAGCTTGAAAGACAATTTATGCATATGCATCCTTGCATAGAAAGAATTTTTTTTGGAATTTTCTAATATTGAACACTCTTCTGTTAAGCGCGCCGCCACTATATTTTTGGCACATGAGTTTAGAGTCATAATAAAAGAGGCCAAAGAAATCTTTGCGCACTATAGGGTGGACGTCGGCCGTCCTCCCATAGAGGCGATCCTCTTTGATCAAGAGGAAATTAGGCGTTTTCAATCTTTGGACTATGTTGCTTTTAACAAAAACCTTAGAAAAAAGGTTCCTACCAATGTCCTAGTTGATAGAATTTCCGAACTTAATAATGACTTTGCTCTTCGAAACAATGAGCTAGGATACTCTCTTGAGTATAGGCTCACGAAATTCTGCCAAAAGAATGCTTATAATGATGAATTAGTTGTGCAATATGAAGGGCCAAAGGAGGAACCCATACCTCCTGCGATTGATCTTGGGGACTTTTGTCCCATTAAATTCAGCCCTTTTGATTTTTTTCTTGGCTAAAAGAAAACTTGCTGCTGAACATAGAGAATATGAGATGAATTTTCATGATCTATCTTATTATTATGGCAGTACTTAGACTATCTTCGCTTTTATGCCTAGCTTGGGGCGTTAAACAATAGCGCTAGTTGGGAGGCAACCCAATTTTATTTATGTTCTTTGTTTTTGTTCCTGTTTAGTAATAAATTTTGCATCTACTTTCTTTTTAGATGTGTTTTCTTGTTTTATTTAGTGTTTGTGCCAAGTAGAACCTATAGGATAACCTATGATATGAGTTAATTTGATTCTGCTGGAAAACAGAAACTTTGCGCTCACGAGAAAAAAAGCAATAAATAACAGAAACGTGATTTTACGTTGATTCTTTTTGATGTAGATCAATAGACAAATTTTTTAGGACGTCCTATTTTTGTAGGATTTTTGGAGTTCCAGAAGTAACCGAAAGTAACAGATTGCTACAGACTGTTCTGTTTTTGACAGATTCTGCCTTTCGTGTGTTATTTGCTTATTTTGATGCATCTATGGCTAGTATGTAAGGGTATGAACCATAGAGAACTTGGAATACAGTAGGTTTAACACCAATATAAATAAAGAATGAGTTCATTACAGTACCTTATGTGGTGCTTTTATTTCTTTCACTAACGGAGCTTATGAGATTTCCTATTGAGTTTTGTGTTGTGAAGTTTTCAAGTTTTGGGTAAATATTTGATGGACTATGGAATAAGGAGTGGCAAAAGCCTAAGCTTGGGGATTCCAATGGCACCCCAACGTATTCAAGAATATCGAAAAGCCTAAGCTTGGGGATGCCCCGGGAAGGCATCCCCTCTTTCGTCTTCGTTCATTGGTAACTTTACTTGGAGCTATATTTTTATTTGCCACATGATATGTGTTTTGCTTGGAGCGTCGTGTATGGTATTATTCTTTGCTTTTTAGTTTACCACAATCATCCTTGATGTACACACCTTTTGGGAGAAGCCTACTTGATTGAAATTTGTTAGAATACTCTATGTGCTTCACTTATATCTTTTGAGCTAGATAACTTTTGCTCTAGTGCTTCACTTATATCTTTTAGAAAACGGCGGTGGATTAATTTTGAAGAAATTTTTGATATCTCATGCTTCACTTATATTATTTTGAGAGTCTTTTAGAATAGCACGGTATTTGCTATGGTTATAAATTTGGTCCTAGAATGATGAGCATCCAAGTTGGGTATAATAAAAACTATCATAGAAAGTGAATTGGATGCTATGATCAATTTGATACTTGATAATTGTTTTGAGATATGGAGGTAGTGATATTAAAGTCATGCTAGTTGGGTAATTGTGAATTTAAAGAATACTTGTGTTGAAGTTTGTGATTCCCATAGCATGCACGTATGGTGAACCGCTTTATGATGAAGTTGGAGAACAATTTTATTTATTGATTGTCTTCCTTATGAGTGGCGGTCGGGGATGAGCGATGGTATTTTCCTACCAATCTATCCCCTAGGAGCATGCGCGTAGTACTTTGTTTTCAATGACTTGTAGATTTTTGCAATAAGTATATGAGTTCTTTATGACTAATGTTTAGTCCATGGATTATACGCACTCTCACCCTTCCACCATTGCTAGCCTCTCTTGTGCCGCGCAACCTTCGCCAGTGCCATACACTCACCATATTCCTTCCTCAAAACAACCACCATACCTACCCATTATGGCATTTCCATAGCCATTCTGAGATAATATTGCCATGCAACTTTCCACCGTTCCATTTATTATGACACGCTCCATCATTGTCATATTGCTTTGCATGATCATGTAGTTGACATCGTATTTGTGGCAAAGCCACCATTCATAATTTTTCATACATGTCACTCTTGAATCATTGCACATCCCGGTACCCCGCCGGAGGCATTCACATAGAGTCATATTTTGTTCTAAGTATTGAGTTGTAATTCTTGAGTTGTTAGTAAATAAAAGTGTGATGATCTTCATTATTAGAGCATTGTCCGAGTGAGGAAAGGATGATGAAGACTATGATTCCCCCACAAGTCGGGATGTGGATTCGGACTTTATAAAAATAAAAGAGGCCAAAGAAGCCCGCCGAAAAGAAAAGAAAAAGAAAGAAAAAAATAAAGAAAAAAAGAAAAGAAAAAAAAGAAAAGAAAAAAATTGAGAGAAAAAGAGAGAAGGGACAATGCTACTATCTCTTTTTCACAATTGTGCTTCAAAAATAGCACCATGGTCTTCATGATAGAGAGTCTTTTATGTTGTCACTTTCATATACTAGTGGGAATTTTTCATTATAGAACTTGGCTTGTATATTCCAATGATGGGCTTCCTCAAAATGCCCTAGGTCTTTGTGAGCAAGCAAGTTGGATGCACATCCACTTAGTTTCTTTTGTGGAGCTTTCATACATTTATAGCTCTAGTGCATCCATTGCATGGCAATCCCTACTCACTCACATTGATATCTATTAATGGGCATCTACATAGCCCGTTGATATGCCTAGTTAGTGTGAGACTATCTTCTCCTTTTTGTCTTCTCCACAACCACCCTTCTATTCCACATATAGTGCTATGACCATGGCTCACGCTCATGTATTGCGTGAAAAATTGAAAAAGTTTGAGATTACTAAAGTATGGAACAATTTATTGGCTTGTCATCGGGGTTGTGCATGATTAAATACTTTGTGTGATGAAGATAGAGCAACAGCCAGACTATATGATTTTGTAGGGATAACTTTCTTTAGCCATGTTATTTTGAGAAGACATGATTGCTTTGATTAGTATGCTTGAAGTATTACTATTTCTTATGTCAATATGAACTTTTATTTTGAATCATTTGGATCTAAACATTCATGCCACAATAAAGAGAAATACATTGAGAATTATGCTAGGTAGCATTCCACATCAAAAAATTTGTTTTTATCATTTACCTACTTGAGGACGAGCAGGAATTAAGCTTGGGGATGCTTGATACGTTTCTAATATATCTATAATTTTTGATTGTTTCATGCTATTATATTACCTGTCTTGGATGTTTATGGGCTTTACTTTACACTTTTATATCATTTTTGGGACTAACCTACTAACCGGAGGCCCAACCTGTATTGCTGTTTTTTTGCCTATTTCAGTATATTGAAGAAAAGGAATATCAAACGGAGTCCAAACGGAATGAAACCTTCGGGAGCCTGATTTTTGGAACGAACGTGATCCAGAGGACTTGGAGTGCAAGTCAAGAAGCAATCGAGGAAGCCACGAGGGTGGAGGGCACCCCCCCTATAGGGCGTGCCCCCTGTCTTGTGGGCCCCTTGGGCACCCACCGACATACTTCCTCCTCCTATATATAGGCATACACCCCGAAACCATCAAAGGAGCCACCGAAGAAATATTTCCGCCACCGTAACCTTCTGTATCCGCGAGATCCCATCTTGGAGCCATCACCGGCATTCTACCGTAGGGGGAATCCACCATGGAGGGCTTCTACATCAACACCATAGCCCTTCCGATGAGTTGTGAGTAGTTTACCACAGACCATTGGGTCCATAGTTATTAGCTAGATGGCTTCTTCTCTCTTTTTGGATCTCAATACAATGTTCTCCCCCTCTCTTGTGGAGATCTATTTGATGTAACTCTTTTTGCGGTGTGTTTGTCGAGATCCGATGAATTGTGGGTTTATGATCAAGTTTATCTATGAGAAATATTTGAATCTCCTATGAATTCTTTTATGTATGATTGAGTTATCTTTGCAAGTCTCTTCGAATTGTTGGTTTGATTTGTCCTACTAGATTGATCTTTCTTGCCATGGGAGAAGTGCTTAGCTTTGGGTTCAATCTTGCGATGTCCTTTCTAAGTGAGAGCAGGGGCAGCAAGGCACATATTGTATTGTTGCCATCGAGGATAAAAAGATGGGGTTTATATCATATTGCATGAGTTTATCCCTCTACATCATGTCATCTTTCTTAATGCGTTACTCTGTTCTTATGAACTTAATACTGTAGATGCATGCTGGATAGCGGTCGATGTGTGGAGTAATAGTAGTAGATGCAGGCAGGAGTCGGTCTACTTGTCACAGACATGATGCCTATATACATGATCATGCCTAGATAATCTCATAATTATTCACTTTTCTATCAATTGCTCGACAGTAATTTGTTCACCCACCGTAATACTTATGCTATCTTGAGAGAAGCCTCTAGTGAAACCTATGACCCCTGGGTCTATCTTTTATCATATACGCTTTCAATCTACTTTTATTTGCATCTTTACTTTTCCAATCTATATCACAAAAAATCAAAAATATATTTATCTTATCATATTATCTCTATCAGATCTCACTTCCGCAAGTGGCAGTGAAGGGATTGACAACCCCTTTATCGCGTTGGTTGCGAGTTCTTTATATGTTTATGCAGGTTTGTGGGACTTGTGAGGAGCCTCCTACTGGACTGATACCTTGGTTCCCAAAAACTGAGGGAAATACTTACGCTACTGTGATGCATCACCCTTTCCTCTTCAAGAAAAACCAACGCAAGCTCAAGACGTAGCATAACATTTCGATGACAAAAGGAATAACATATACTGTCATAACGGTTCGACCAATAAAGATCTTCGTAGAATATGTGGGAGCCAATATGAGCATCCAGGTTCCGCTATTGGTTATTGACCGGAGAGGTGTCTCGGTCATGTCTACATAGTTCTCGAACCAGTAGGGTCCGCACGCTTAACGTTCGATGACAATATTGTATTATATGAGTTATGTGATTTTGTGACCGAATGTTGTTCGGAGTCCCGGGTAATATCACGGACATGTAGAGGAGTCTCAAAATGGTCGAGAGGTAAAGGTTGATATATAGGATGATGGTATTTGGACATCGGAAGTGTTTCGGGAAGCACCGGGTACTTATCGGGTCACCGGAAGGGGTTCCGGGCACCCCCGACAAAAGATACGGGCCTTATGGGTAAACAGGGGAAATGCACCAGCCACAAAGGGGCTGGTACACCCCCCCATATGGGCTGGCCAAATTGGAGAAGGAAAGGGGAAGGAGGAAAGGAAAGGGAGTATAGGATTCCCACTTCCCCCTCTTCCCTTCCTATTCCGAATAGGAATATGAGAGGGGGTTTAACGAATTGGGAGAGGACACCAAGTAGGATTCCTCCTACTTGTGGCACCCCTTTGGCTGCCTATCCTCCTCTCCAACCTATATATATATATATATATATATATATGTGTGTGTGTGTGTGTGTGTGTGTGTGTGTGTGTGTGTGTGTGTGTGTGTGGGGAAGGGGGCGCCTACAGCAGAAGAACAACAACTGTTAGCCGTGTGCGGCGCCCCCTCCATGGTTTACACGTCCGGTCATGTTGTCGCGGTGCTTAGGTGAAGCCTTGCATGGATCACTTCACCATCACCTTCACCATGCCGTCGTGCTGACGGAACTCATCTACTTCCTCAACACCTTGCTGGATCAATAAGGTCAGGAACGTCATCGAGCTGAACGTGTGTAGAATTCGGAGGTGCCGTATGTTTGGTACTTGATTGGTCTACGAGGGTACATAGACACACTCTCCCCCTCTTGTTGCTATGCATCTCCTAGATAGATCTTGCGTGAGTGTAGGATTTTTTTTGAAATTGCATGCTATGTTCCCCAACAATTTTGCCATATGAGTCCACTATAGCTACCTATATGCGGTATTTCTGTGCCGTTCTAAGCAAATTTGTGTGTGCCATCTCTAATTTCAAAATAAATTTCCTTGTTGTGTTCTCGTATCGCTCATGAAACGGTAGGGTGTGGCTGATATTTTGCATGCTAGATGTGTTATTCTCAAGATTAGTGTTCATTCACTTGTCAAGAGTATGACAAAGGTATCAGGGATGCCCAGTCCCGGAATGAAAAATTAATTTACTTTATGTTTTCAAATAATAAATTGCTTGGAAACTGTTGGTATGGACGACACCCGTGGAATCGGTTAGCCGTGGAATGTGAAAGTATGGTGGAAAAAAGGAATAAACTTTATTTTCTGTTTGGGAACTGCCTATGATATATCTAGCATGGAAAGTATTGGGAACTACTCGATCGTTTTCGTTGACAGGAAAAGCATGCCACCCAAAATGTTTTAGCTCTATCTTTTTCACTTTGAGCTCTGCACCTCTACAAATCCCTACTTCCCTCTGCGAAGGGCCATTCTATTTACTTTATGCCATTTCTTTGATTTGAGTCTCCATCTTCTCTTATAAAGCACCAACTAAGGGGCACTATGATCGTACTTGAGCATTGGGTGTATCTAATATGCGAGTATGTTTCATGAATGGATCAATGATTGAGCATAATGGGCTAGGGATAACTTGCTTTAGCATTGATATTTTGAAAGACATGGTTGCTTCTCGATATGCTTGAGTATTGAAATCTTCATGTCAAAACTAGACTATTGCTTTGAATCATATAAAAGTCCAAATGTCCATGTTACAAAGAAAAGAATATGTGATGAACATGTTAGGCATCATTCCACATCAAAAATTCTGTTTTTATCATTTACCTACTTGAGGACGAGCAGGAATTAAGCTTGGGGATGCTGATACGTCTCCAATGTATCTATAATTTTTGATTGTTCAATGTTGTTATATTATCATTCTTGGATGTTTTATAATCATTTCATAGCAACTTTATATCATTTTTTGGGACTAACCTATTGACATAGTGCCTAGTGCTAGTTGGTGTTTTTTTGCTTGTTTTTACATCGCAGAAAATCAATACCAAACGGAGTCCAAATACAGTGAAACTTTTTGGTGATCTTTTCTGGACCAGAAGACACCTGTTGGGCCAAAGAAGTACCAGAGGGTGGCTCCGAGGGGAGCACAACCCACCTGGGTGCACCCTGGTGGGTTGTGCCCACCCCGGCCGCCTCCCGCACCGCCTCTTTGCTCTATAAATACCCCAATATTCCAAAAACCCTAGGGGAGTCAACGAAAACTATTCCAGCCGCCGCAAGTTCCAGAAACCACATATCCAATCTAGACACCCTCATAGAGGGGTTCATCATCCTCATTGGCGCCTCTTTGATGATGCGTGAGTAGTTCATTATAGACCTACGGGTCCATAGTTAGTGGCTAGATGGCTTCATCTCTCTCTTGATTCTCAATACAATGGTGTCTTGGATATCTATTTGATGTAACTCTTTTTTGCGGTGTGTTTGTTGGGATCTGATGAACTATGAGTTTATGATCAGATCCATGTTTTTTTATCCATGAAAGTCATTTGAGTCTTTTGATCCCTTATATGCATGATTACTTATAGCCTCCTATTTCTTCTTCGAATCTTTGGTTTAGTTACGCCGACTAGATCGATTTTTCTTGCCATGGGAAGAGGTGCTTTGTGATGGGTTTGATCTTACGACGCTCATTCCCAGTGACAGAAGGGGAAATGACACGTATGTATCGTTGCTATTAAGCATAACAAGATGGGGTCTATTCCTACATGAAAAGATCTTGTCTACATCATGTCATCGTTCTTATTGCATTAACCCGTTTTTCCACAAACATAATACACTAGATGCATGCTGGATAGTGGTCGATGTGTGGAGTAATAGTAGTAGATGTAGGCAGGAGTCGGTCTACTAATCTTGGACGTGATGATAATATAATGGTCATTGCCTGGATATCGTCATTATTATTTGAAGTTCTATCAATTGCCCAACAGTAATTTTTTAACCACCGTATGCTATTTTTCTTGAGAGAAGCCACTAGTGAAATCTACGGCCCCCGGGTCTATTTTCTCATCATATACTTTCACATCTATATTGCTATTTGCCCTTTTATTTATTTGAAACTTTTATTTCAGATCCATATTATCAAAAACCCAAAAATACCTCACTGAATTTTATTTGCTTTTATTTGCATCTATCAATCTACTACAATTTTATCTCGTCAACTTAACAATTTCTGGCACCGTTACCCGAAAGGGATTGACAACCCCTTTAACATGTAGGGTTGCAAGTATTTGTTCTTTGTGTGCAGGTACCGTTTACATACTATTGCGTGGTTCTCCTACTGGTTCAATAACCTTGGTCTCATCACTAAGGGAAATACCTACCATTGCTGTGCTGCATCATCCCTTCCTCTTTGGGGAAATACCGATGTAGTTCAAGCTGCATCAAAAGGAATTTCTGGCGCCGTTTCTGGGGAGGATCAAGTCAAGATAGTCTCCCGTCAACTAGCCATTTCTGGCACCGTTGTCGCGGAGACATCATCAATATCTACTAGGTTCCACATATCTCATCTCCTTGCAATTTACATTATTTGCCATTTGCCTCTCATTTTCCTCTCTCCCACTTCACAAAAATTTGCCATTTTATTCGCCCTTTTTTCGTTCGCCCTTTTCTCGTGAGATCTCTTATTTGCTTGAACTTGTCACCATGAGTGACTTTGACATGGCAGAAACAGATGATGGCCTAACTCCTAAAATTGGACGATCTGGCAATCTGGATGCTAAAACTTTTGTTTTGGGGCAAGGGAATATTATGGGAAAAGAACATATCCAAGATTTTTTTCAATTGTGTCGGAAATTTAACTCTTGATGATGCTCCTATACTTAAATGAACAAAATATTATGGAGAAGCTATTTCAGCACTAGTTCTAAAACTTGAAAATAAATTCATCCGTACCCATCCTACCTTGCAAAGATTGTTTTATGAGTTACCTGTTATAAAGAATCCTGAAGCTAAAAAGTTGGCTCCCCTTGTTCTTATGAATGAATTTGACTACATAATACGAGAAGTTAGGGAAATCTTTGATTTTTATGGTATGAACCGTGAAAATTTGGTAATATATGAGATCCGTTATAATAGTGATTATATGTTAAGACACTTGCTTGGAAATAATCAAAAAATTTACGAGAATCTTAAAAAGGAAGTGCTTGTTTTAGACATAATCCAACAAGTTTTCAACGATGTTAATCAACACTATTCTTGGATTGTTGCCGGAAATCAAAGGGGATACAATGATAAGCAACTTGATAGTGCTAAAGTCTCCATGGATGAGGTGTTTTATGTTGTATTTGCAAAAACACCTTACAAAAACACTTCCAAGGGAAATGAGAACAAATATGACAACACTTAGAACTATGCATCATGCCTAGGTAGGGGCGTAAAACGGTAGCGCTTGTTGGGACGCAACCCACGCTTTATCTTTTTGCTTTTTTCTTTTCTTGATGTTTTCCAATAAATATTTAAATATGCCTCTGATTAGATGTGTTTTTATGTTTTAATTAGTGTTTGTGCCAAACAAAGCCTTTGGGATCATGTTGGGTGATAGTTGCTTTGATCTTGTTGAAAATAGAAAGTTTTGTGCTCAGAAAAATAATTTTCATAAATCACAGAAACGCGAATTTGCCTTGAAGTATTTACGCAATATTGATATACAAATTTCCCATGTTTTCCTAATTTTTCACAATTTTTGGAGTTACATAAGTATACGAAGTTCCCTGATTACTACAGACTGTTCTGTTTGTGACAGATTCTATTTTCTTTGCTTTGTGTGCTTATTTTGATGAATCTATGGTTTGTATTGGAGGGTATAAGCTATAGCAAAGTTGGAATACAGTAGACATAATGCAAAAATAAAACATGAATGGGTTTGCAATAGTACTTAGAGTAGTGATTTGCTTTGTTATACTAACGGATCTCATGAAGGTTTTGTTGAGTTTTGTGTGATTGAAGTTTTCAAGTTTTTGGTGAGTTCACGATGGATGAAGGAATAAGGAGTAAGAAGATCCTAACATTGGGGATGCCCCATGGAATCCCAAGCTATTATCTAAAAGAGAAGCATGCAACTAAGCTTGGGGATTCCCGAGTGGCATCCCCTCTTTTTTCTGACGACCATCAGTATTTTACTTTGAGCAATATTTTTATTCGTCACATATAATGAGTTTTCTTGGAGTGTCTTGTATTATTTGAGTCTTTGTTTGTTTTGCTTTTTATTTTTGTAATCTATCCTTGCTGGACACACCTATTTGAGGGAGCCAAAATTATGCTATTACTTGATACAATTGCTCTCTATGCTTCACTTAAATCTTTATAAGCTATGAAATTGCTCAAGTGCTTCACTTATATCTTTTTGAGCATGGTGTGATTTAGTGTTTTTGAAGAAATGCTCTCATGCTTCACTTAGATTTATTTGATATTTAGTAAAAAAATTAAGAAATTCTCTCTTGCTTCACTTAAATTATTTTGATAGAGAAAAAATTATGCTCATGTTCTTCACTTAGATTTGTTTGAGCTATCAATAGCAACATATGAAATTACTCCCAAAGTGACAGACATTCAAGAGGGATATAATAAAAACTTTCATGAAGATCATTGGACAAAATAAACTTGATTCTTTGTAATAGTTTTGTGATATGATGATATAATATGTGAGTCATGTTAATGAGTAATTATGTTTTAGTAAGAATATTGGTGTTAAGGCTTGTGATTCCCTATGCAAGCACGAGAGTCAATAGTTATGCAATGAAAATTACATCCTACTTGTGGTGCATTATTCGGTGTTAGTTATGCTTAATGATCGCTTATGTGATTTTCCGTTTCTTGGTTGGATGTTTCTCAATCTTTTTGCTAGCCTTCACTTGCACTAAGTATGATCACTACTTGTGCATCCAAAATCCTTAAACCCAGTTTTGGCATATGAGTCCTCTATACCTACCTATATGCGGTATTTCCGTGCCATTCTAAGCAAATTTGTATGAGCCATCTCTAATTTGAAAATAAATTTCCTTTTTGTGTGCCCGTACCGCTCATTAAACAGTAGGGGTGGCTGATATTTTTCTATGCTAGATGTGATATTCTCAAGATGAGTGTTTATTCACTTGTCATTGAACGAGAGTACGACAAAGGTATTAGGGATGCCCAATCCCAAATGAAAAATGAATTTACTTTATGTTGTCAAATAATGAATTCCTTGGAGAGTGTTGGTATGGACGACAGCCGTGGATTCAATTAGCCATGGAATGTGAAAGTATAGTGGAAAAAGGAATAAACTTTATTTTCTGTTTGGGAACCGCCTATGATATATCTTGCATGGAAAGTATTGGGAACTACTCAATTGTTTTCGTTGACAGGAAAATCATGCTACCCAAAATGTTTTAGCTCTATCTTTTCGGTTTGAGCTCTGACACCTCTACAAATCCCTACTTCCCTCTGCGAAGGGCCTTTCTATTTACTTTATGCAATATTATTTTTATTTGAGTCTCCATCTTCTCTTATAAAGCACCAACTAAGGGGCACTATGATCATACTTGAGCATTGGGTGTAGCTAATATGCGAGTGTGTTTGATGAATGGATCAATGATTGATCATAATGGGCTAGGGATAACTTGCTTTAGTGTTGATATTTTGAAAGACATGGTTGCTTACTGAGATGCTTGAGTATTGAAATCTTCATGTCAAAACTAGACTATTGCTTTGAATCATATAAAAGTCCAAATGTCCATGTTACAAAGAAAAAAATATGTGATGAACATGTTAGGCGGAATTCCACATCAAAAAAAATCTGTTTTTATCATTTACCTACTCGACAATGAGCAGGAATTAAGCTTGGGGATGCTAACACGTCTCCAACGTATGTATAATTTTTGATTGTTCCATGTTGTTATATTATCATTCTTGGATGTTTTACAATCATTTTATAGCAACTTTATATCGGCTAAGGAGGCCAAAGGAGAACTACTGTGATTGTGTCCTGGTTATTCCGGATGAGCACCTCAGTAGAGAAAGCCGAAAACTGACTGTCATGATATAGCGAGAGACTGGTCAACCACTTAATGACCCAGCGGAATCTTTAGGATTCCTCCTCCTTAACAAAGGACCGGTTTCCCCGGTCATGTACGTATGCGCACCATATTCGGATTAACGCGGAAATACCAGGGGCTATATCGTAGCCCCACTATCAAACTCCTATGGCTAAGTGAAAGTGTTACAGCTATATAGTCTGGTTGCCTGGTTCACCACGCTATCACCTCCTTAATGGACCAAGACATTGGATCAAGTGTGATTACGCTCTTATACGAACACCCCCAAATTATATGCGTGGGGGCTAAAGCCGACGACTGCTATCTTTCAGGTTATATACATACATAAATGGCCGCACAGGAGGCATTATAACACTTTTGGGCAGAAGTATAAACATACCCTTCATAATTAAATTAACATTGTTTTTAAAATTGAGTTACATGTCACTCGAACATGGTACTCTTCGAGCACTGAGCCTCTATTAAACGGGCGCCTTCTAGGACTTCCTCAAAAAAGTGCTCGGTCGGGTCCTGGCCTCCCGCCGGAACCTGGGTCGCGATAGCGGTGGCTTCCATCCATGCCTAGTATGTCTTCACACGGGCAAGAGCCACCAGCGCACCCTCTATGCACGCCAACCTCTTCACAGCATCAATTTGTGACACGACGCGAAGGAATTGTTGCACTAAACCAAAATAACTGTCTGGCCTTGGGCCCTTCGGCCAAAGATGATCCACGACAGACCTCATAGCAAGCCCAGACAACCTATGGAGCTCGGCCCATGCGGCCATTCTTTCGTTCAACGGCAGCGGACGCGTCGGTGAACTGAACTGCGATAGAACAACCTTTCCACCTCATGATCTTTCTGACCATTGAAAAACTTGGTTGCATAAGCAGTACTCTTCGCCAAGTCCGCATACACGTCCGCAACACTCCACAATTGATCCAGAGGGGCATACTTCGGATCTCCGAACTTCATCCGCAACAAAAAAGGCTTACCAGCCGTGATATCTCCGGCTTGACGAAGCTCCTCCCGTGCAACTCTGATTTCAGAGCGCGTCTCCTTGGCTGCTTCCAAGGCCTTCTTCAGGCCAACCGCTTTCGCTTGGTTTTCATTTTCAAGGAGCTCATAGTAGTTGGCAACATCTTTCAGCTCAATAGCCATCTTGGCTATCTTATCTTCGCTTCGGTGATGAGCAGCATGTTCGGCTTTTAACTCCTCAGCCGCCTTCAGGGCAGCCGCATCACTTCTTCTGGCTTGTTCCTTGGCTAGAGCAAGTTCCGCCCTAAGGGCCTCCACGACAGCAGCTCCATATGCAGCCACAACATATTGTAGATACTAGCATCATGCTCCTCTTATTATTTGCTGACAATACAAAAAAAAGAAAAGTCACATACCCTGTGCCTCGTCAAGCCGCTTGTCACAAGCGCGATGTCGACATCCACCACATCAAGCTGTCGCCTCAGTTCGGCGAATTCAGCAGTCTGGTCCAACGTTGGACCCTTCGCTGCCTGCACATAAAAGCAGTGTGGTCATTACCTGGGATTATGATCCTCAGTTTGCCACCTCTGGATGGCAACCAGAGTCTCAGGGGCTACTACCTATACGGAGCACACCTAGCGTGTGCGGTACCGTCCAAAATACACATATGTTACTTGGCGTACCTCAAAGCCTCTCAGCAGGCTGGTAAAGGCTTCATTCAACCCGCTGTTTGCGGATAAAATCCTCTGAACTACCATACCCATTAGGGTATGATGCACCTTTGAGATAGTCGCTTGCTCCAAAAGACCCATCGGTGTATCCGGGTGAGAGCCGGATGGTCCCGGACTCTTCCTATTGTTCCCCTTAGGGGGCGAATACTCCGGACTTTGGGCAGCCGAAGAGTTAGCTTCTGGCCTTGGCGGATCAGGAGAAATCCTCCATGACGACACCTCATGATCGTCCGCCCCATGAGGCGAGGAGGTTGGAGGAGGCGTTTCGCTCTCCATCTTCTCCGGAAGAAGATCCCCCGAAGACGAACTCTGTTGAGAAAGTCTCGGTTATTATTCTTAGAGATAAGGCAGGATATATTTATCGAAGCACTTTCATTTACTTACAACTCGGTGGAGGGCTGGCCCGTTCGCGGGCGCTGCGCATTGAGGACGCCCTCTGGGGTAGGGCTCCCTAGCAAGGGTTTCTTCCCTTGTTTGGACACCTCCGCTTCCAAATCTTTGGAGGCGGTCCTTTTCTTCCCGCGGGGGGAGGGAAGTTTGGATTCTCCTCCCCTACTATCCTCCCTCATGGAGATATTAATCCCCCCGGTTTGGATGTATAAAGTGTGAAGCCCTCTCTCGGCTTCTCTATGCCCCTCTTTGTCTTTTCTTGATGCACTTGATAAGGTGCACGCTCGAGCATCCTGGCCAGCACGGGATTCGGCGAGCCTTCGGGAAGAGGGGTCAGACACCTGATCCTCTCTGCTTTTTTCAGCCAAGCCTGGCTGCGGATAGCTCTCAGAATAATGTTATGATAAAGCATGCATAGCGTGTTCGGTTATAGAGTTACTTACTTGGGTATCTAGACGATTGCAGTTCAAGCCCGCATCCTCGATGGTGTTCGGACACTTTATTTGTGATCCAAAGAATAACCTATACATCCCTTCGAGCGTCGTGCCGAACAAGTGTTGAATGGTTGGCGGTCCTTCTGGGTTGAACTCCCACATTCAGAGAGGTCAGCATTTGCATGGCAGGACCCGACGAACTAGCATTACTTGAATTATTTTGATGAGGTTGACATCCCTCTCAAGAAGATCCTGTATGCGGCTCTGCAATGTCGGTACGTCATTAGCAGGCCCCCAGTACAGTCCCTTGTTGACCCATGACGCCAGCTGTGGCAGAGGGCCGAGCAGAAGGCGGGGCGGCTATCCACTTTGTGCCTCGAGGAGCGGTGATGTAGAACCACTCCCGTTACCATAAGTCGGACACCTCCGGGAAGGAACCCTTTGGCCATGGGGCATCGGCGCCTTTGCTTATTATAGCGCCTCCGCACTCTGCATGATGCCCATCGATCATCTTCGGCGTCACATTGAAGGTCTTAAGCCATAAACCAAAGTGTGGGGTAATGCGGAGGAAGGCTTCACCCATGACGATAAACGACAAGATGTGAAGAATGGAGTCTGGAGCTAGATCATGAAAGTCTAGCTCGTAATAGAACATGAGCCCACTAACAAAGGGATCAAGACTAAAGCCTAACCCTCGGAGGCAGTGGGAAACAAATATGACACTCTCGTTGGGTTTGGGAGTGGGGATGACCTGCCCTTGAGCAGGCATCCTATGCAGGATGTCAGCGGTTAGATACCTGGCCCCCCTAAGCTTTTTGATGTCCTCCTTTGTAACGGAGGAGGCCATCCACCGGCCTTGAAGGTTGGATCCGGAAATGATTAAAGGTATGAAGCGCTCGAACCTGAGCCTTGGGTGTTGGAACTCGAGGTAGGGGATGAGTAGGGATAGAGCATGGGAAGATAAGGACAGGCCTTGGTCCCTTTATAAAGGTAATGAATATCAAGCGTCCCCCGCATGACCGTTTTGGAACCTGCCTAATATTGTGGAGTCATATTAACAAACACGGTTGGGTTACCCACGCCCGTATTGATGAGAATCCCGCAATAAGGGGACACGATCTCTGCTTCGACAAGACGTGCAAAGAAAACCGCCTTGCAATATTTGCAGTAGCTGGTTGTGAAAAAACGGTTCGAATAATAACCGGGCCGTGGCGTGATGTCACGCTACGAAAATTTGTCAGCAAATTAGATTTGTGGAATATTATTCTCTCTATGATGGTATGTAGAATTTGTTTTGCAGAGCCGAACACGACCCTCGTGTTCAAAATCTTCCATGGAGTGTTTGGAGAAGGAACCCGCCTTGCAATGCCGAAGACAATCTGCATGTCGGACTCATCGTCATTCTAGCCTGGTTCAGGGGCGACTGAGGGAGTCCTGGCTTAGGGGGTATTCGAACAGCCGGACTATATTCTTTGGCCGGACTATTGGACTATGAAGATACAAGATTGAAGACTTCGTCCCATGTCCGGATGGGACCCTCCTTTGCGTGGAAGGCAAGCTTGGCAATTCGGATGTGTAGATATCCTTCTCTGTAACCGACTCTGTGTAACCCTAGCCCCCTCAGTGTCTATATAAATTGGAGGGTTTAGTCCGTAGGACAACAACAATCATATCATAGGCTAGCTTCTAGGGTTTAGCCTCTACTGTCTCGTGGTAGATCAACTCTTGTAATATTCATATCATCAAGATCCATCAAGCAGGAAGTAGGGTATTACCTCCATCGAGAGGGCACGAACCTGGGTAAACATTGTGTCCCCCGCCTCCTTTTACCATTAGCCTTAGACGCACAATTCGGGACCCCCTACCCGAGATCCGCCGGTTTTGACACTGGCAGAGGTCACGATGGCTGCTGCTACCTCTTGAGCTTGCATTGGTTTTCACTTGAAGAGGAAAGTGTGATGCAACAAAGTAGCGTAAGTATTTTGCTCGGTTTTGAGAACCAAGGTATCAATCCAGTAGGAGATGATGGACAAGCACCAAATACCTACACAAACAATCAAGAACTTGCAACCAATGTAATAAAGGGGTTGTCAATTCCTTCACGGTTACTCGCAAAAGTGAAATCTGATCGAGATAATAATGTAAATATTTTTGGTATTTTTGATGTATAGATTGGAAAGTAAAGATTGCAAAATAGTAAACGAGATTCAATAATATGGAAAATAGATTTAATATAATGGAAAAGAGACCCGGGGGCCATAGATTTCACTAGTTGCTTCTCTTGCAATAGCATGTATTACGATGGGTGAACAAATTACTGCCGATCAATTGATAGAAAAGCGCATAAATAAGATGACATCTAAGGCAATGATCATGAACATAGGCATCACGTATGTGTCAAGTAGTACGACTCCACCCTGCATCTACTACTATTACTCCACACATCGACCGCTATCCAGCATGCATCTAGAGTATTAAGTTCATAAGAACGGAGTAACACATTAGCAAGATGACATGATGTAGAGGGATAAACTCAAGCAATATGATATAAACCCCATCTTTTTATCCTCGATGGCGACAATATAAGACGTTCCTTGCTGCCCCTACTATCACTGGGAAAGGACACCGCAAGATTGAACCCAAAGCTAAGCACTTCTCCCATGGCAAGAAAGATCAATCTAGTAGGCCAAACTAAACCGATAATTCGAAGAGACTTGCAAAGATATCAAATCATGCATAAAACAATTCAGAGAAAAACCAAATAATATCCATAGATAATCTTGATCATAAATCCATAATTCATCGGATCTCGGAAAATACACCGCAAAAGAATATTACATTGAATAGATCTCCAAGAACATCGAGGAGAACTTTGTACTGAGAATCAAAGAGAGAGAGAAGAAGCCATCTAGCTAATAACTATGGGCCCGAAGGTCTGTGGTAAACTACTCACGCTTCATCGGAGAGGTAATGGTGTTGATGTAGAAGGCCTTCATGATTGATTCCCCCTCCGGTAGATCGCCGGAATAGGCCCCAAGATGGGATCTCACGGGTACAAAAGGTTGCAGCGGTGGAAAAGTGGTTTCGTGGCTCCCCCTTATGTTTTTAGGGTATAAGAGTATATATGGGCGAAAGAACTAGGTCGGTGGAGCTACGAGGGGCCCACGAGGCTAGGGGGGCGCCCTCCTGCCTCGTGGCCTCCTCTTTATGTCTTCAACTTCAACTCCAAGTGTTCTGGTTTGCTTTCGGTCCAAGAAAGATCATCGCGAAGGTTTCATTCTGTTTGGTATTCCTTTTCTGCAAAACTCTAAAATAGGCAAAAAAAAACAGAAACTGGCACTAGGCCTTCGTTTAATAGGTTAGTCCCAAAAATAATATAAAAGAGCATATTAAAGCCCATTAAACATCCAAAACAGATAATATAATAGCATAGAACAATAAAAAATTATAGATATGTTGGAGATGTATCAAGCATCCCCAAGCTTAATTCCTGCTCGTCCTCGAGTAGGTAAATGATAAAAATAGAATTTTTGATGTGGAATGCTACCTAACATATTTATCAATGTAATTTTCTTTATTGTGGCGAATGTTCAGATCCGAAAGATTCAAGACAAAAGTTTAATATTGACATAAAAACAATAATACTTCAAGCATACTAACATAGCAATCATGTCTTCTCAAAATAACATTGCCAAAGAAAGCTATCCCCACAAAATCATATAGTCTGGTGATGCTCTACCTTCATCACAAAAAGTATTTAATCATGCACAACCCCGATGACAAGCCAAGCAATTGTTTCATACTTTTGATGTTCTCAAACTTTTTCAATCTTCACGCAATACATGAGTGTGAGCCATGGACATAGCACTATAGGTGGAATAGAATGGTGGTTGTGGAGAAGGCAAAAGGAGAAGATAGTCTCACATCAACTAGGCATATCAACGGGCTATAGAGATGCCCATCAATAGATATAAATGTGAGTGAGTAGGGATTGCCATGCAACGGATGCACTAGAGCTATAAGTATATGAAAGCTCAAAAAGAAACTAAGTGGGTGTGCATCCAACTTGATTGCTCACGAAGACCTAGGGCACTTTTGAGGATGCCCATCATTGGAATATACAAGCCAAGTTCTATAATGAAAAATTCCCATTAGTATATGAAAGTAACAACATAGGAGACTCTCTATCATGAAGATCATGGTGCTACTTTGAAGCACAAGTGTGGAAAAAGGATAGTAGCATTGCCCCTTCTCTATTTTTCTCTCATTTTTTTATTTGGGCCTTTTCCCTTTTTATGGCCTTTTTTTATTTTTTTCATTTTTCGTCCGGAGTCTCATCCCGACTTGTGGGAGAATCATAGTCTCCATCATCCTTTCCTCACTGGGACAATGCTCTAATAATGAAGATCATCACACTTTTATTTACTTACAACTCAAGAATTACAACTCGATACTTAGAACAAAATATGACTCTATGTGAATGCCTCCGGCGGGGTATGGGGATGTGCAATGATTCAAGAGTGACATGTATGAAAAATTATGAACGGTGGCTTTGCCACAAATACGATGTCAACTACATGATCATGCAAAGCAATATGACAATGATGGAGCGTGTCATAATAAACGGAACGGTGGATAGTTGCATGGAAATATATCTCGAAATGGCTATGGAAATTCCATAGTAGGTAGGTATGGTGGCTGTTTTGAGGAAGGGGTATGGTGGGTGCATGGTACCGGCGAAAGTTGCACGGTACTAGAGAGGCTAGCAATGGTGGAAGGGTGAGAGTGCGTATAATTCATGGACTCAACATTAGTCATAAAGAACTCACATACTTATTGCAAAAATCTATTAGTTATCAAAACGAAGTACTACGCGCATGCTCCTAGGGGTATATATTGGTAGGAAAATACCATCGCTCGTCCCCGACCGCCACTCGGAAGGAAGACAATCAATAAATGAAGCATGCTCCAACTTCATCACATAACGGTTCACCATATGTGCATGCTATGAGAATCACAAACTTTAGCACAAGTATCTCTCAAATTCACAACTACTCTACTAGCATGACTCTAATATCACCATTTTCATATCTCAAAATAATCATAAAGAATCAAACTTCTCATTGTATTCAATGCATTTATATGAAAGGTTTTATTATACCCATCTTGGATGCCCATCATATTAGGACTAATTTTATAACCAAAGCAAATTACCATGCTGTTCTAAAAGACTCTCAAAATATTATAAGTGAAGCATGAGAGATCAACAATTTCTATAAAATAAAACCACCGCCGTGCTCTAAAAAGATATAAGTGAAGCACTAGAGCAATATTCTCTAGCTCAAAAGATATAAGTGAAGCACATAGATTATTCTAATAAATCATGATTCATGCATGTCTCTCCCAAAAGGTGTGTACATCAAGGATGATTGTGTTAAACTAAAAATCAAGGACTCAAATCATACAAGACGCTGCAAGCAAAACACATATCATGTGGTGAATAAAAATATAGCCTCAAGTAAAGTTACCGATAGACGAAGATGAAAGAGGGGATGCCTTCCAGGGCATCCCCAAGCTTAGGCTTTTGGTTATCCTTGAATTTTACCTTGGGGTGCCTTGGTCATCAAATATTTTTCAAGACTCTTGCCACTCCTTATTCCAAAATCCATCAAATCTTTACCCAAAACTTGAAAACTTCACAACACAAAACTTCAACAAAAAATCTCATGAGCTCCATTAGTATAAGAAAATAAACCACCACTTTAAGGTACTGTAATGAACTCATTCTTTATTTATATTGGTGTTAAACCTAATGTATTCCAACTTCTCTATTGTTCATACCCCCCGATACTACTCATAGATTCATCAAAATAAGCAAACAACACGCGAAAAATAGAATCTATCAAAAATAGAACAGTCTGTAGAAATCTGTAACTTTAGAATACTTATGTAACTCCAAAAATTCTTAAATAAATTGCTGACTTGTGGAATTTGTCTATTAATATTCTTCAAAAATAATCAACCTAAAATCACTCATCTGGTAAAAATGACCGCTATTCTCATGAGCGCAAAAGTTTCTATTTTTTACAGCAAGATCACAAAGACTTTACCCAAGTCTTCCCAAAGGTTCTACTTGGCACAAACACTAACTAAAACATAAAACCACATATAAATAGAAGCTAGATGAGTTATTTATTACTAAACAGGAGTAAAAAGCAAAGAACAAAAATAAAATTTGGTTGCCTCCCAACAAGCGCTATCATTCAACGCCCCTAGCTAGGCATAAAAACAAGGATAGATCTAGGTATTGCCATCTTTGGTATGCAATCCATAAGTGGCTCTCATAATAGATTCATAAGGCAATTTAATTTTCTTCATAGGAAAGTGTTCCATGCCCTTCCTTAACGGACATTTGAATCTAATATGTCCTTCTTTCATATCAATAATTGCACCAATCGTTCTAAGGAAAGGTCTACCAAGAATAATATGACATGTAGGATTGCAATCTATATCAAGAACAATGAAATCTACGGGCACATAATTCCTATTTGCAACAATAAGAATATCATTAATCCTTCCCATTGGTTTCTTAATGGTGGAATGGGCAAGATGCAAATTTAAAGAACAACCATAAAATTCACGGAAACCTAACACATCACATAAAGTTTTTGGAATTGTGGAAACACTAGCACCTGAATCACAGAAAGCATACCATTCATAATATTTAATATTAAAATTAATAGTAGGTTCCCACTCATCATAAAGTTTTTTGGGATAGGAACTTCTAGTTCAAGCTTTTCTTCATAAGATTGCATCAAAGCATCAACGATATGTTTACTAAAAGCTTTATTTTCATTATAAGCATGAGGAGAATTTAACACGGATTGCAACAAGGAAAAACAATCTATTAAAGAACAATTATCATAATTAAATTCCTTCAAATCCAAAAAAAATTCTTCAAATCCAAAATAGTGGGTTCATTGCTACTTAAAGTTTTGACCTCTTCAATCCCACTTTTATCAATTTTTGCATCTAGATCTAAAAACTCTGAATCATTGGGACACCTTTTAACTAAAGTTGACTCATCTCCAATCCCATCTTTATCAAGATTCATATTGGAAACCAAAGATTTAATATGAGTCACATCAATCACTTTTAGATCTTCATCATTATTATCATGAATACTAGAAGAACACGCTTTCACAAACCAATCTTTTTTTGCATGCATCCTAGCGGTTCTTTCTTTGCACTCATCAATGGAAGTTCTCATGGATTTGAGATACTCATTGATATCATGCTTAGGTGGAATAGATCTAAGTTTCAAAGAATCAACATCAAGAGAAATTCTATCCACGTTCCTAGCCAACTCATCAATCTTAAGCAATTTTTCTTCAATCAAAGCATTGGAATTCTTTTGCAAACTCATAAATTCTTTAACACTATTGTCTAAATCAGAGGGCATCTTATTAATTTCCATAAGAGTTGTTTTAGGAATTACCATAATTATTAGAGGAATTACTAGGAAACGGCCTAGGATTAAAATTGCCTCTATACGCGCTATTACCAAAATTGTTCCTACCAACAAAATTCACATCCATAGATTCATTATTATTCTCAATCAAAGTGGACAAAGGCAAATCATTAGGATCAGAAGAGACACTTTTATTAGCAAACAATTTCATAAGTTCATCCATCTTTCCACTTAAAACATTAATCTCTTCAATAGCATGAACTTTTTTACTAGTGGATCTTTTGGTGTGCCATTGAGAATAATTAACCATGATATTATCTAGGAATTTAGTGGCTTCTCCTAAAGTGATTTCCATAAAAGTGCCTCCCGTGGCCGAATCTAAAAGATTTCTAGAAGCAAAATTCAATCCGGCATAATTTTTTTATATAATCATCCACAAATTCAAACCATGTGTAGGACAATTACGTATCATTAATTTCATCCTCTCCCAAGCTTGTGCAACATGCTCATGATCAAGTTGCTTAAAATTCATAATATCGTTCCTAAGGGAGATGATCTTAGCGGGAGGAAAATATTTAGAGATAAAATCATCTTTGCACTTATTCCAAGAATCAATACTATTTTTAGGCAAAGATGAGAACCAAGTTTTAGCATGATCTCCAAGAGAAAACAGAAATAGCTTCAATTTAACAATATCATTATCCATATCTTTCTTCTTTTACATATTGCACAAATCAACAAAGTTGTTTAGATAGGTTGCGACATCTTCACTAGGAAGGCCAGAAAATTGATCTTTCATAACAAGATTCAACAAAGCAGCATTGATTTCACAAGATTCAGCATTGGTAGTAGGAGCAATCGGAGTGCTAATAAAATCATTGTTGTTGGTATTGGAAAAGACACACAATTTAGTATTATCTTGAGCCATCATGACAAGTAATCAATCCAACACACAAGCACACAAGAAGCAAGTGAAAAGAGACGATCGGAAGAGGGGCGAAGAAAAGGCAAAGGTTTTCGAAAATCATTTTAGAAGTGGGGGAGAGGAAAACGAGAGGCGAATGGTGAATAATGTAATGCAAGGGAGATGAGTTTATGACGGGTACTTGGTATGGCTTGACTTGGCATAGATCTCCCCGGCAACGGCACCAGAAATCCTTCTTGCTACCTCTTGAGCTTGTGTTGGTTTTCCCTTGAAGAGGAAAGGGTGATGCAACAAAGTAGCGTAAGTATTTCCATCAGTTCTGAGAACCAAGGTATCAATCTAGTAGGAGACGACGCACAAGTCACCGAATACCTGCACAAACAATCAAGAACTTGCAACCAACGCGATAAAGGGGTTGTCGATCCCTTCACCGTCACTAGCAAAAGTGAAATCTCATAGAGATAATAAAGTAAATATTTTTGGTATTTTTGATGTATAGATTGGAAAGTAAAGATTGCAAAATAGTAAACGAGATTCAATAATATGGAAAAGAGATTTAATATAATGGAAAAGAGACCCGGGGGCCATAGGTTTCACTAGTGGCTTGTCTCGAGATAGCATGTATTAGGGTGGGTGAACAAATTACTGCCGAGCAATCGATAGAAAAGCGCATAATTATGATGACAACTAAGGCAATGATCATGAACATAGGCATCACGTACGTGTCAAGTAGACGGACTCCTTCCTGCATCTACTACTATTACTCCACACATCGACCGCTATCCAGCATGCATCTAGAGTATTAAGTTCATAAGAACGAAGTAATGCATTAAGCAAGATGACATGATGTAGAGGGATAAACTCAAGAATATGATATAAACCCCATCTTTTTATCATCGATGACAACAATACAATACATGCCTTCCTGCCCCTATTGTCACTGGGAAAGGACACTGCCAAATTGAACCCAAAGCTAAGCACTTCTCCCATGGCAAGAAAGATCAATCTAGTAGGCCAAACTAAACCGATAATTCGAAGAGACTTGCAAAGATATCAAATCATGCATAAAAGAATTCAGAGAAGAACCAAATAATATTCGTAGATAATCTTGATCATAACTCCACAATTCACCGGATCTCGGCAAACACACCGCATAAGAATATTACATCAAATAGATCCCAAGAACATCGAGGAGAACTTTGTATTGAGAATCAAAGAGAGAGAAGAAGCCATCTAGCTAATAACTATGGACCCAAAGGTCTGTGGTAAAGTACTCACGCTTCATCGGAGAGGTAATGGTGTTGATGTAGAAGCCCTCCGTTATTGATTCCCCCTCCGAAAAATCACCAAAAAAGGCCCCAAGATGGGATCTCACGGGTACAAAAGGTTGCGGTGGTGGAAAAGTGGTTTTGTGGCTCCCCCTGATGTTTTTAGGGTATAAGAGTATATATGGGCGAAAGAACTAGGTTGGTGGAGCTACGAGGGGCCCACGATGGTAGGGGGCGCGCTTACCCCCCTGGGCGTACCCTCCTACCTCGTGGTCTCCTCGTTATGTCTCCGACTTCAACTCCAAGTCTTCTAGTTTGCTTTCGGTCCAAGAAAGATCATCATGAAGGTTTCATTCCGTTTGGACTCCATTTGGTATTCCTTTTCTGCAAAACTCTAAAATAGTCACAAAAAAAAGAAACTGGCACTGGGCCTTCGGTTAATAGGTTAGTCCCAAAAATAATACTCCCTCCGTTTCTAAATATCGGGTGTATAATTTTAGGCAAGGAAATTAAAGAACGCATGTGGAGGGAAAATTTCACAAGTTTTGGGCGAGATTACACTTGACTAATTGACATGAGAAAATAGAGGAGCTTGCTTGATACTCCCTCCGTTCCAAAATAGATGACTCAATTTTGTACTAAAGTTAGTACAAAGTTGAGTCATCTATTTTGGAACGAAGGGAGTATAAGGAAATGTAATAAAATCCCTAAAAACAGTATCCAAACGAGTGCTACAACGCAATACACCTTATATTTTGGATTTTTTTCTCAAAAATCTATACACCTTATATCCAGGAATGGAGGGAGTATAAAAGAGCATATTAAAGCCCATTAAACATCGAAAACAGATAATATAATAGCATGGAACAATCAAAAATTATAGATACATTGGAGACGTATCAGCTGCCATTCGTGCCAACCCCGAGATCTTGGAGCAGCACCTTGCCATTTGGTAGCTATGCCGGTTAAGCATGCTTGGTTTAACCGTTGCATGTGCTGCTCCTGCCTTTCCTTAACAAATTCTAGTGAGTTGTGCTATCTAATTTTACCATGCAATCTGTTACTCTAGTGTATATGTTCTATATGTCGTGTAGTGTGGTGCTCACTTAGTAATTGTTTGGTTAATTAGTTGTCGTCTTCAGTTAACTGTTTGGTTCAATTATGCAAATGTAATGTTCAATTCTTCATGCTGCAATTTTGTATTGTCTTCCATGTGAGAAATAAATCAAATGTATCTTTACAAAATACATGAGAAAAGAATACAGTTGCTATATTTCCAAGTTGGCAAGCATGCTTGGTTTGGTCAACTGCCTAATCTTCTAGTATGTTATACATTGTGCAATGTGGTGCTCAATTAATCTTTTGTTCATTTTTTGTGGTGTTTAGTTAACTATTTGGCTGAATTCTACAATGTGATGTTCAATAGTTGTGTGTGCATTCTGTTATTATATACAATGTGAGAAGTAAACTGAATTTGGTTGTACTAAATACATGAGAAACAAATACAATTGCTATAATTCCAAGTTGTTAAGCATGCTTGGTTTGGTTAACTGTCTGATCTTCTGTTAGGAGTATGTTATATTATGCAATGTGGTGCTCAGTTAACGCTTGGTTCATTTGTTGTGGTGTTTAGTTAACTGTTTGGTTCAATTCTGCAATGCGATGTTCAATTGTTGTGCGTGCATTCTGTTATTGTATACCATGTGAGGAATAAATTGAATTTGGATGTACTAAATACATGAGAAACAAATACAATTGCTATATTTCCAAGTTGTTAAGCATGCTTGGTTTGGTTAACTGTCTGATCTTCTATTAGGAGTATGTTATATTGTGCAATGTGGTGCTTAGTTAATGTTTGGTTCATTTGTTGTCGTGTTAAGTTAACTGCTTGGTTCAGTTCTGCAATGCGATGTCCAATTGTCGTGGGTAGAATTTTGCATTGTTGTGCATGTGAGGAATAAATCAAATTTGGCTGCACTTAATACATGAGAAACATATACAAGTGTTATATTTCCTAGTTCTTAATCATGCTTGGTTTGGACAAAAGGGTTTTCCATGTGGCTTGAATTAATATGATGAATCTTCAATGTGCTTATTTTTCATCAACATATTTTACTGATAGCATGCGAACCCTCACTTAACCTGATGACTAACTACCTTATATGTGTTGTAGGGAAATAATGGGAAGCACTAAGGTTTACAATCGATATTAGCACGTGCATGGTCTGTTGTCTAATAGCACATTATTGTGCAATTGCAGGAACCATTTTAATATTTAGGTTTTTAACAATTTGGTCTTGCACATGTAGGTCCTGTTGTCAGAGGTTTTGACCCAATGTTCGGCCCTTTTTGCATATGGGGAAATGAGTTGTCCATGAATATCAATCAAGTCAAGAAACTCAGAAAGATTGTTAGGATAAAGAAATTAGCGAAAAGAACCAGCAAGATCTTTGTCTACACATTAGTTCACTACAAGATGGTACTAACTAGCATACCTTGCCTTTCTTTATTCCTTTGCCCTATTTCTAATATAGAGAAGATATTTATGCACATCCTTGTTTTCAGGTCTTTCCAAAGCAGTTCACTGATGATTACCTCTCAAACCACCTCTATGGTCAGGAGGCAAGGAAGGTTTTCATACAGCACCCACGATTCAATATTGAAGTGTTCCTGAAGAGGACAAAGGATGGACGGTCAATCATTCACAGACACTGGCCTAAAGTTGCAAAGACCTTCAACATCAATGAAGGCTCAATATTCGCCTTCCACTTCAGTAGTTTTCCTGATGAGATGCATCTGTCTATGTACCGTCTATGATGCTAATTTCGAAAGGTTCTAGATGTTGCATGTGAAACTTGGTGTTGGTGCAGTTGTGTAATGGGGTAGCTGAGTGCTGAAGCTATAAGATGTTGTACTCTGATGTATTTTAATTATGAAATCGTGCTTCCTTAATATGGAAATGAAATATATTATGTGCTTAATATGAATGTCAATTAGATTAATAAATGTATTATTAATAATAGGGCAATTGGCCTGCTAATTGGGTTTTTTCTATTGCAAATGGTTATTGAGAAAACACCATGGGGATGACCTCACGCAACGCACACAGTTTCTAGGAATAAACCGTGTTGGATCAATGAACAATCACACACGACATTCTTGAAAACTGTTTGTGTTAGGCCACCTTGCGCAAACGTTTACCACATAAAAATTGTGTGTGATGGACAACATTTGCCACACAGTTTCTTCTATGCGCCATGTGTGATGGATTCAATAACGCAAACAATAAAATTGTTAATATCGTGTGCAATGGCAATGTTATCGGAAACAATTTAACGAGAAAAATTGTGTGTGATGTACCTGCAAACGAAACATTTTCCTTTGAGCGACTGTGTGGGATGTATATACGAACGCAAACATTTAGCAGGGATTGACTGTGTGGGATGTACTTACGACCGGAAACGATTTCGCCTGTATAATTGTATTTTTAGCACTATTGTACGTATAACCATATTTGATCGCTCGCTGGTCGCACACGACCTCATTTTGTCAAGCGTGTGTGCCAGGAGGGCATATCCCCGACGGTTTCTGGGTCGTGTAGGAAGGACCCCCCTATCACAGTCCCTCACTAGGTAACGGTTTAGATTGTCGTCGCAGAAAGGGGTTAAAAGTTGTTTGTATAGCACCTCGATGTACTAGTGTAGATTCTTATTCAAATAAAGAAACGAATTCAAATTTTGTTTGAATTGCAGCGCTAGTATATACATTTGGAATGTACTAAAATGTTCATATGAGTAGGTTACATGCATTATACAAGTAGCGAAAAAAATTAGTTGGACATAACATGGATTCATAGTTTTGAATAGCATTTATTTGTACAGTAAAACGGGACAAGACTCTCCCTTTGTGTGGTGCGATTAGTTTTTGTTTTTTTCATCGAGGAAAGTGTGAATTCATTTGGTACGTATATTATTAGACATTAGGCTTGTCCCAAAATTTCAACCCGCGCCTTGTTATCCCGAAAATTCAGATATCGCTTTGTCTGTTTGTGCTCTAAAAACTCAGGCCTTACTATCCCGAAATTACAACGCGCGCAAAAACTCCCTCCAGCTGCAAAATCCCGACACGTGAAGTCCCCCTTCTAACCCTGAGTCGAATGGGCCGCTACTTCAAATCAGTGGGGGTACTTTGGTAGCACACCCTATATTTTGGAAAAGCACGTCCCTAAGCCATTCGGAAACCCAGGCCACCATTACCTCTCTGCTCCAACCACGAAACCCCACCCTCCGCCGTCCGCCACCCCACTGCTACCCAGTAGGAGCCTCTTCCCCAATGGCGCCGTCCACCGCAACAGCTCGACGTCCCTCATCTACCGCCTCAGATGAGGATCCGTCTTCGATCCCATTGTCCCGCCGGTTCAGCCGTCCCATCCTCTACCTCCAAGGAGCTGCTCCGACTATCGCCTCGTCTATCATGGCTGCTCCATCCCCATAGCGCCACCATAACCTGCTCCACCGAAACTACAACATCCTCACCGACTCCTCGGACGAAGCTGAGGCCTACTTAGCACCACCAAAGAGGTTGTACACTCATCACACTGAACCTTCTCCTTAACTCGATCTCTCGGTGCTGCCGGTGCTCGATCCCGCTCCCCATGGCGCTGCGACCTCGTAGTCCCCGCTGCCGGCGACATCTCCACGACACCTCTACCCTAGTGCGAGGCTCCCCCGATGGCGGCATCCATACCAGCTGGAGCTGCTGCTGCTGCTCTGGCTCTCGCTCGCTCACGTTGGTGCTCTGCTGCTGCTGCTGCTCCGGCTCTCGCTCGCTCGCATCGGTGCTCTGCTGCTTCTGTTGCTGCTCCGGCTCTCGCTCGCTCGTGCTTCTGCTCTGCTCTTGCTCTCGCTCGCGCTACTAATGCTGGTACACGGGCTGCTGCAGCTACACGAGTTGTTGCTCTGGCTCTAGTTTGCGCTGCTGCTCCAGGTGCTGCTGCTCCAGTTGCTATCTGTTGCTTTGTTCCCTCTCGATCGCTTGCTGATTTAGATCATTGTTTCTCTACTACTAGTGCTCGAGCAGCCTAAACTACATGTGAAGTGCCTCTCTACTACCAGTGCATTCAGTTTCGAGAGTAACATTCAAATTCCATAGTAAATTTCATTTTGACAGTTAAGTTCAGAGTCAACAGTTTTTACCTCATATGTTCTAGTCAGGTGTTTTTTGGTGATGTAAATTTTACATCTACCAGTTTTTGGTAATGTATTTTACATCATCTATTGGAGATGGTATTAGAATCCCACTTGATATTAACGATGTATGTCTTGTACTGCTTCAGCCTCGACGTCTTACGGCTTGCCGGAGCTGCTCCAACGACGGAACCATCCATCACAACAGAGCAGTACCCTGGACGCCGTCTACAGATGCCTCATATCTTCCTCCACACCTCCGACAGCCACCTCTGCCACAACTTCTTCAGTAACCAACTCAATGATGCTGAGGTCGACACGGCTACACCAAAGAGGTTGTACACTTGTCGCATGATACGTCTCTAATGTATCTATATTTTTTGATTGTTCCATGCTGTTATATTATCATTCTTGGATGTTTTACAATCATTTTATAACAAATTTATATCATTTTTTGGGACTAACTTATTGACATAGTGCCTAGTGCCAGTTGCTGTTTTTTGCTTGTTTTTTACTTCGCAGAAAATCAATACCAAATGAAGTCCAAACGCAGTGAAACTTTTTGGTGTTTTATCTAGACCAGAAGACACCTCTTGGGCCAAAGAAGTACCAGAGGGTGGCTCCGAGGGGAGCACAACCCACCTGGGCACGCTTGGAGGCCTAGGCGCGCCCTGGTGGGTTGTGCCCACCTTGGCCGCCTCCAGCACCGCCTCTTCTCTCTATATATACCCCAATATTCCAGAAACCCTAAGGGAGTCAACGAAAAAGAATTCCAGCCATCGCAAGTTCCAGAAACAACATATCCAATCTAGACACCATCACGGAGGGGTTCATCATCCTCATTGGTGCCTCTCCAATGATGCGTGAGTAGTTCACTGTAGACCTATGGGTCCATATTAAGTAGCTAGATGGCTTCATCCTCTCTCTTGATTCTCAGTACAATGGTCTCTTGGAGATCTATTTAATGTAACTCTTTTTTTGCGGTGAGTTTGTTGGGATCCGATGAACTTTGAGTCTATGATCAGATCTATGTTTTTTATCCATGAAATTTATTTAAGTCTTCTGATCTCGTATATCCATGATTACTTATAGCCTTGTATTTCTTCTTTGAATCTTTGGTTTAGTATGGCTGACTAGATCGATTTTTCTTGCCATGGGAAGAGGTGCTTTGTGATGGGTTCGATCTTATGGTGCTCAATCCCAGTGACAGAAGGGGAAATGACATGTATGTATAATTTCTATTAAGGATAACAAGATGGGGTCTATTCCTACATGAATAGATCTTGTCTACATCATGTCATTGTTCTTATTGCATTACTCCGTTTTTCCAGGAACTTAATACACTAGATGCATGCTGGATAGCGGTCGATGTGTGGAGTAATAGTAGTAGGTGCAGGTAGGAGTCGATCTACTAATCTTGGACATGATGCCTATATAATGATGACTGCCTCGATATCGTCATAATTATTTGAAGTTCTATCAATTGCCCAACAGTAATTTGTCTACCCACCGTATGCTATTTTTCTTGAGAGAAGCCACTAGTGAAATATACAGCCCTCGGGTCTATTTTCTCATCATATACTTACAGATCTATATTGCTATTTGCCTTTTTATTTATTTGCCACTTTTATTTTCAGATCTATATTATCAAAAACCCAAAAATACCTCGCTGAATTTTATTTGCTTTTGTTTGCATCTATCAATCTACTACAATTTTATCTCGTCAACTTAACAATTTCTGGCACCGTTACCCAAAAGGGATTGACAACCCCTTTAACACATCGGGTTGCAAGTATTTGTTCTTTGTGTGCAGGTACCATTTACGTAGTATTGCATGGTTCTCCTACTGGTTCGATAACCTTGGTCTCATCACTGAGGGAAATACCTACCGCTGCTATGTTGCATCATCCCTTCCTCTTCGGAGAAATACCGATGTAGTTCAAGCCGCATCAAAAGGATTTGCTGCCGCCGGTGCCGGGGAGGATCAAGTCAAGATAGTCTCCCATCAACTAGCCATTTCTGGTGCCGTTGCCAGGGAGAAATCATCAACATCTACCAGGTTCCTAATCACAAATCACATCTCCTTGCAATGTACATTATTTTCCATTTGCCTCTCATTTTTCTCTCCCCCACTTCACAAAAGTTTGCCATTTTATTCGCCCTCTTTTTCATTCGCCGTTTTCTCGTGAGATCTCTTATTTGCTTAAACTTGTCACCATGAGTGACTTTGGCATGGTAGAAACAGATGATGGCCTAACTCCTAAATCTGGACGATCTGGAAATGGATGCTAAAACTTTTGTTTTGGGGCAAGGGAATATTATGGGAAAAGAACATATCCAAGAATTATTCAATTGTGTCGGAAATTTAACTCTTGATGATGCTCCTATATGTAAAAGAACAAAATCTTATGCAGAAGCCATTTCAGCACTAGTTCTGAAATTTGAAATAAAATTCATCCATAGCCATCCTACCTTGCAAAGATTGTTTTATGAGTTACCTGTTATAAAGAATCCCAAAGCTAAAAAGTTGGCTCCCCTCGTTCTTATGAATGAATTTGACTACATAATACGGGAAGCTAGGGAAATTTTTATTTTTTATGGTATGAACTCTGAAAACCAGTAATAGATGAGATCCTTTATAATAGTGATTATATGTTAAGACACTTGCTTGGAAATAATCAAATTTTTGACAAGAATCTTAAAAAGGAAGTCCCTGTTTTAGACATAATCCAACAAGTTTTCAATGATGTTAATCAACACTATTCTTGGATTGTTGCCAGAAACCAAAGGGGATACGATGATAAGCAACTTGATAGTGCTAAAGTCTATTTGGATGAGGTGTTTTATGTTATCTTCGCAAAACCACCTAACAAAAACATCTCCAAGGGAAATGAAAACAAAGATGCCAACACTTAGATCTATGCATTATGCCTAGCTAGGGGCGTAAAACGATAGCGCTTGTTGGGAGGCAACCAATCTTTATCTTTTTGCTTTTTGTGTTTCTTGCTGTTTTGCAATAAATATTTACATATGCCTCTGATTAGATGTGTTTTTATGTTTTAATTAGTGTTTGTGCCAAGCAAAGCCACTGGAATCATGTTGGGTGACAGTTGCTTTGATCTTGTTGAAAAGAAGAAACTTTTGCACTCAGAAAATAATTTTCATAAATCACAGAAACGTGATTTTGCTCTAAATTTTTTACACAATTTATATACAAATTTCCCATGTTGTCCTAATTTTTCAGAATTTTGGGAGCTATAAAAGTACACGAAGTTCCCTGATTACTACAGGCTGTTCTATTTTTGACAGATTCTGTTTTATTTGTGTTGTGTGCTTATTTTGATGAATCTATGGTTTGTATTCGAGGGTATAAGCTATAGCAAAGTTGGAATACAGTAGATATAATGCAATAATAAAATAGGAATGGGTTTGCAACACTACTTAGAGTAGTGATTTGCTCTGTTATACTAACGGATCTCACGAATGTTTTGTTGAGTTTTGTGTGATTGAAGTTTTCAAGTTTTGGGTGAGATCACGATGAATGAAGGAATAAGGAGTAAGAAGGGCCTAAGCTTGGGGATGCACCATGGCATCCCAAGCTATTATATAAAATAGAATCAAGCAACTAAGCTTGGGGACGCCTCGGTGGCATCCCCTCTTTCTTCTAACGACCATCAGTATTTTACTTGGAGCTATATTTTTATTCGTCACATATCATGAGTTTTGCTTGGAGAGTCTTGTATTATTTGAGTCTTCACTTGTTTTGCTTTTTATTTTGTGTCATCTATCCTTGCTAGACACACCTATTTGAGGGAGCCAAAATTATGCTATGACTTGTTAGAATTGCTCTCTATGCTTAACTTAAATCTTTATGAACTATGGAATTGCTCAAGTGCTTCACTTATATATTTTTGAGCATGGTGTGCTTCAGTATTTTTTGAAGAAATGCTCTCATGCTTCACTTAGATTTATTTGAGATTTAGTAAAAAAAAAGAAATTCTCTCTTGCTTCACTTAAATTATTTTGAGAGAAGAAAAAAAATGCTTATGTTCTTCACTTAGATTTGTTTGAGCTATCAATAGCAACATATGAAATTAATCCCAAAGTGATAGATATTCAAGAGGGATATAATAAAAACTTTCATGAAGATCATTGGACAAAATAAACTTGATTCTTTGTAATAGTTTTGCGATATGATGATATAATATGTGAGTCATGTTAATGAGTAATTATGTTTTACTAAGAATATTGGTGTTAAGGTTTGTGGTTCCCTATGCAAGCACGAAAGTCAGTAGTTATGCAATTAAATTACATCCTACTTGTGGTGCATATTCGGTGTTAGTTATGCTTAATGCTTTCTTATGAGATTTTTCGTTTCTTGGTTGGATGCTTCTCAATCTTTTTGCTAGCCTTCACTTGCACTAAGTATGATCTCTACTTGTGCATCCAAAATCCTTAAACCTAGTTTTTGAAGGAAATATGCCCTAGAGGCAATAATAAAGTTGTTATTTTATATTTCCTTATATCATGATAAATGTTTAATATTCATGCTAGAATTGTATTAACCAGAAACTTGATACATGTGTGGATACATAGACAAAACACCGTGTCCCTAGTAAGCCTCTACTAGAGTAGCTCATTGATCAAAGATGGTTAAGTTTCCTAACCATAGGTATCTATTGTCATTTGGTAAATGGGATCACGTCATTAGGAGAATGATGTGGTGGACAAGACCCATTCATTAGCTTAGCATTATGATCGTTCAGTTTTATTGTTATTGCTTTCTTCATGTCAAAAACATATTCCTCCGACTATGAGATTATGCAACTCCCGGATACCAGAGGGATGCCTTTTGTGCTATCAAACATCACAACGTAACTGGGTGATTATAAAGATGCTCTATTGGTATCTCCGAAGGTGTTTGTTGGGTTGGCATAGATCGAGATTAGGATTTGTCACTCCAAGTATCAGAAAGGTATCTCTGGGCCCTCTCGATAATACACATCATAAGAAGCTTTGAAAGCAAAGTGACTAATGAGTTAGTTGCAGGATGATGTATTATGGAACGAGTAAAGAGACTTGCCGGTAACGAGATTGAACTAGGTATGAAGATACCGACAATCAAATCTCGGGCAAATAACATACCGATGACAAAAGGAATAACATATGTTGTCATAACGGTTCGAACGATAAAGATCTTCATAGAATATGTGGGAGCCAATATGAGCATCCAGGTTCCGCTATTGTTTATTTACCGGAGAGGTGTCTCGGTCATGTCTACATAGTTCTCGAACCCGTAGGGTCTACACACTTAACGTTCGATGACAATATTGTATTATATGAGTTATGTGATTTGGTGACCGAATATTGTTCGGAGTCCCGGATGAGATCATGGACATGATGAGGAGTCTCGAAATGGTCGATAGGTAAAGATTGATATATAGGACTATGGTATTCGGACAACCAGAAGTGTTTCGGGAAGCACCAGGTACTTATCGGGTCACCGGAAGGGGTTCCAGGCACCCCCGGCAAAAGATATGGGCCTGATGGGCCAAGAGGGGAAACGCACCAGCCACATAGGGGATGGTTCCCCCCCATATGGGTTGGCCAAATTTGGAGAAGTAAAGGGGAAGGAGGAAAGGAAAAGGGGAATAAGATTCCCCCTCCCCCCTCTTCCCTTCCTACTCCGAATAGGAATAGGAGAGGGGGTTGGCCGAATTGGGAGAGGACCCCAAGTAGGATTCCTCCTACTTGGGGCGCCTCCTTGGCTGCCTCTCCTCCCCTCCAACCTATATATATGTGGGGAAGGGGGCGCCTACAATAGAAGAACAACAACTGTTAGGCATGTGCGGCGCCCCCTCCACAGTTTACACCCCCAGTCATATTGTCACGGTGCTTAGGCGAAGTCCTCACGGATCACTTCACCATCACCGTCACCATGCCGTCGTGCTGATAGAAGTCATCTACTTCCTTGACACCTTGCTGGATCAAGAGGGCGAGGAACGTCATCGAGCTGAATGTGTGCAGAACTCGGAGGTGCCATACATTCGGTACTTGATTGGTCGGAGCTAGAAGAAGTTCGACTACATCAACCGCTTTGTCAAATGCTTCCGCTTTCTATCCATGAGGGTACGTAGACACACTCTCCCCCTCTCGTTGCTATGCATCTCCTAGATAGATCTTGCATGAGCGTAGGAAATTCTTGAAATTGCATGCTACGTTCCCCAACAATGGATTCTGAGCCAGGTCTATGCGTAGATGATATGCACGAGTAGAACACAAAGAGTTGTGGGTGGTGATTGTCATACTGCTTACCACCAATGTCTTATTTTGATTCAGCTGTATTGTTGGATGAAGTGGCCCGGACCATCCTTACATGACCACATTCATGAGACCGGTTCCACCGACAAACATGCAACTAATTTTGCATAAAGGTGGTTGGCGGGTGTCTATTTCTCCTACTTTAGTTGAATCAAATTTGACTGCTGTCGGTCCTTGTTGAAGGTTAAAACAACGAACTTGATAAATCACCGTTGTGTTTTTCTTTTGCCGTAGGTAAGAATGGTTCTTGCTAGAAGCCCGTAGCAGCCACGTAAAACTTGCAACAACAAAGTACATGACGTCTAACTTGTTTTTGCAAGGCATGTTGTGATGTGATATGGTCAAGACATGATGTGATATACATTACTGTATGAGATGATCATGTTTTGTAAAAGTTGTTGGCAACCGACAGGAGCCTTATGGTTGTCTCTTTATTGTATGAAATGCAAATGCCATGTAATTGCTTTACTTTATCACTAAGAGGTAGCGATAGTTGTATAAGCAATAGTTGGCGAGACGGCCACGACGCAATAATGGAGATCAAGGTGTCGAGTCGGTGACAATGGAGATCATGACGATGCTTTGGAGATGGAGATCAAAAGCTTAAGATGATGATGGCCATATCATGTCACATATTTTGATTGCATGCGATGTTTATCTTTATGCATCTTATTTTGCTTAGTACGACGGTAGCATTATAAGATGATCCCTTTACTAAAATTTCAAGGTATAAGTGTTCTCCCTGAGTATGCACCGTTGCGACAGTTCTTCGTGCTGAGACACCACGTGATGATCGGGTGTGATAGGCTCTATGTTCAAATACAATGGGTGCAAGACAGTTTTGCACATGCGGAATACTCGGGTTAAACTTGACGAGTCTAGCATGTACAAACATGGCCTCAGAACACTGGAGACCAAAAGGTCGAATGTGAACCATATAGTCGATATGATCAATATAGAGATGTTCACCATTGATGACTACCCCATCTCACGTGATGACCGGACATGGATTAGTTGATTTGGATCACTTATCATTTAGATGACTTGAGGGATGTCTATCTAAGGGGAGTTCTTAAGTAATTTGATTAATTGAACTTAATTTATCATGAACTTAGTCCAGATAGTATTTGCAAATTATGTTGTAGATCAATAGCTCGCGTTATAGCTACCCTATTTTTAATATGTTCCTAGAAAAATTAAGTTGAAAGAGATAGTAGCAATGATGCGGACTGGGTCTGTGATCTGAGGATTATCCTCATTGCTGCACAGAATAATTATGTCCTTGATGCACCGCTAGGTGATAGACCTATTGCAGGAGCAGATGCAGACGTTATGAACGTTTGGCAAGCTCGATATGATGACTACTTGATAGTTTAGTGTGCCATGCTTTACGGCTTAGAATCGGGGCTTCAAAGACATTTTGAATGCCAGGAAGCATATGAGATGTTCCAAGAGCTGAAATTGGTATTTCAGACTCATGCCCGTGTTGAGAGGTATGAGACCTCTGGCAAGTACTTTTCCTACAAGATGGAGGAGAATAGCTCAACTAGTGAGAATGTGTTCAGAATGTCTGGGCACTACAATCGCTTGAATCAAGTGGGAGTTAATCTTCCAGATAAGATAGTGATTAACAGAGTTCTCTAGTCACTATCACCAAGCTACTAGAACTTCGTGATGAACTATAATATGCAAGGGATGACCAAAACGATTCCCGAGCTTTTCGTGATGCTAAAATCGGCGAAGGTAGAAATCAAGAAAGAGCATCAAGTGTTGATGGTTAACAAGACCACTAGTTTCAAGAAAAATGGCAAGGGAAAGAAAGGGAACTTCAAGAAGAATGGCAAAAAGTTGTCACTCCCGTGAAGAAGCACAAAGCTAGATGTAAGCCTGAAATTGAGTGCTTCTACTGCAAAGGAAATGGTCACTGGAAGCAAAACTACCCCAAATATTTGGAGGATAAGAAGGATGGCAAAGTGAACAAAGGTATATTTGATATACATGTTATTAATGTGTACCTTACTAGTGCTCGTAGTAGCCCCTGGGTATTTAATACCTGTTCAGTTGCTAAGATTAGTAACTCGAAACAGGAGTTGCAGAATAAATGGAGACTAGTTGAGGGTGAAGTGACAATGTGTATTGGAAGTGGTTCTAAGATTGATATGATCATCATCACACACTCCCTATACTTTGGGGATTAGTGTTGAACCTAAATAAAAGGTATTTGGTGTTTGCGTTGAGCATGAACAAGATAGGATTGTGTTTATTGCAATATGGTTATTCATTTAAGACAGAGAATAATTGTTATTCTATTTACATGAATAAAACCGTCTATGGTCATACACCCAATGTTAATGGTTTATTGAATCTTGATTGTAGTGATATACATATTCATAATATTGAAGCCAAAAGATGCAAAGTTGATAATGATAATGCAACATATTTGTGGCACTGCCATTTAGGTCATATTGGTGTAAAGCGCATGAAGAAATTCCATGCAAATGGAATTTTGGAATCACTTGATTATGAATCATTTGATACTTGTGAACCATGCCTCATGGGCAAGATGACTAAAACTCCATTCTCCGGGACAATATAGCGAGCCAATGACTTATTGGAAATAGTACATACCGATGTATGCGGTCCGATGAGTGTTGAGGCATGCGACGGGTACGGTATCATTATTTTCTAACCTTGACAGATGATTTGAGAAGATATGGGTATATCTACTTAATGAAACACAAGTCTGAAACATTTGAAAAGTTCAAAGAATTTCAGAGTGAAGTGGAGAATCATTGTAAGAAAGTTTCTACGATCTAATCATGGAGGCGAATATTTGAGTTATGAGTTTGGCCTTCATTTAAAACAATGTGGAATATTTGAGTTATGAGTTTGGCCTTCATTTAAAACAATGTGTGTCTGAACATCATAACCGTACTTTATTAGATATGGTGCGATCTATGATGTCTCTTACCGATTTACCACTATCATTTTGGGGTTATGCATTAGAGACAGTTGCATTCATGTTAAACAGGGCACCGTCTAAATCTGTTGAGACGACACCGTATGAACTGTGGTTTGGCAAGAAACCTAAGCTGTCGTTTCTTAAAGTTTGGGGTTGCGACACTTATGTCAAAAGGTTTCAGCCTGATAAGCTTGAACCAAAATCAGAGATGTGCGTCTTCACAATTGGGTACACCTTCTACCACAGATCCGAAGGCAAGATTTTTTTTCCAAGAATGGAACATTTCTGGAGGAGTTTCTCTCGAAAGAAGTGAGTGGGAGGAAAGTAGAACTTGATGAGGTAATTATACCTTGTCTCAATTTGGAAAGTATTCATCTAAGAAATCCGTTTCCATGATGCCTGCACCAACTAGAGCTAATGATGATGATCATGAAACTTCAAATCAAGTTACTACCGAACCTCGTAGGTCAACCAGAACACGATCAACAAAAAAGTGGTACGGTAATCCTGTTCTGAAAGTCATGTTACTAGACCATGGCGAACAACGAACTATAAAGAAGCTATGATGAGCCCAGATTCCGATAAATGGCTTGAGGCCATGAAATCTAAGATAGGATCCATGTATGAGAACAAAGTGTGGACTTTGGTGGATTTGCCTGATGATCGACGACCCATAGAGAATAAATGGATCTTCAAGAAGAAGACTGATGCTGATGGTAATGTTACTATCTACAAAGCTCGACTTGTTGCAAAAGGTTTTCGACAAGTTCAATGGGTTGACTATGATGGGAATTTCTCAACCGTAGTGATGCTTAAGTCCATCCGAATCATGTTAGCAATTGCCACATTTTATGAAATCTGGCAAATGGATGTCAAAACTGCATTACTTAAATGGATATCTCTAAGAAGAGTTGTATATGATGCAACCAGAAGGTTTTGTCAATCCTAAATGTGCTAACAAGGTGTGCAAGCTCCAGCGATCCATCTATGGACTAGTGCAAGCATCTCAGAGTTGGAACATACGCTTTGATGAGGTGATCACAGCATATGGTTTTATACAGACTTACGGCGAAGCCTGTATTTACAAGAAAGTGAGTGGGAGCTCTGTAGCATTTCTGATATTATATGTGGATGACATATTGTTGATTGGAAATGATATATAATTCTGGATAGCATAAAAGGATACTTGAAAAAGAATTTTTCAATGAAAGACCTCGGTAAAACTACCTATGTATTGGGCAACAAGATCTACGGAGATAGATTGAGACGCTTAATAGGACTTTCACAAAGTACACACCTTGACACGATTTTGAAGGAGTTCAAAATATATCAGTCAAATAAGGTGCTCTAGCCTGTATTGTAAAGTGTGAAGTTGAGTAAGACTCAAAGCACGACCACGACAAAAGATAGATAGAGAGAATGAAAGTCATTCCCTATGCCTCAGCCATAGGTTCTATAAAGTATGCCATGTTGTGTACCAGACCTGTTATGTGCCTTGCCATAAGTTTGGCAAGGGGGTACAATAGTGATCTAGGAGTAGATCACTAGACAGCTGTCAAAATTATCCTTAATTACCTAAGAGGACTAAGGAAATGTTTCTCGGTTATAGAGGTGATAAAGAGTTCGTCATAAAGAGTTACGTCGATGCAAGATTTGACACTGATATAGATGACTATAAGTCTCAATCTAGATACGTATTGAACGTGGGAGCAATTAGCTAGAGTAGCTCCATGCAGAGCATTGTAGACATAGAAATTGCAAAATACATATGGATCTGAATGTGGCAGACCCGTTGACTAAACTTCTCTCACAAGCAAAACATGATCACACCTTAGTACTCTTTGGGTGTTAATCTCATAGCAATGTGAACTAGATTATTGACTCTAGTAAACCCTTTGGGTGTTGGTCACATGGAGATGTGAACTATGGGTGTTAATCACATAAATATGTGATCTATTGGTGTTAAATCACATGACGATGTGAACTATATTATTGACTCTAGTGCAAGTGGGAGACCGAAGGAAATATGCCCTAGAGGCAATAATAAAGTTGTTATTTTATATTTCCTTATATCATGATAAATGTTTATTATTCATGCTTGAATTGTATTAACCAGAAATTTGATACATGTGTGGATACATAGACAAAACACCGTGTCCCTAGTAAGCCTCTACTAGACTAGCTCGTTGATCAAAGATGGTTAAGTTTCCGAACCATAAACATGTGTTGTCATTTGATAAACACGGTCACATCATTAGGAGAATGATGTGACGGACAAGACCCATTCGTTAGCTTAGCATTATGATTGTTCAGTTTTATTGCTATTGCTTTCTTCATGTCAAATATATATTCCTCCGGCCATGAGATTATGCAACTCTCGGATACCGGGCGAATGCCTTGTGTGCTTCCAAACATCATAACATAACTGGGTGATTATAAAGATGCTCTACAGGTATCTCCGAAGGTGTTTGTTGGGTTGGCATAGATCGAGATTAGGATTTGTCACTCCGAGTATCAGAAAGGTATCTCTGGGCCCTCTCGGTAATACACATCATAAGAACCCTTGCAAGCAAAGTGACTAATGAGTTAGTTGCAGGATGATGTATTACGGAACGAGTAAAGAGACTTGCCAGTAACGATATTGAACTAGGTATGAAGATACCGACGGTCGAATCTCGGGCAAGTAACATGATACGTCTCCAATGTATCTATAATTTTTGATTGTTTCATGCTATTATATTACCTGTTTTGGATGTTTATGGGCTTTACTTTACACTTTTATATCATTTTTGGGACTAACCTACTAACTGGAGGCCCAGCTCGTATTGCTGTTTTTTTTGCCTATTTCAGTATATCGAAGAAAAGGAATATCAAACGGAGTCCAAACGGAATGAAACCTTCGGGAGCGTGATTTTTGGAACGAACGTGATCCACATGACTTGGAGTGCAAGTCAAGAAGCAATCGAGGAAGCCACGAGGGTGGAGGGCGCCCCCCCTATAGGGCGCGCCCCCTATCTCGTGGGCCCCTTAGGCACCCATCGACGTACTTCTTCCTCCTATATATACCCATATACTCCTAAACCATCAAGGGAGCCACCGAAGAAATATTTCCGCCACCGTAACCTTCTATATCCGCGAGATCCCATCTTAGAGCCGTCGCCGGCGTTCTGCCGGAGGGGGAATCCACCATGGAGGGCTTCTACATCAACACCATAGCCCTTCCGATGAGTTGTGAGTAGTTTACCATAGACCTTCGGGTCCATAGTTATTAGCTAGATTGCTTCTTCTCTCTTTTTGGATCTCAATACCATGTTCTCCCCCTCTCTTGTGGAGATCTATTCGATGTAACACTTTTTGCGTTGTGTTTGTCGAGATCCGATGAATTGTGGATTTATGATCAAGTTTATCTATGAGAAATATTTGAATCTCCTCTGAATTCTTTTATGTATGATTGAGTTATCTTTGCAAGTCTCTTCGAATTATCGGTTTGGTTTGGCCTACTAGATTGATCTTTCGTGCCATGGGAGAAGTGCTTAGCTTTGTGTTCAATCTTGCGGTGTCCTTTCCCAGTGACAGCAGGGGCACCAAGGCATGTATTGTATTGTTGCCATCGAGGATAAAAAGATGGGGTTTATATCATATTGCATGAGTTTATCCCTCTACATCATGTCATCTTTCTTAATGTGTTACTCTGTTCTTATGAACTTAATACTCTAGATGCATGCTGGATAGCGGTCGATGTATGGAGTAAGAGTAGTAGATGCAGGCAGGAGTCGGTCTACTTGTCACGGACGTGATGCCTATATACATGATCATGCCTAGATAATCTCATAATTATTCGCTTTTCTATCAATTGCTCGACAGTAATTTGTTCACCCACCGTAATACTTATGCTATCTTGAGAGAAGCCTCTAGTGAAACCTATGGCCCCCGGGTCTATCTTTTATCATATACGCTTTCAATCTACTTTTATTTGCATCTTTACTTTTCCAATCTATATCACAAAATACCAAAAATATATTTATCTTATCATATTATCTCTATCAGATCTCACTTTCGCAAGTGGCCGTGAAGGGATTGACAACCCCTTTACCGCGTTGGTTGCGAGTTCTTTGTTTCTTTGTGTAGGTTCGTGGGACTTGTGAGGAGCCTCCTACTGGACTGATACCTTGGTTCTCAAAAACTGAGTGAAATACTTACACTATTGTGCTGCATCACCCTTTCCTCTTCAAGGAAAACCAACGCAAGCTCAAGATGTAGCAAGAAGGATTTCTGGTGCAGTTGCGGGGGAGGTCTTCGCTCAAGTCAAGACATACCAAGTACACATCAGAAACTCATCTCCCTCGCATTTACATTATTTGCCATTTGCCTCTCGTTTTCCTCTCCCCCACTTCACCCTTGCCGTTTTATTCGCCCTCTCTTTCCCAATCTCTTCACTTTTCTGCTTGTCCTCTTCTTCTCCTCGCTCTCGTTCGCTGTTATTCTGAAATTGGGGAGATTATCGTCGATATGGACAATAATGATAACATGGAAAATTCTGATGCTCTTGCTGAAGAACCCCCTATCTTGCATACTAAAAAGTTTTTAATCAGTAGTGGTAATATTATTGGAAAAGGGGTTATTCAAGACTTCTTTACTTGTGTCGGTGCTTTACCTTCTATGGGTGGTTCTATTCTTCATAAAACTAGTAGTCTTGTGGATGCTATAGCCATGCTTGTAGTTGAGCTTGAAAGATAATTTATGCATATGCATCCTTGCATACAAAGAATTTTTTTGGAATTTTCTAATATTGAACACTCTTCTGTTAAGCGCGCCGCCACTATCTTTTTGACACATGAGTTTAGAGTCATAATAAAAGAGGCCAAAGAAATCTTTGCGCACTATAGGGTGGACGCCGGCCGTCCTCCCATAGGGGCGATCCTCTTTGATCAAGAGGAAATTAGGTGTTTTCAATCTTTGGACTATGTTGCTTTTAACAAAAACCTTAGAAAAAAGGTTCCTACCAATGTCCTAGTTGATAGAATTTCCGAACTTAATAATGAATTTGCTCTTCGAAACAATGAGCTAGGATACTCTCTTGAGTATAGGCTCACGAAATTCTGCCAAAAGAATGCTTATAAGGATGAATTAGTTGTGCAATATGAAGGGCCAAAGGAGGAACCCATACCTCCTGAGATTGATCTTGGGGACTTTTGTCCCATTAAATTCGGCCCTTTTGGTTTTTTTTCTTGCCTCAAAGAAAACTTGCTGCTGAACATAGAGAATATGAGATGAGTTTTCGTGATCTATCTTATTATTATGGCACTACTTAGATCTATCTTCGCTTTTATGCCTAGCTTGGGGCGTTAAACAATAGCACTAGTTGGGAGGCAACCCAATTTTATTTGTATTCTTTGTTTTTGTTCCTGTTTAGTAGTAAATTTTGCATCTACTTTCTATTTAGATGTGTTTTCTTGTTTTATTTAGTGTTTGTGCCAAGTAGAACCTATAGGATAACCTATGATATGAGTTAATTTGATTCTGCTGGAAAACAGAAACTTTGCGCTCACGAGAAAAAAAATCAATAAATCACAGAAACGTGATTTTACGTTGATTATTTTTGCTGTAGATCAATAGGCAAATTGTTTAGGACGTCCTAGTTTGGTAGGATTTTTGGAGTTCCATAATTAACCGAAAGTAACAGATTGCTACATACTGTTCTGTTTTTGACAGATTCTGCCTTTCGTGTGTTGTTTGCTTATTTTGATGCATCTATGGCTAGTATGTAAGGGTATGAACCATAGAGAACTTGGAATACAGTAGGTTTAACACCAATATAAATAAAGAATGAGTTCATTACAGTACCTTATGTGGTGGTTTTTTTTCTTTCACTAACGGAGCTTATGAGATTTCCTGTTGAGTTTTGTGTTGTGAAGTTTTCAAGTTTTGGGTAAATATTTGATGGACTATGGAATAAGGAGTGGCAAAAGCCTAAGCTTGGGGATTCCCATGGAACCCCAACATATTCAAGAATATCCAAAAGCCTAAGCTTGTGGATGCCCCGGGAAGGCATCCCCTCTTTCGTCTTCGTTCATTGGTAATTTTACTTGGAGCTATATTTTTATTTGCCACATGATATGTGTTTTGCTTGGAGCATCGTGTATGGTATTAGTCTTTGCTTTCTAGTTTACCACAATCATCCTTGCTGTACACACCTTTTGGGAGAAGCCTACTTGATTGAAATTTGTTAGAATACTCTATGTGCTTCACTTATATCTTTTGAGCTAGATAACTTTTGCTCTAGTGCTTCACTTATATCTTTTAGAGCACGGCGGTGGATTAATTTTAAAGAAATTGTTGATCTCTCATGCTTCACTTATATTATTTTTAGAGTCTTTTAGAACAACACAGTATTTGCCATGGTTATAAATTTGGTCCTAGAATGATGAGCATCCAAGTTGGGTATAATAAAAACTATCATAGAAAGTGAATTGGATGCTATGATCAATTTGATACTTGATAATTGTCTTGAGATACGGAGGTGGTGATATTAAAGTCATGCTAGTTGGGTAATTGTGAATTTAAAGAATACTTGTGTTGAAGTTTGTGATTTCCGTAGCATGCACGTATGGTGAACCGCTTTGTGATGAAGTTGGAGCACAATTATATTTATTGATTGTCTTCCTTATGAGTGGCGGTCGGGGACGAGCGATGGTATTTTCCTACCAATATATCCCCCCTAGGAGCATGCGTGTAGTACTTTGTTTTCAATGACTTGTAGATTTTTGCAATAAGGATATGAGTTCTTTATGACTAATGTTGAGTCCATGGATTATACGCACTCTCTCCCTTCCACCATTGCTAGCCTCTCTTGTGCCGCGCAACCTTCGCCGATGCCATACACCCACCATATTCCTTCCTCAAAACAACCACCATACCTACCTATTATGGCATTTCCATAGCCATTCCGAGATATATTGCCATGCAACTTTCCACCGTTCCATTTATTATGACACGCATCATCATTGTCATATTGCTCTTTGCATAATAATGTAGTTGACATCGTATTTGTGGCAAGGCCACCTCCATAATTTTTCATACATGTCACTCTTGATTCATTGCATATCCCGGTACACCGCCGGAGGCATCTATATAGAGGCATATCTTGTTCTAAGTATCGAGTTGTAATCTTGAGATGTAAATAAATAAAAGTGTGATGATCTTCATTATTAGAGCATTGTCCCAGTGAGGAAAGGGTGATGAAGACTATGATTCCCCCACAAGTCGGGATGAGGCTTCGGACTTTATAAAAATAAAAGAGGCCAAAGAAGCCCAACGAAAAGAAAAAAGAAAAAAATGAAAAAATGAAAAGAAAAAATGAAAAGAAAAAAATTGAGAGAAAAAGAGAGAAGGGACAATGCTACTATCTCTTTTTCCCCACTTGTGCTTTAAAAATAGCACCATGGTCTTCATGATAGAGAGTCTCTTATGTTGTCACTTTCATATACTAGTGGGAATTTTTCATTATAGAACTTGGCTTGTATATTCCAATGATGGGCTTCCTCAAAATGCCCTAGGTCTTCTTGAGCAAGCAAGTTGAATCCACACCCACTTAGTTTCTTTTGTTGAGCTTTCATACATTTATAGCTCTAGTGCATCTGTTGCATGGCAATCCCTACTCACTCACATTGATATCTATTAATGGGCATCTCCATAGCCCGTTGATACGCCTAGTTGATGTGAGACTATCTTCTGCTTTTTGTCTTCTCCACAACCACCCTTCTATTCCACATATAGTGCTATGACCATGGCTCACGCTCATGTATTGCATGAAAAATTGAAAAAGTTTGAGATTACCAAAGTATGAAACAATTGCTTGGCTTGTCATCGGGGTTGTGCATGAGTAAATACTTTGTGTGATGAAGATAGAGCAACAGCCAGACTATATGATTTTTTAGGGATACCTTTCTTTAGCCATCTTATTTTGAGAAGACATCATTGCTTCGATTAGTATGCTTGAAGTATTACTATTTCTTATGTCAATATGAACTTTTATTTTGAATCATTTGGATCTGAACATTCATGCCACAATAAAGAGAAATACATTGAAAATTATGCTAGGTAGCATTCCACATCAAAAATTCTGTTTTTATCATTTACCTACTTGAGGACGAGCAGGAATTAAGCTTGGGGATGCTTGATACGTCTCTAACGTATCTATAATTTTTGATTGTTTCATGCTATTATATTATCTGTTTTGGATGTTTATGGGCTTTACTTTACACTTTTATATCATTTTTGGGACTAACATACTAATAGGAGGCCCAGCCCGTATTGCTGTTTTTTTGCCTATTTCAGTATATCGAAGAAAAGGAATATCAAACGGAGTCCAAACGGAATGAAACCTTCGGGAGCCTGATTTTTGGAACGAACGTGATCCAGAGGACTTGGAGTGCAAGTCAAGAAGCAATCGAGGAAGCCACGAGGGTGGAGGGCGCCCCCCCTATAGGGCGCACCCACCTGTCTCGTGGGCCCCTCAGGCACCCACCGACGTACTTCTTCCTCCTATATATACCCATATACACTGAAACCATCAAGGGAGCCACCGAAGAAATATTTCCGCCACCGTAACCTTCTGTATCTGCGAGATTCCATCTTGGAGCCATTGCCGGTGTTCTGCCGGAGGGGGAATCCACCATGGAGGGCTTCTACATCAACACCATAGCCCTTCTGATGAGTTGTGAGTAGTTTACCACAGACCTTCGGGTCCATAGTCATTAGCAAGATGGCTTCTTCTCTCTTTTTGTATCTCAATACAATGTTCTCCCCCTCTCTTGTGGAGATCTATTCGATGTAACTCTTTTTGCGGTGTGTTTGTCGAGATCCGATGAATTGTGGGTTTATGATCAAGTTTATCTATGAGAAATATTTGAATCTCCTCTGAATTATTTTATGTATGATTGAGTTATCTTTGCAAGTCTCTTCGAATTATTGGTTTGGTTTGGCCTACTAGATTGATCTTTCTTGCCATGGGAGAAGTGCTTAACTTTGGGTTCAATCTTGCGATGTCCTTTCCCAGTGACAGCAGGGGCAGCAAGGCATGTATTGCATTGTTGCCATCGAGGATAAAAAGATGGGGTTTATATCATATTGCATGAGTTTATCCCTCTACATCATTTCATCTTTCTTAATGCGTTACTCTGTTCTTATGAACTTAATACTCTAGATGCATGCTGGATGGCGGTCGATGTGTGGAGTAATAGTAGTAGATGCAGGCAGGAGTCAGTCTACTTGTCACGGACGTGATGCCTATATACATGATCATGCCTAGATAATCTCATAATTATTCGCTTTTCTATCAATTGCTCGACAGTAATTTGTTCACCCACCGTAATACTTATGCTATCTTGAGAGAAGCCTCTAGTGAAACCTATGGCCCCGGGGTCTATCTTTTATCATATACGCTTTCAATCTACTTTTATTTGCATCTTTACTTTTCCAATCTATACCACAAAATACAAAATATATATTTATCTTCTCATATTATCTCTATCAGATCTCACTTCCGCAAGTGGCCTTGAAGGGATTGACAACCCCTTTATCACGTTGGTTGCGAGTTCTTTGTATGTTTATGTAGGTTCATGGGACTTGTGAGGAGCCTCCTACTGGCCTGATACCTTGGTTCTCAAAAACTGAGGGAAATACTTACGCTACTGTGATGCATCACCCTTTCCTCTTCAAGGGAAACCAACGCAAGCTCAAGACGTAGCATAACATTCCGATGACAAAAGGAATAACGTATACTATCATAACGGTTCGACCAATAAAGATCTTCGTAGAATATGGTGGAGCCAATATGAGCATCCAGGTTCCGCTATTGGTTATTGACCGGAGAGGTGTCTCGGTCATGTCTACATAGTTCTCGAACCAGTAGGGTCCGCACGCTTAACGTTCGATGATGATATTGTATTATATGAGTTATGTGATTTGGTGACCGAATGTTGTTCGGAGTCCCGAATAAGATCACGGAAATGTAGAGGAGTTTCAAAATGGTCGAGAGGTAAAGGCTGATATATAGGACGATGGTATTTGGACATCGGAAGTGTTTCGGGAAGCACCAGATACTTATCGGGTCACCGGAAGGGGTTTTGGGCACCCCCAACAAAAGATATGGGCCTTATGGGTAAACATGGGAAATGCACGAGCCACAAAGGGGCTGGTGCACCCCCCATATGGGTTGGCCAAATTGGAGAAGGAAAGGGGAATGAGGAAAGGAAAGGGAGTATAGGATTCCCCCTTCCCCCTCTTCCCTTCCTACTCCGAATAGGAATAGGAGAGGGGGTTGGCCGAATTGGGAGAGGACCCCAAGTAGGATTCCTCCTACTTGTGGCACCCCCTTGGCTTCCTATCCTCCTCTCCAACCTATATATATGTGTGGGGAAGGGGGCGCCTACAGCAGAGGAACAACAACTGTTAGCCGTGTGCGGCGCCCCCCTCCATGGTTTACACGTCCGGCCATATTGTCGCGGTGCTTAGGCAAAGCCTTGCACGGATCACTTCACCATCACCTTCATCAGGCCGTCGTGCTGACGGAACTCATCTACTTCCTCGACACCTTGCTGGATCAAGAGGGCAAGGAACGTCATCGAGCTGAACGTGTGTAGAACTCGGAGGTGCCGTACGTTCGGTACTTGATTGGTCTATGAGGGTACGTAGACACACTCTTCCCCTCTTGTTGCTATGCATCTCCTAGATAGATCTTGCGTGAGTGTAGGAATTTTTTTGAAATTGCATGCTACGTTCCCTAACAATTTTGCCATATGAGTCCACTATAGCTACCTATATGCGGTATTTCCGTGCCGTTCTAAGCAAATTTGTGTCTGCCATCTCTAATTTCAAAATAAATTTCCTTGTTTTGTTCTTGTATCGCTCATGAAACGGTAGGGTGTGGCTGATATTTTGCATGCTAGATGTGTTATTCTCAAGATTAGTGTTCATTCACTTGTCAAGAGTACGGCAAAGGTATCAGGGATGCCCAGTCCCGGAATGAAAAATTAATTTACTTTATGTTTTCAAATAATAAATTGCTTGGAAACTGTTGGTATGGACGACACCCATGGAATCGGTTAGCCGTGGAATGTGAATGTATGGTGGAAAAAGGAATGAACTTTATTTTCTATTTGGGAACCGCCTATGATATATCTAGCATGGAAAGTATTGGGAACTACTCGATCGTTTTTGTTGACAGGAAAAGCATGCCACCCAAAATGTTTTAGCTCTATCTTTTTCGCTTTGAGCTCTGCACCTCTACAAATCCCTACTTCCCTCTGTGAAGGGCCTTTCTATTTACTTTATGCAATTTCTTTGATTTGAGTCTCCATCTTCTCTTATAAAGCACCAACTAAGGGGCACTACGATCGTACTTGAGCATTGGGTGTAGCTAATATGCAAGTATGTTTCATGACTGGATCAATGATTGAGCATAATGGGCTAGGGATAACTTGCTTTAGCATTGATATTTTGAAAGACATGGTTGCTTCTCGATATGCTTGAGTATTGAAATCTTCATGTCAAAACTAGACTATTGCTTTGAATCATATAAAAGTCCAATTGTCCATGTTACAAAGAAAAGAATATGTGATGAACATGTTAGGCATCATTCCACATCAAAAATTCTGTTTTTACCATTTACCTACTTGAGGACGAGCAGGAATTAAGCTTGGGGATGCTGATACGTCTCCAATGTATCTATAATTTTTTATTGTTCAATGCTGTTATATTATCATTCTTGGATGTTTTACAATCATTTCATAGCAACTTTATATCATTTTTTGGGACTAACCTATTTACATAGTGCCCAGTGCCAGTTGGTGTTTTTTTGCTTGTTTTTACATCGCAGAAAATTAATACCAAACGGAGTCCAAACGCAGTGAAACTTTTTGGTGATCTTTTCTGGACTAGAAGACACTTGTTGGGCCAAAGAAGTACCAGAGGGTGGCTCCGAGGGGAGGACAACCCACCTGGGTGCGCCCCTGGTGGGTTGTGCCCACCCCGGCCGCCTCCCGCACCGCCTCTTTGCTCTATAAATACCCCAATATTCCAGAAACCCTAGGGGAGTCAACGAAAACTATTCCAGCCGCCGCAAGTTCCAGAAACCGCATATCCAATCTAGACACCCTCATAGAGGGGTTCATCATCCTCATTGGCACCTCTTCGATGATGCGTGAGTAGTTCATTATAGACCTACGGGTCCATAGTTAGTGGCTAGATGGATTCATCTCTCTCTTGGTTCTCAATACAATGGTGTCTTGGAGATCTATTTGATGTAACTCTTTTTTGCGGTGTGTTTGTTGGGATCCGATGAACTATGAGTTTATGACCAGATCCATGTTTTTATCCATGAAAGTCATTTGAGTCTTTTGATCCCTTATATGCATGATTACTTATAGCCTCCTATTTCTTCTTCGAATCTTTGGTTTAGTTACGTCGACTAGATCGATTTTTATTTCCATGGGAAGAGGTGCTTTGTGATGGGTTTGATCTTACGACGCTCATTCCCAGTGACAGAAGGGGAATGACACGTATGTATCGTTGATATTAAGCATAACAAGATGGGGTCTATTCCTACATGAAAAGATCTTGTCTACATCATGTCATCGTTCTTCTTGCATTAACCCGTTTTTCCACAAACATAATACACTAGATGCATGCTGGATAGCGGTCGATGTGTGGAGTAATAGTAGTAGATGCAGGCAGGAGTCGGTCTACTAATCTTGGACGTGATGCCAATATAATGATCATTCCCTGGATATCGTCATTATTATTTGAAGTTCTATCAATTCCCCAACAGTAATTGTTTTACCCACCGTATGCTATTTTTCTTGAGAGAAGCCACTAGTGAAATCTACGGCCCCCGGGTCTATTTTCTCATCATATACTTTCAAAAATACCTCACTGAATTTTATTTGCTTTTATTTGCATCTATCAATCTACTACAATTTTATCTCGTCAACTTAACAATTTCTGGCACCGTTACCCGAAAGGGATTGACAACCCATTTAACATGTCGGGTTGCAAGTATTTGTTCTTTGTGTGCAGGTACCGTTTACGTACTGTTGCGTGGTTCTCCTACTGGTTCGATAACCTTGGTCTCATCACTGAGGGAAATACCTACCATTGTTGTGCTGCATTATCCCTTCCTCTTTGGGGAAATACCGATGTACTTCAAGCTGCGTCAAAAGGAATTTCTGGCGCCGTTTCTGGGGAGGATCAAGTCAAGATAGTCTCCCGTCAACTAGCCATTTCTGGTACCGTTGTCGCGGAGACACCATCAATATCTACCAGGTTCCACATATCTCATCTCCTTGCAATTTCCATTATTTGCCATTTGCCTCTCATTTTCCTCTCTCCCACTTCACAAAAATTTGCCATTTTATTCGCCCTCTTTTTCGTTCGCCCTTTTCTCGCCAGATCTCTTATTTGCTTGAACTTGTCACCATGAGTGACTTTGGCATGGCAGAAACAGATGATGGCCTGACTCCTAAAATTGGACGATCTGGCAATCTAGATGCTAAAACTTTTGTTTTGGGGCAAGGGAATATTATGGGAAAAGAACATATCCAGGATTTTTTCAATTGTGTCAGAAATTTAACTCTTGATGATGCTCCTATACTTAAATGAACAAAATATTATGCAGAAGCTATTTCAGCACTAGTTCTGAAACTTGAAAATAAATTTATCCAGACCCATCCTACCTTGCAAAGATTGTTTTGTGAGTTACCTGTTATAAAGAATCCCAAAGCTAAAAAGTTGGCTCCCCTTGTTCTTATGAATGAATTTGACTACATAATATGAGAAGTTAGGGAAATCTTTGATTTTTATGGTATGAACCGTGAAAATTTGGTAATATATGAGATCCGTTATAATAGTGATTATATGTTAAGACACTTGCTTGGAAATAATCAAATTTTTTACGAGAATCTTAAAAAGGAAGTGCTTGTTTTAGACATAATCCAACAAGTTTTCAATGATGTCAATCAACACTATTCTTGGATTGTTGCTGGAAATCAAAGGGGATACGATGATAAGCAACTTGATAGTGCTAAAGTCTCCATGGATGAGGTGTTTTATGTTGTATTTGCAAAAACACCTGACAAAAACACTTCCAAGGGAAATGAAAACAAATATGACAACACTTAGAACTATGCATTATGCCTAGGTAGGGGCGTAAAATGATAGCGCTTGTTGGGAGGCAACCCAGTCTTTATCTTTTTGCTTTTTATTTTCTTGATGTTTTGCAATAAATATTTAAATATGCCTCTGATTAGATGTGTTTTTATGTTTTAATTAGTGTTTGTGCCAAACAAAGCCTTTGGGATCATGTTCGGTGATAGTTGCTTTGATCTTGTTGAAAATAGAAAGTTTTGCGCTCAGAAAAATAATTTTCATAAATCACAGAAACGCGAATTTGCTTTGAAGTAGTTACACAATATTGATATACAAATTTCCCATGTTTTCCTAATTTTTCAGAATTTTTGGAGTTACAGAAGTATATGAAGTTCCCTGATTGCTACAGACTGTTCTGTTTTTGACAGATTCTGTTTTCTCTGCTTTGTGTGCTTATTTTGATGAATCTATGGTTTGTATTGGAGGGTATAAGCTATAGCAAAGTTGGAATATAGTAGACATAATGCAAAAATAAAACATCAATGGGTTTGCAACAGTACTTAGAGTAGTGATTTGCTTTGTTATACTAACGGATCTCACGAAGGTTTTGTTGAGTTTTGTGTGATTGAAGTTTTCAAGTTTTGGGTGAGTTCACGATGGATGAAGGAATAAGGAGTAAGAAGAGCCTAACATTGGGGATGCCCCATGGAATCCCAAGCTATTATCTAAAAGAGAAGCATGCAACTAAGCTTGGGGATGTCGAGTGGCATCCCCTCTTTTTTCTGACGACCATCGGTATTTTACTTGGAGCAATATTTTTATTCGTCACATATATTGATTTTTGCTTGGAGTGTCTTGTATTATTTGAGTCTTTGTTTGTTTTGCTTTTTATTTTTGTAATCTATCCTTGCTGGACACACCTATTTGAGGGGGCCAAAATTATGCTATTACTTGATAGAATTGCTCTCTATGCTTCACTTAAATCTTTATAAGCTATGAAATTGCTCAAGTGCTTCACTTATATATTTTTGAGCATGTTGTGATTTAGTGTTTTTGAAGAAATGCTCTCATGCTTCACTTAGATTTATTTGAGATTTAGTAAAAAAATAAGAAATTCCTTGCTTCACTTAAATTATTTTGAGAGAACAAAAAAAATTATGCTCATGTTCTTCACTTAGATTTGTTTGAGCTATCAATAGCAACATATTAAATTACTCCCAAAGTGATAGACATTCAAGAGGGATATAATAAAAACTTTCATGAAGATCATTGGACAAAATAAACTTGATTCTTTGTAATAGTTTTGTGATATGATGATATAATATGTGAGTCATGTTAATGAGTAATTATGTTTTAGTAAGAATATTGGTGTTAAGGCTTGTGATTCCCTATGCAAGCACGAGAGTCAATAGTTATGCAATGAAATTACATCCTACTTGTGGTGCATTATTTGGTGTTAGTTATGCTTAATGATCGCTTATGTGATTTTCCGTTTCTTGGTTGGATGTTTCTCAATCTTTTTGCTAGCCTTCACTTGCACTAAGTATGATCACTACTTGTGCATCCAAAATCCTTAAACCCAGTTTTGCCATATGAGTCCTCTATACCTACCTATATGCGGTATTTCCGTGCCGTTCTAAGCAAATTTGTATGTGCCATCTCTAATTTGAAAATAAATTTCCTTTTTGTGTGCCCGTACCGCTCATTAAATGGTAGGGGTGGCTGATATTTCTCCATGCTAGATGTGATATTTTCAAGATGAGTGTTTATTCACTTGTCATTGAACGAGAGTACGGCAAAGGTATTAGGGATTCCCAATCCCAAATGAAAAATGAATTTACTTTATGTTGTCAAATAATGAATTCCTTGGAGAGTGTTGGTATGGACGACAACCGTGGATTCGTTTAGCCGTGGAATGTGAAAGTATGATGGAAAAAGGAATAAACTTTATTTTCAGTTTGGGAACCGCCTATGATATATCTTGCATGGAAAGTATTGGGAACTACTCGATTGTTTTCGTTGACAGGAAAAGCATGCTACCCAATATGTTTTAGCTCTATCTTTTCGGTTTGAGCTCTGGCACCTCTACAAATCCCTACTTCCCTCTGCGAAGGGCCTTTCTATTTACTTTATGCAATATTATTTTTATTTGAGTCTCCATCTTCTCTTATAAAGCACCAACTAAGGGGCACTATGATCATACTTGAGCATTGGGTGTAGCTAATATGCGAGTGTGTTTGACGAATGGATCAACGATTGATCATAATGGGCTAGGGATAACTTGCTTTAGCATTGATATTTTGAAAGACATGGTTGCTTACTGAGATGCTTGAGTATTGAAATCTTCATGTCAAAACTAGACTATTGCTTTGAATCATATAAAAGTCCAAATGTCCATGATACAAAGAAAAAAAATATGTGATGAACATGTTAGGCGGAATTTCACATCAAAAAAATCCGTTTTTATCATTTACCTACTCGACAACGAGCAGGAATTAAGCTTGGGGATGCTAACACATCTCCAACGTATGTATAATTTTTGATTGTTCCATGCTGTTATGTTATCATTCTTGGATGTTTTAGAATCATTTTATAGCAACTTTATATCATTTTTTGGGACTAACCTATTGACATAATGCCCAGTGCCAGTTGGTCTTTTTTGCTTGTTTTTACTTCGCAGAAAATTAATACCAAACGGAGTCCAAACACAGCGAAACTTTTTGGTAATTTTTCTTGACCAGAAGATCTCTGGTTTAGTTAGGCCGACTAGATCGGTTTTTCTTGCCATGTGAAGAGGTGCTTTGTGATGGTAATGATCTTACCGTGCTCAACCCTAGTGACAGAAGGGGAAATGACACGTATGTATTGTTGCTATTAAGCATAACAAGATGGGGTCTATTCCTACATGAATAGATCTTGTCTAGATCATGTCATTGTTCTTATTGCATTAATCCGTTTTTCCATGAACTTAATACACTACATGCATGCTGGATAGCAGTCGATGTGTGGAGTAATAGTAGTAGATGGAGGCAGGAGTCGGTCAACTAATCTTGGACGTGATGCCTATATAATGATCATTGCCTAGATATCGTCATAATTATTTGAAGTTCTATCAATTGCCAATAGTAATTTGTTTACCCACCGTATGCTATTTTTCTTGAGAGAAGCCACTAGTGAAATCTACGGGCCCGGGTCTATTTTCTCATCATATACTTTCAGATCTATATTTCTATTTGCCTTTTTATTTATTTGCCACTTTTATTTTCAGATCTATATTATCAAAAACCCAAAAATACCTCGCTGAATTATATTTGCTTTTATTTGCATCTATCAATCTACTACAATTTTATCTCGTCAACTTAACAATTTCTGGCACCGTTACCCGAAAGGGATTGACAACCCCTTTAATACATCGGGTTGCAAGTATTTGTTCTTAGTGTGCAGGTACCGTTTACATAGTGTTGCATGGTTCTCCTACTGGTTCAATAACCTTGGCCTCATCACTGAGCAAAATACCTACCATTGTTGTGCTACCTTCCTCTTTGGGGAAATAACAACGTAGTTCAAGCCACATCAAAAGGAATTTCTGGCGCCGTTGCCGAGGAGGATCAAGTCAAGATAGTCTCTTGTCAACTAGCCAGTTCTGGCGCCGTTGCCAGGGAGACATCATCAACATCTACCAGGTTCCTAATCACAAATCTCATCTCCTTGCAATTTAAATTATTTTCCATTTGCCTCTCATTTTCCTCTCCCCCACTTCGCAAAAAAATTCCATTTTATTCGCCCTCTTTTTCGCCCGCCGTTTTCTCGTCAGATCTCTTATTTGCTTGAACTTGTCAACATGAGCGACTTTCGCATGGCAGAAACGGATGATGGCCTAAGTCCTAAAATTAGACGGTCTGGCAATCTGGATGCTAAAATCTTTGTTTTTGGGCAAGGGAATATTATGGGAAAAGAACATATCCAAGATTTTTCAATTGTGTCATAAATTTAACTCTTGATGATGCTCCTATACTTAAAATAACAACATCTTATTCAAAAGCTATTTCAACACTAGTTCTAAAATTTTAAAAAAATTCATTCGTACCCATCCTACCTTGCAAAAGTTATTTTATTAGTTACCTATTATAAAGAATCCCAAAGCTAAAAAGTTGGCTCCCCTCGTTCTTATGAATGGATTTGACTACATAATACATGAAGCTAGGGAAATCTTTGATTTTTATGGTATGAACCATGAAAAACTGGTAATAGATGAGATCCTTTATAATAGTGAGTATATGTTAAGACACTCGCTTGGAAATAATCAAATTTTTGACAAGAATCTTAAAAAGCAAGTCCCTGTTTTAGACATAATCCAACAAGTTTTCAATGATGTTAATCAACACTATTCTTGGATTGTTGCCGGAAATCAAAGGGGATACGATGATAAGCAAATTGATAGTGGTAAAGTCTCTATGGGTGAGGTGTTTTTTGTTGTCTTTGCAAAACCACCCGACAAAAAACCCTTTAAGGGAAATGAAAACAAAGATAACAACACTTAGATCTATGCATTATGCCTAGCTAGGGCGTAAAACGATAGCGCTTGTTGGGAGGCATCCCAATATTTATCTATTTGCTTTTTGGTTTTCTTGCTATTTTGCAATAATATTTAAATATGCCTCTGATTAGATGTGTTTTTTATGATTTAATTAGTGTTTGTGCCAAGCGAAGCCTTTGGGATCATGTTGGGTGATAGTTGCTTTGATCTTGTTGAAAAACAGAAACTTTTGCGGTTAGAAAAATAATTTTCATAAATCACAGAAACGTGATTTTGCTCTGAATTTTTTACACAAGATTAATATACAAATTTCCCACGTTGTCCAAATTTTTCAGAAGTTTTGGAGTTATAGAAGTACATGAAGTTCTCTGATTACTACAGACTGTTCTGTTTTTTACAGATTCTGTTTTCTTTGTGTTGTGTGCTTATTTCGATGAATCTATGGTTTGTATTGGAGGGTATAACCTATAGCAAAATTGGAATACAGTAGATATAATGCAAAAATAAAATACGAATGGGTTTGCAACAATACTTATAGTAGTGATTTGCTTTGTTACACTAATGAATCTCACAAAGGTTTTGTTGAGTTTTGTGTGATTGAAGTTTTCAAGTTTTGGGTGAGATCACGATGGATGAAGGAATAAGGAGTAAGAAGAGCCTAAGCTTGGGGATGCCCCATGGAATCCCAAGTTATTATATAAAAGAGAACACCTGGGATCAGGGTCGATCCCTTCTACTTTCAATGGGGGGAGGTGCTGCACGAAGAGTGGGTCTAGCAATCAGCGTGAGGGGATTTTTACCCAGGTTCGGGTCGCACTGGTGCGTAAAACCCTAGTCCTGCTTTGTGTTTTTATTCTGTGTGCTTGAGCTCTTGAACTAGCTGCGATGCATGCCCAGTCCAAAAGTCGGTATCCTCTCTCTGTTCGCCTCGAGCCTCCTTCTATATGTCTAAGGGGTTGCAACAGCGGCACATAGGAGGTGGAAAGTAAGCTACAGTGCATGAGCTTATCGCTTGGCACCGTAGGACAAATGCATTTAATTCGTTGCCTACATGCCCTCTTACTTTATCGGGGACGACAATAGAAGTCGTCTTGTCTGTCACCGCCCTTCCTTGCCTTGACATGCGTTCAGGCTGACAAGGCATGCAGTGCCTCGCTGGCTAGCTAGCTGCTGTGTTGGCGCAGTGGTAGAACCTCCACGAAGATCGGCATGCCGCAGCGCAGGCGTCTGCCTAGTTGGCAAGCTGGTCGCCGCACTAGAGTGGTGGTGAGGTGGCAAAAACCTTGACGGGCGCGGGCCTGGCCGTGGCCCCACAATCGTCCCTGCAAGGCTTGCCGGGGCCTCGCGGTTGTCCTCGGCAATGGCCTTGCTAGGGGTCTTCATCTTCTAGTCCCACATGGGCCCGCAGGCCATCAATCTTCACAAAGATCTGCATGCCACTTTGCATGCGCCCCCTGAGCCTTGGCCTCGATGCTATCGATGGTGCCAAAGCTCTCAGTCACAAGGGTGATGGCCTTGCTAGTGCTTCATAGGTCGCCCCAGCAAGGAGCTTGCCGGGGCTACACAAGCTGCCCCGACAAGGGTGTTGCCCTCGGAGGTTCAGCTCATCTTTTGTTCCTTGTTCGTTGTCTTGAGTGTCTGTCTTGGTGGTCTTGTGTTTTGTCTTCTGCTGCCCTGCCAGGCCCTAGCGCAGGTGTGGCTACGACTGCCCATGCACAAGTAAGGGGTACAAGAAGAGCCCATACTTTTGTACACCGACAGGAGCCCCCGGGCATGAGCCACACATAAGTGTAAAGCGTAGTTGGGCCAGGCCCAAAGCAGTGCGCAGGCACGCTTGGCAGGGACTTAACTGTAACACCCCAGGAAGCAAGGGAGAGGGAGAGGATCCGGATCAAGCAGGGGAGGAGGAGGAAGCTTGGAGAGGAAGAAGGAGGGTTGGATTGCGGAGGAAGGATTCAGGGAAAACAGAGTATCAACGCACGCGTATCCCCCACGGCCACAGGCGGCCACTTTTAACACCACTCACACACGCCACTTGTCTGGCCAGCTGGCTGGGCCCACCAGCCAGCTCTTCGGCACACTAACCACATGTTAGGTGTGACATTCCTCCCTCCTTAAGACGCGTCTTCTTCTTCTTCAGTGTCTTGATCGTCTTCCACCTCCGCCTAGAGTGGTGCAGATGGGAAACGGTGGCGCAGCACGTCGTGATCTTCCCATGTCGTTGGCACGGAGTCGCCGGTGCCCCACTGCACCTTGAGCTGCACCACTGGCGTATCGTCGTGCTTCATCATGCGTCTGTCCAGTATGTGCGCCGGCGTGAGGTTGTCGACGGAGAGGTTTGGCACCTTGGACAGCTCATCATACACTGGCGTGTAGTCGGGGGTGAAGGGCTTCAGCTGCGACATGTGAAAGACAGGGTGGACTTGGCTTTCAGGCAGCAGGTCGAGCTTGTACGCGAGTGTCCCGATCTTCTCGATGATCTTGTAGGGGCCAAAGTACTTGAAGGCTAGCTTGGCACAAGGGAGATTGACCGCCGAGCGCTGCGCATATGGCTGAAGCTTGAGTAGCACCTGTTCACCCGCCTGAAAGTGCCGCTCGGTGCGGTTGCGGTCGACATTCTTCTTGAACCGGCGTTGAGCGCGTTCCAGCTGTGCGTGGATATGCGTGGTGTGCGCCGCCCAATCCATCTCCTCGACGGCCGATGCCGACTCCAACCAGGATGCCATGGCGCCGAGGTTTGCTTCCGTGCCATAGAGGGCCTTGAAGGGAGTGCCGTTGAGTGACACATGGAATGTTGAATTGTACCAGAACTCTGCCATTGGCAGCCACCGGCGCCATTTGTGCAGCGAGTCATCAACTGTGCATCGGAGGTACATCTCCATGCATTGGTTCACCCGTTCCCTTTGGCCGTCAGTCTGGGGGTGATAGGCTGTCGAGTAGAGCAGCTTGGTGCCGGCACCCGCGAGCAGCTCGCGCCAAAGGTGGCTCGTGAAGATCTTGTCGCGGTCGGAGATGATGGACGCCAGAATGCCGTGCAGCTTCACCACGTTCTCACAGAATGCGCGCGCCACCTGCTTGGCGTTGAAGGGGTGGCGAAGAGGAACAAAGTGGGCGAACTTGGTGAAGCGGTCGACAACCACCATGATCGTGTCGTACCCCTCTGAGCACGGCAAGCCTTCCACAAAGTCCATGGTCAAGTCCTCCCATGACGTACTTGGGATTGGCAGCGGGGCCAAGAGACCCGCCGGCTTGACGTGCTTGTGTTTGGCCTGCTGGCACACGGTGCACTGCTGCACGAAATCGGAGATGTCGCGCTTGAGCCCCCACCAGTCGAAGTGTTTGTGCATGCGCTGGTAGGTGGCGGTGGAGCCGGAGTGACCACCCACCATACTGCAATGCAGCGTGGCGATGAGCTTGGTGCGTAGGGCCGAATTGGCCCCGATCCAGAGGCGGCCCTGGCGCCTGATGATGCCGCAATAGAGCTTGTAGCCTTGATCGCCCGGGCTGTAGATCGCTAGTTGCTGCAGCCGTTCTTGGGTGTCGGCATCAGTGACGTAGGAGTTGGCCACCTCCTGCATCCAGTTTGGTTGGCACGTGGAGAGCGTGGCTAGCTCGAACTATTTGCCCACGCTTGAGAGCGCGACGGCAGTGCCGTTGTCCAGCCCCCTTCTGTATTGGAAATGAAACTGCAGCCCCACCAGCTTCGCCATGGCCTTGCGCTGAAGCTCTGTCTCCAGGTGTTGTTCGCCGAGGTTGCAGAGTGAAAGTGCAACTATCCCTAGGTGGTTTTGGTAATTCCTAACAACATATAGCTCATTGAGCTAATACTATTCCAAGACAAATATTTCAGGAAAGCTCAATGAATGGCATGGCATGGATGAGAAAAGTGGATCCCTCAAAATGCTAAGGATAAAAGGATTGGCTCAAGCTTCATGCTCAAGACTCTCCATTTTATATTTTAGTGATCCAAGATCACATTGAGTCTATAGGAAAAGCCAATACTATCAAGGAGGTATGAGGTGTTGCTTAATGAGGTTCTTGCTACATAGTGCTTAGTGATATGCTCCAAAACCCTCAACTACTTTCCCACATCCACATATGACCTAAACCTAAAGTCCAACTCGGCCCCACCGATTCTTTCTATCCCGCGCCACCGAGTTCAGATGTCATAGCCACTACCACAAACCCTAGGCAAATTGGTCTCACCGATAGGGATCTCGGTCTCACCGAGATGGGATTGTAATCTCTCTGTTTCCCTTCGTAACGTTTCGGTCTCACCGAGATGAGCGATCGGTCCCACGGAGATTGCAATGTAAACTCTCTATTTCTCTTTCGTAACATTTCGGTCTCACTGAAAAGAGCGAACCGGTCCCACCGAGTTTACCTGACCAACTCTCTGGCTAGCTTATTACCAAAATCGGTCTCACCGAGTTTGTGTAATCGGTCTCACCGAGATTACGTTATGCCCTAACCCTAACCATATCGGTCCTACCGAGTTGCATGTCGGTCCCACCGAAAACCCTAACGGTCACTAGGTTTACTAAATCGGTCTGACCTTGTTTCTTGATTCGGTCCCACCGAGATTGGTAAATTGTGTGTAACGGTTAGACTTTGTGTGGAGGTTGTCGTGGTTCTAAGTCTGACAGTAGAATAGGGGGGTACTAAGGACAGGCAAGATCCTAGCTATGGAGTAGTTGTGCACACAAGTGTTTTACGAGTTCAGGCCCTTCTCGGAAGAAGTAACAACCCTACATCTCGGAGCTCGGAGGCGGTTGACTGGATTATATGTGTGAGAGTTACAGGGGTGCGGACCCTTCTACCAGTGGAGGGGGTGTCTTATATAGAGGACGCCAGGACCCCAGCCAGCCCACGTAGCGGAGGGTTAAAGTACATTAAGGTCTGGCGTTACTGGTAACGCCTTACATAAAGTGTCATTATGACCATAAAGACTACTTAATTACAGACAGTTTGGATTCAGAGTAGATCTTGAACTCCTGGTGGTTGAGTGAGTCTTCATGGTCGAGTGTCTTCATGTTAGTCGAGTGTCTTCTAGTCCGTCGAGTGGAGTTCCTCTTGGTCGACTGGAAGACGCCTTCTTCTTAAAAGATGTCCTTGGGGAGGATACCTTGGACAGGTCCATGACCCTACCCTAGGTACATGACTTCATCATTAGCCCCCGAATGGATCGAGGTTTGAGTGAGGAAGGAGTTGGCAAATTTTCCGACCTGTTTCCTGGTGTTGTAAAGGTGTTTTTCTCTGGATCAACGACTTTCAAGTGAGGATGTCAACTTTCTTTCAGTCGCCTTGATCCATTCTTCATATCTGTCGAGTGAACTTTATGAACTTGGAGATTTCCGAGCGACGGATCATAGGAGATCTTTCGTCTGACAAGTTGCCCTGCGGTTAGAGGATTTAGTGGGATCCGAATTTTGGGAAGCACGCGAAGCGGAGAAGACCGCGGTACTCGGATGGGATAAGGCAGAGACGCCTCGATTCCCACGCTGCCTTTTTCGCCATGTATCGCATGTGCGACTGTTTCGGGATTTGGCAGGATTGTCTGGGCCTACCCGTCAGCCACTCGGAAGAGACTCCATATAAGGGACCGGGCGGAGGCTTTTGAACAGTGCTCCCTAATTTTCCCCTCCCTCGTCTCCAAATTCCTCCGCTGCGTTCGTCCACTGCTCAGCACCGCTGCTCCGTTCCATCCTCGCCGGTGACAATGGTGAAGGAGAGGACGGCGGCTTTGGAGTGGGCGAAGAAGGCGATGGCGAAGGTGAAGGGGAGAGCGACCAGTCGAGGCGGATCCTCGTCGCGGTCCCGTTTGCCGCAAGGTTGGATCCAGGGTGATTGGATCCGCTCGACCATCACCCAAAAGGATCTCGACAACCTGGCCAACGAAGGCCTGATTGCGCATGGGGCGGCGAGGCTCCCGGGGACGGAGGGGCAGCCGCAGCCTTAGGAGGGTGAGTGTGTCCTCTTGGCGACTCATGTAGATCGTAGGTTCTCTCTGCGTCGCATCCTTTCTTTCGAGGGTTTCTGAATTTCTTCGGGGCTCAGCTTCACCACTTTACACCCAATTCCATTGTCTATCTCGCCGCTTTTGTATCTTTGTGTGAAAACTTCTTGGGTTGTTGGCCGCACTGGGGCCTTTTCAAACACATATTCACCTGTCGTTCTTAGACGGTGAAAAAGGCCAGCCCCAATGATGAGAGAACTCAGGTAATCCAGATGTGCGGGGGTCTTGGGGTCCAGATGAGGAGTAAGAGCGCTTTCCCAGCTATGACCCTTCCCGAGTCAGTCAGAGGGTGGCAGTCGACCTGGTTCTACTGCCAAGACCAGCCGATGCCAGGGCAGTCGACTGGGCTCCCTCCCTTCTCTATGAGTCGAGTGAACAAGCCATCATCTCTGAAAGTAGTTCCAGAGGAGAAGGCTCAAGTAAAAATGTTGATGGAGCGGTTAGTCCAGTTGATTCGTGACGGTGTGACTGGCATGGATCTTCTAGAGGTTTTCCTTCGGCGGCGCATCCAACCACTCCAGTACCGGGGCCACCCAATGTGGTTGTATTCTGGTACTGAAGACACCACTCAGGTCCACCCAAAGGAGGTCGACGATGCCACACTGGAGAGGTGGATGACTGCCATCACAGGGAACAAGGACAACCCTCGTGGAGCCAGGAGGATCCCGCCACTCGACCAATCTTATGAGGCAGACAAGGTATGATCACTTTTCTCTGATTGTACTCTCGTTCCGTCCATTCTGTTTCGTCGTGGACTAGTCGATTGACTTTTTTCTTGCTTGTTGTCTTTCAGGAGACCACTGAGTTGTATTCGATGCCCAACGGGGCGCAGACGCAGGCCGAGGAGGAGGAAGGAAGTGGAGGTGAAAGTCAAGAGGAGTGGGAATCGGATGGTGATGAGGGTGACGAAGATGCAGGCTCCGATGAGGAGGAAGAGGAGGAGGAAGTTGTGCCTCCCCGTTCTGAAAGAAGATCCAAGCTCGCCCACGACCCTGCGGTCGAACGCGGCAAGGGAGTCGTGTCTGCTGGTCAATCGACGAAACGCCCTCGGACGGCTTCACCGGCGCCGACTGAGAAGGCGTCGAAGCAACCCCGAGCGGCCCCGACAAAACCGGCGAAGGCCCTACTGAAGATGAGGATGGAGATTCCAACTGTTTTTGGGTAATAGCATAACTCATGTTTTTCCTTTTAACACGGATATATTCTTGGTCGACTCAATCGCTGACCGACTAATTTTTGAAATCGCAGGGCTGCTACTTCTGAAACTTCAGCCAGGCATGAGGACCAAGAAATGGAAGATGCTGCTACTTCTCATCCTGGTATGATCTGCGTGGTTTCGCTTTCGATTGATTGAATCTTTATTTTTGACTTTGAACTTCTTCTGCAGCTCCACCTAGCGTTGTCATCGATCTTCCTGACGATGACGATGAAGCGCCCCTGTGGCCAAGGAGGAGCAGGAAGGTGGCTATTGGCAAGGCTGCTCAGGTTGTGTCAGCACCTGAACCCCTGGTTCTAGAGGGGAGCAACGTTGCTCGGGCTATCCTTTGTGGAGCAGTTGACGGTTGCCCGCCCTTCGTCGTCGAGTGCTGACCCACCTTCTCTCTTCTCCACCTACCACGTCCCGGAGGACCAAGCAAGCGCTGCCAAGGAAGCCATATGCCAGGCCGGGATTATGATGGAGCAGGTGAAGGCGATCCGAACCGCCAGCCAAGCAGCTTATGACGCGAGTTCAGCTCTCTAGAGTAATGTCCAGGTTAGTTAAACACCGACTGGAAATCTTGATGTTTGTCATGCACCTACTGGGTGTGTCAATTGGAATGTCGGGATTAGTGGGGGCATGCTGAGTGCACCCACTGGGTGTAGTCCCCGGGACTACGGTAGACTGCTGGCAGTCGATTGTAGTCTTTGTGTCTTGAGATTTCTCACTTTTACTTGTTTCACTCGAGCTGGTCGAGTGGAATCATGGAACCGATGGGGGCACGCTGAGTGCATCCACTGGGTGTAGTCCCCGAGACCGTGGTCGATTGCTGGCAGTCGGCTATGGTCTGAATAATTCTTTTTTTTGTCTGACTTCTGATAGTTAACTGCTTCCGGTCGACTGATCGACTCTGAGTCTAGCTGATAGAACTAGTGGGGGCACGCTGAGTGCACCCACTAGGTGTAGTCCCCGAGACTATAGTTGAATGTTTAGATTCAGCTGTAGTCTTAGAAATACTATGATTTTTCTTTTAGTCACTCGAAAGTGATCTGTCTTTGATATATGTCGATTGAACTTTCGCAGAAATCTTGTGACCTTGTTTCTCGTTATACCGAGTTGGAGAACAAGCATATCCAGCTTGAACTTGACCTGAAGCTTGTCCAAGAGAACTTCACGAAGTCGAAGGAGGAGGCAAAAGGTATGTTTGGTGAGGATCTTGATGACTGTCATTGCTTCTTGCCTGTCTCTGAGTCTGATCTTATTGTGATTTTTGCAGAAAAATTGAAGGATGCTCTGAAGAAGAAGGACCTTGACCTCGCCGGGGCGCAGAAAGCCGCTTCGGACAAGACAAAACTTGCAGAAGAGAAGTTGGCTTCTGTCAGCAAACTTGAAGAGGAAAACACTAATCTGAAAGCTGCTCTCGACGTGGCCAACCAGGAAGTCACTCGACTGAAGAATGCCAATATGGTCCTGAGCGACAAAGCTGGCAAACTGGCGGGAAAGAAGAATGACTTGGAGGTTTATCTGGGAGGACTCGCCAAGAAGCTATTCCTCATGCTCGAAGGTAACCCCTTATATCCGATTGCTAATTAATGACTTGCTGTAGGGACATTAGCTTATCCTTGAATCGTGTCCATAGAATTCTGCCAAAACTTTGAAGAGGAGACTAGTCGAGTGGAGACTGGCTTGGATCCCATCAACTCTCCGGTGAAAGATGAAACCGCTATGAACGTGCTCCGCCTCGAGTCTCGTGTTGCTGCAGTGGTCGATTACCTTGCAAGACTGAAAGCCGCAACGTCGTGCATCGACACATCGCTCTGGCCAGAAGAAACGCTTCAGAACAACCTTGAGTCACTGATGACTCGACTGGACGAAGTTCCAAGTCGAGTGCAAGAATGGAAGAAGTCTTCTGCCAGGTGCGGCGCTGACGTCGCTCTGTCCTTAGTCCGCGTCCACTGCAAGGAAGCGAGAGAAGACAAGCTGGTGTCTCTCAAGGTGGCCAACACTAGGAAGCATGACTTCCGTTCTTTCATGGAGACCTTCATCGATGCTGCCGCTCGGATCGTGGATGGGATCGACCTAGACGAGTTTGTTGCGCCTTCCAGCCCTCCGCAGGAGGGGTAAAAAACTAATATGCTCGATGATTCGAATTTGCCTCGGAATGCCGAGTGATTTTTGTAACCGATAAACTTTAACAGGCTTGATGCCTGAGCACTTATGGGTCCGTAGGACGTTATCCGAACTTGATTTGCCGTTGAAATATGTTTGCTTCTTTTGAACAACCATCTTCTTTGGGTTGGAATATATACTAATATCTGTAATGATCTTTTGCAAGTAGGAGTGAAGCACAAATTGCAATCGACTTGTGCTCGTCATGTTTGGGCGAGTGCTCGGCTGCAACCAAGCCTCCGAGTGGGAAACTTGTTCTCCACTTGACCGGATTTAGAAACTTAGGCGAGCACTGGGCTGCAGCTAAGCCCCCGAGTGGGAGGTTTGCTCTCCACTCGGTAGGATTTTAGAAACTTAGGCGAGCACTGGGCTGCAGCTAAGCCCCCCGAGTGGGAGGTTTGCTCTCCACTCGGTAGGATTTTAGAAACTTAGGCGAGCACTGGGCTGCAGCTAAGCCCCCGAGTGGGAGGTTTGCTCTGCACTCGGTAGGATTTTAGAAACTTAGGCGAGCATTGGGCTGCAGCTAAGCCCCCAAGTGGGAGGTTTGCTCTCCACTCGGTAGAATTTTCATGGCATAGTTTTGGAGGGGAAGGTAGCAGTCGACCTGCTCTTCGTCCTCCTTGCGGAGCGCACATTGTATTTGTGGCGTAGCTCGGAAGGAGAAGGCAGGAGTCGACCTGCGCCTCATCCTCTTTTCGGAGCGCATGTTGTATTTTATACTTAGGCGAACACTAGGTTGCAGCTAAGCCCCCGAGTGGAAGGCTGGCTTACCACTTGGTAGGATTTTCAAAAACTTAGGCGAGCACCGGGCTGCAGCTAAGCCCCCGAATGGAAGGCTGGCTTACCACTCGGTAGGATTTTCAAAAACTTAGGCGAGCACTGGGCTGCAGCTAAGCCTCCGAGTGGAAGGCTGGCTTACCACTCGGTAGGATTTTGTTTAACTTAGGCGAAACGGATTCGCAGCTAAGCCTCCGAGTGGAAGGCTGGCTTACCACTCCGTAGGATTTTTTTACAAACTTAGGCGAAACGGGTTCGCAGCTAAGCCACCCACTGGGGGACAGATTTATGAGAACAATTGCAATAACAATCACTGAGAAAATTATGAAACTCTTGTCTTTGATGAATACACTACAGAAGTACTTTTATTACAACTCATCCGAGTGAAAAACTTAAGTATAAAAGGGGCAGAGCAGCTCTGCGTTCCATGCTCGGGGCTCGTCAATCTGGTGCTCGACATTGTAAAGGCGGTATGCTACATTGTGGAGAACCTTGGTGACGATGAAGGGACTTTCCCAAGTAGGAGCAAGCTTGTGTGGTTTCTGCTGATCCACTCGGAGAACTAAATCTCCCTCCTGGAAAGCTCGACTCTTCATGTTTCTTGCATGGAAGCGACGCAAGTCTTGCTGGTAAATGGTCGATCGTATCAAGGCCATCTCTCTTTCTTCTTCTAGAAGGTCGACCGCATCCTGTCGGGCTTGCTTTGCTTCAGCTTCGGTGTAGAGTTCGACTCGGGGTGCGTTGTGAAGCAGGTCACTCGGCAAGACTGCTTCAGCTCCGTAGACCAAGAAGAACGGAGTCCTCCCAGTCGACCGGTTTGGCGTGGTCCTTAATCCCCAAAGCACCAATGGAAGTTCGTCGACCCATGCACCAGCTGCGTGCTTGAGGTCGCGCATCAGTCGGGGTTTCAACCCTTTGAGAATTAAGCCATTTGCTCATTCTGCTTGTCTATTCGACTGGGGGTGAGCGACTGAAGCATAGTCGACTCGTGTACCCTGAGATGTGCAGAAGGCTTTGAATTCCTCGGAGTCGAAGTTTGACCCATTGTCTGTGATGATGCTGTGTGGAACTCCATATCTGAATATCAACTCCCTGATGAAGCTGACGGCGGTGCCGGCATCCAGATTCTTGATGGGTTTAGCCTCAATCCACTTGGTGAACTTGTCGACTGCTACCAATACATGGGTGTAGCCGCTTCTGCCTATTCTCAGTGGTCCAACCATATCCAACCCCCATACAGCGAAAGGCCAGACGAGTGGAATGGTCTTCAAGGCTGAGGCGGGTTTGTGCGACATATTGGAGTAGAATTGACATCCTTCACACTTGTCGACTATCTCTTTCGCCATCTCATTTGCTCTGGGCCAGTAAAAACCCGCTCGGTATGCTTTAGCCACGATGGTCCGAGAGGACACATGATGGCCACAGGTCCCTGAGTGGATGTCGTCGAGAATCATTCGACCTTCTTCCGGTGTTATGCATTTCTGGCTGACTCCAGTCGCACTTTCTCTGTAAAACTGTCCCCTCATGACGATAAAGGCTTTGGATCGGCAGACGATCTCTCGAGCCTCTTCTCCTTTCTCAGGGAGCTCTTTCCTCAGAATATAGGCGATATAGGGCACTGTCTAGTCGGGAATGATGACCAAAACTTCCATGATTAAGTCGACCACAGCTGGGACCTCAACTTCAGTCAGATCTGTGGCGCTTTTTGGCTGCGGGGCTTCCTCAGTGAAAGGATCTTCTTGAACCCACGGCGTGTGAACATGCTCCAAAAACACGCCACTCGGAATGGCTTCTCTCTTGGAACCTATCTTCGCCAAGTCATCGGCTGCTTGATTTTTCAGTTGGGGGACGTGATGGAGCTCTAATCCCTCAAATTTCTTCTCTAGCTTTCTGACTGCATTGCAGTAACCAGTCATGGCTGGGCTTCTGACGTCCCACTCCTTCATCACTTGGTTGACCACCAAGTCCAAGTCACCGTAGACCATGAGGCGACAGACGCCGAGTGAAATGGCCATACGCAACCCGTACAAGAGTGCTTCGTATTCTGCTTCATTGTTGGAGGAATCAAAGTGAATCTGGAGTACATATCTGAGCTTATCTCCTCGGGGGGAAACCAAGACCACTCCGGCACCGGAACCATTCAGCATTTTGGAGCCATCGAAGAACATAGTCCAGTGCTCCGAGTGAACTTGAGTCGGTAACTGTTGTTCAGTCCACTCGGCGAGGAAATCAGCTATTGCTTGGGACTTGATAGCTTTCTTTGCCTCAAATCTGATATCTAGGGGAAGAAGTTCAATCACCCATTTTGCCACTCGACCGGTTGCGTCTCTGTTGTGCAGAATCTCTGATAAGGGGGCGTCGGTGACGACTGTGATGATATGGTCAGAGAAGTAGTGAGCAACTTTCTTCGTGGTCATATAAATCCCATATACAAGCTTCTGATAATGAGGGTATCGTTGCTTGGATGGGGTCAGGACTTCGGAAATGTAATATACTGGGCGCTGAATTTGAAGGATTTCCCTTCTTCTCCCCGCTCGACCGTAAGTACAGTACCGACGACTTGTCATGTGGCTGCAATGTAAAGCAGCAAAGGCTCTTTGCTGATTGGGGCAGCAAGCACCGTCTGGGTGGAAAGCAGGGTTTCTAACTCTGCAAACGCTGCGTCAGCTACAGGAGTCCACTCGAACTTGTCTGACTTCTTCATCAGTCGGTAAAGAGGCAATGCCTTCTCACCGAGACGAGAGATGAATCGACTTAAAGCGGCCAAGCAACCAGTAAGCTTCTGAACATCGTGCACACGCGCAGGTCGTTTCATTCGGAGTATTGTGCCTACTTTCTCTGGGTTTGCATCGATTCCTCGTTCGGAAACGAGAAAACCGAGTAACTTTCCACCAGGAACTCCGAATGTGCACTTGGATGGGTTAAGCTTGATATCGTACCTCCTGAGGTTGGCAAATGTTTCAGCGAGGTCAGTCAGTAGGTCGGAACCTTTCCGTGACTTGACCACAATGTCATCCATGTACGCTTCCACATTCCGACTGATTTGAGTGAGCAAACACTTCTGAATCATCCTCATGAACGTGGCTCCGGCATTCTTGAGGCCGAATGGCATGGTGACATAACAGAAGCACCCGAATGGGGTGATGAAAGCCGTTTTGATCTCATTGGGTCCAAACAGACGGATCTGATGGTACCCGGAATAAGCATCCAAGAAAGACAGTCGCTCACATCCCGCAGTCGAGTCGACTATTTGGTTGATGTGGGGAAGAGGAAAATGATCTTTCGGGCAAGACCGATTGATATGCTTAAAATCGATGCACATGCGAAGCGAATTGTCCTTTTTGGGGACCATGACGACATTGGCGAGCCACTCGGAGTGATAAATCTCTCGGATAAACTCTGCTGCTAGGAGCCAAGCCACTTCCTCGCCAATAGCCTTCCTTTTCTTGACGGCGGACCGTCGCAGATGTTCCTTCACAGGTTTTGCCTTTGAATCGACTCGTAGACGATGCTCAGCCAGTCCCCTGGGTACACCCGGCATGTCAGAAGGTTTCCATGCAAAGATGTCCCAGTTCTCACGGAGGAACTGGATAAGCGCTTCTTCCTATTTGGGGTCGAGTGTTGTGGAGATATGAGTCGGAGCAGCATTAGGGTCGATCGGGTGGATGTGAACGGGTTTTGTCTCACCGGACGACTGAAACGCTGATTCCGTAGCAGGCTTTTTGGCTCGTAACAAATCACTCGGGTCTGCATTCCTCTGGTGTTCCTGCCACTCTTCTGCCACCATCTGAGCATCGGCGATCTTTGAGCCTTTCTGGAAGCACTCTTCTGCCTTCTTGCGGTTACCAGTAACAGTGATCACGCCTTTAGGGCCAGGCATCTTTAGTTTGAGGTACACGTAACATGGTCGAGCCATGAAACGTGCATAAGCTGGCCTGCCCAAAATTGCACGATAGGCACTCTGGAAATCCACAACCTCAAATGTCAGCTTCTCTTTGCAGAAATTCTTTGAATCACCAAAAACCACGTCAAGAGCAATCTGGCCGAGTGATGCGGCCTTCTTGCCAGGGATGACCTCCATAGAAACTCATGTTGCTTGTGCTCAGTCTGGACATCGGAATGCCCATCCCTTTCAGCGTCTTAGCATACAGTATATTCAAACTGATGCCGCCATCCATCAACACTTTGGTCAGTCGAGTGCCCTCGACGACTAGGTCGACCACCAACGCTTGCCTCCCAGGGGTGGCTATGTGCGTGGGGTGATCAGATTGGTCGAACGTAATGGCAGTCTGAGACCACTTCAGGTAATTGGGTGTTGACGGAGCAGCCATATTCACCTCTCGGTTTATAACTTTCAGTCGGTTTTTGCTCTCAACATCGGCAAAAATCATCAAGGTGGAATTGACCTGCGGATATTCCTCGTCACTATCCTCCTTGTCCTCAACCTTGTCCGACTCTTTTTCTTTGTCCTTGGACTGCTTCCCTTGGAACTGTTGTATCAGGAGTCGACACTGTCGAGTGGTATGCTTAGGGTAAATGAAATTACCCTCTTCATCTTTCTTGGTGTGGATGTGACATGGTAAATCCATCACGTCATTTCCTTCTTTATCTTTTACTTTCTTGGGGTTCCAAGGCCCCTTGGGTTTCCATTTGAACTTTCCTTGATTCAGGGCCAAGGCTTCTCCAGGAGCGGCTGGCTCGGCTTTACGCTTTTGCTTCCGACTGGAATTTCCGCCTCCGGTGTCCTGGGCGACTGACTTGTGCTTGCCGCTCCGAAGCCGATCCTCTTCCTCACCATTGGCATATTTGGTGGCTATTTCCATCATTCGACTCAGAGACATGTCTCCGGTTCGACCAAATTTCAGGCTTAGCTCTCTATATTTTACGCCCTCCTTGAAGGCGCAAACTGCCTGGTGATCAGATACACTCTCTACTGTGTGATGCAATGTGATCCATCTCTGGATGTAATCCCTCGGAGTCTCATTCGACTTCTGCACACAAGATTGCAGCTCTGTCAGTCCCGCCGGTCGTTTGCACGTTCCTTCGAACGTCCTGACAAACACTCAGGAGAGGTCCTCCCACGTGTAGATGCTGCTGGGTGTCAACTGATTCAGCCATGCCCTGGCTGACCCTTCCAACATGAGAGGCAGATGCTTCATGGCCACCTCGTCATTTCCGTCGCCGATCTGAACAGCCACTCAGTAGTCCTCAAGCCAAGTATCAGGCTTGGACTCACCGTAGAACTTGCTGACTCCAGTCGCCAACCTGAAGTTGGGAGGAATCACCGCGGCTCTGATGGCTCTGCTGAAACACTCTGGTCCGGAGACATGCACTCGGCTGCTAGTGGGTACATCTCTGTCATTACCCTCTCTGTGGGCTCTATTCCGGTCGACCAAACCTTGAACGATGATGGATCTCGCATCAAAGCCTGGTTCCCTGGGGTCGACTGGAATCCTTCACCCACCACTGTGCTGGCGTCTGTCATCCTGCTGTCGAGGCATATATGATCCACCCCTCGGGGGAGGAGTGGGCACTCGACGTCGATCGTTGCGATCGAATCGGTGATCATACTGCTCATAGTTCCTGTACTGATCATGCCGGTCGCCATGCCCTTCACGCCTCGGGGGCGATCTGGGGATATGGGCCGACTGGACCGTATTCGCCGCCACGGATCTGCTATGAATCATGTTCCGCGACTGCGACACAGCCGAATTCTGATCTCCTGCTGCCCGGAGCAAATCCTTGATCTGCATCAAGCCTCTGCCAGCCTCTGACTGGGAAGGCTGAATCGACTCTGCTATACGGGTTGCAGCTGCCAAATACTGAATCGGAGTGCGGTATACCTGAGTCGGAGGTTTAAAGAGTTAGCGTCGAATGGAGTCTGGAATCTGTTGCCGCGCGTGCTCGTCGAGTGCCCGCTGAAGGTTCTCCAGTCGAGTGTGCTCAGCCAGGTTGGCCAAGTGCGCGTCCTCTAAGCGCGAGCCTCGGGGGTTTCCCCAACGATCGGAGTATGAAGCGCATCCATGTTTCGGCGGCGAAGCTCTTCCCTCTACTGCGAGTTGAGGGGCTCGGGGCGGTACTCCTCATGGTCGTGCGACGGATCGCCTCCGCCGTTGCCTCCCTCGGTGCCAGGACAGCCGGGGGGACCGTGCGGCCCATTGACCATCAGGACCTCCGCCGCCGGATCACTGCTGTCGCACTCGGATGCAGTCTCTGCGGAGCCAGTCGAACAGGCCGTAGAGAGATTCGTCGGGCTCGATTGCCGCGACTTGGGCAGTGGTCGACTAGCGAGCCACTGCGTGCCTCACCCACCACTGAAGCCTCGACCGACCGGAGCGCTTACGCCGGCGGGAAGCTGGGAGGGAGGATGACACGAAAACCGGCCAATACTGAGTCAACGGTTGCCGCAGAAGGACGCCGCGGACGCATGCTCGAAAGTGCGTAGCTCCACGGACTGGGAGCACATCCATGTCGAGCGGAGCCTCCTACAGCCAGGCAGAGTCGTCGGCGACAAATGTGAGCGTGCCGAGACGAATCTCGCGGCCCTCAACCAGAACTCCACTTGAAACCATGATGATGGGAATCAAAAAAATTGCAACTTCTCCAATAGGTCACTAAGACACCTGCCCCAAGGTGGGTGCCAACTGTCGTGGTTCTAAGTCTGACAGTAGAATAGGGGGGTACTAAGGAGAGGCAAGATCCTAGCTATGGAGTAGTTGTGCACATAAGTGTTTTACGAGTTCAGGCCCTTCTCGGAAGAAGTAACAGCCCTACGTCTCGGAGCCCGGAGGCGGTCGACTGGATTATATGTGTGAGAGTTACAGGGGTGCGAACCCTTCTACCAGTGGAGGGGGGTGGCTTATATAGAGGACGCCAGGACCCCAGCCAGCCCACGTAGCGGAGGGTTAAAGTACATTAAGGTCTGGCATTACTGGTAACGCCTTACACAAAGTGTCATTATGACCATAAAGAGTACTTAATTACAGACCGTTTGGATTCAGAGTAGATCTTGAACTCCTGGTGGTCGAGTGAGTCTTCATGGTCGAGTGTCTTCTAGTCCGTCGAGTGGAGTTCCTCTTGGTCGACTAGAAGACGCCTTCTTCTTAAAAGATGTCCTTGGGGAGGGTACCTTGGACAGGTCCATGACCCTACCCTAGGTACATGACTTCATCAGAGGCTATATATACCCCTTCACCTCATCTTCATTCGTGGAGAGAGCCATCAGAACAAACCTACATTTCCAACTTACCATTTTTGAGAGAGAACCACCTACTCATGTGTTGAGACCAAGATATTCCATTCCTACCTTATGAATCTTGATCTCTAGCCTTCCCCAAGTTGCTTTCCACTCAAATCTTCTTTCCACCAAATCCAAATCCTGTGAGAGAGAGTTGAGTGTTGGGGAGACTATCATTTGAAGCACATGAGCAAGGAGTTCATCATTAACACACCATTTGTTACTTCTTGGAGAGTGGTGTCTCCTAGATTGGCTAGGTGTCACTTGGGAGCCTCCGACAAGATTGTGTAGTTGAACCAAGGAGTTTGTAAGGGCAAGGAGATCGCCTACTTCGTGAAGATCTGCCGCTAGTGAGGCAAGTCCTTTGTGGGCAACGGCCATGGTGGGATAGACAAGGTTGCTTCTTCGTGGAACCTTCTTGGGTGGAGCCCTCCGTGGACTCGTGCAGCCGTTACCCTTCGTGGGTTGAAGTCTCCATCAACGTGGATGTATGATAGCACCACCTATCGGAACCATGGCTCAAAAATCACTGTGTCTCCAAATTACGTTTGAAATCTCCAAACCCTTCCCTTTACATTCTTGCAAGTTGCATGCTTTATTTTTTGCTGCTCATATACTCTTTGCATGCTTGCTTGAATTGTGTTAAGATTACTTGACTTGTGGTAAGTTTGCTAAAATCTCCCAAAGACTAAAATTGGGAAAAGGTTAAGTTTTTATTTGGTCAAGTAGTCTAATCACTCCCCCTCTAGAGATACTTCAAGATCCTACACAGAGCGAATTGTGACCTGTGATGATGTCAAAGGGGCCGCGCTGCAAGTACTAACGCCACTTGTCGACGGCCATCATCACGGCGAGGAATTCCTTCTCATATGTGGAGAGCTTCTGGTTGCGTACTCCCAGTGCCTTGCTGAAGTACGCCACCGGGTGCCTGTCCTACGCGAGCACCGTGCCCACACCCGTGTCGCATGCATCCATCTCGATCGTGAACGGCCGTGTGAAGTTCGACAGAGCTAGGACAGGTGTCGTGACCATCGCCTGCTTGAGTGTCTCGAACGTTGTTTGCGTCTGCACGGTCCAGGAGAGTCCTTTCTTGGTCAGCAGCTGCGTGAGCGGCTTCACGATAATGCTGTAGTGCGGCACGAACTTTCTTTAGTAGCCCGTGAGGCCAAGAAAGCCGCACATCTCCATGGCGTTCGTCGGCGTCGGCCACTGCTCCATGGCCTGCGTCTTCTCCTTATCCGTGGCCACGCCCTCCTTCGAGATCACATGGCCTAGGTAGTCGATGTGGTCAGCAGCATATGTGCACTTGGATTCCTTGACAAAGAGCTGGTGCACGCGGAGTAGCTCGAAGACGATGCGCAGGTGCTCCAGGTGCTCCTCCATGGTCTCGCTGAAGACAAGAATATCATCAAGGAAGATGATGATGAACTTGCGGACATACTTACCGAAAACGGAGTTCATCAAGCACTGAAATGTGGTCGGCGTGTTTGTCAGGCCGAACGGCATGACTCTGAACTAAAAGTGCTTGTGGTGCATCTTGAATGCCGTCTTGGCCTCGTCCTCCTCGCGCATTGTGATCTGGTGATAACCAGCGCGCAAGTCTAGCTTGGAGAACACTGCTGCGCCGGCCAATTCGTCCAGGAGTTCGTCGATGATGGGTAGGGGAAACTTGTTCTTAATGGTGGCATCGTTGAGCCGGCGATAGTCAACACAGGACCGCCATGTGTCGTCCTTCTTCTTCACTAGCAGCACCGGCGCGGTGTAGGGGCTGACATTGTGCATGATCACGCCCGAGTCCAGCATCTCCTTGACCTGACGCTCGATTTCGTCCTTTTGCAGAGGCGAGTAGTAGTATGGGCGTCTGTTCGCGGGGACCGCGCCCTCCACTAGCGTGACGGCATGATCGTACTGGCGGTGCGGAGGAAGCCCTTGCGGTGACGCGAACACGTCGGCGAATTTCTCGAGCAGATCCGTGAGCGGGGTTTGGCTTGCACATTTGCGAGCCGGACGCGGTGCGTGGCCGCAGGTGTCCACGATGGCCATGGCCCAAACGTCGTTTCTGGCCACCATCTTGCACAACTCCTCGGTCCCGACGGCCTTGAGTGAGGTGGCCGGCTTCGGGGACACGCCACGCAGAGTGACCTCTTCACCGTCGTGTTGGAATTTCACCCACTTGTCCTGCCAGTGGCAAGTCATCGGACTGTTCTGGGTGAGCCAGTCCATGCCCAAGATGCCATCATACGCTCTGATCTCCAGTTCGCGCATGGGTGTCTCGAAGGTGTCGCCCTGCATCCACCACTTGAGGCCGGGCACCATGCGTGTGCACATGAGCTTGTCGCCGTTGGCCACCCGAACCTCCATCAGCGGCATCTCTTCTGTGGCGAGGCCGAGGCAATCGACGAACGCCTTGTTGACGAAGCTGTGGGTGCTGCCCGAGTCTAGCAGTAGGAGCATGACCTAGTTTCTGACAAGGGTGCGCAACCTGATCGTCGTCGTGGAATCCGTGCCGTCCAGCACCGGCGACGAGAGGAGACAGCACTCTGGCGCGTCCACAGCCGGGGCAGGGGGTTGCGGCGCTGGCCCCGGGTCGTCGAGCAGCTGCAGGGCATGGATGGTGTCGTCGGAGAGTACCTCTCCGTGGTCGCCCACATTGATGGTGAGCAATTGCGCGGGCTGGGCGCAGCGATGCTCTCTGGAGTAACAATCCCCACACTTGAAACAGACATTGTTCGCCCGACGGAAATTGCGTAGCTGTCGCTCCCGTGCATACTTGTCCCCTTGGGCGCGAACAGGCGCGGCCACGGCACGATGTGGAAGGGCCGCTGCTGCTGTTGGTGGAGGTCGGCCCACGGGTGTGATGCGGGGGCGTGCACGGGTCATGCCCAGTTTTTCCTCCTGGATGCACGCGAGCACCGAGGCGCTGATGCTTGACGGCGCCTGGAGCTGCACCGGGGCACGCAGCTCGTCCTTCAGGCCGAGGAGGAACTGCATGACGAAGAACTTGGTGTTGATTGCTGGATCAAGGGCGAGGAAGTGGTACATCTGCTCGTCGAACGCGGCGTGGTACTCGGCGACGGTGCCTGTTTGACAGAGTTGCAGCAGCTTGTGCATCACCACCTCGAACTCATTCGCGCCAAACTCCTCCAGAATCGCCGACGTAAAAACGGCCCACGTGATGTTGCGTTGCGGCTGGCGGAACACTTGGAGCCAGTGCACGGCCTGGCCGTCAATGTAGAGCGCGGCGGTGGCAACCCACTGGTGGGCAGCCACCTTGTAGAGCTCGAAGTAGGCAAGGCAACGGTCCAACCATAAGTATGGCGCCGTGTCGTCGAACTTGGGAAAATCATGCTTCGGGGGCTTGTGGTATTCGTTGGAGTGGTAGCCCGGTGGAGACGTGATCGGCGCGGTGACAAAACTGCCCTGCGGTGGCACGGGAAGAAGAGGTGGGCGGTGGTCGCCCAGGCGCGCATGCAACAACGATGGCCGTGATGGATCTGGTACGGGGCGCGGCAGCGACGGAGGGGGAGGCGGTGGGGGTTGGTGCTGCGGTTGCATGGGCTGGTGGAGGTGCATGGTGACCGAGCCTGACGGGGAGGCCGATCCTTCCACCATCTTGCGCGTGAGGTCGAGATCCGCCTGCGTCAAGTCGAGTTGCCGCGACAGACCGCACATCTCCTGCTAGATCTGCGCGTTGAAGGCGGTCTGGAGCTCGATCTGCTTTTCGTGAGCCATTTTCTGATCGTCGATCTTGGCGAGCAGCGTCTCCAGCATCTTGGTGATGTTGGTGTTCCCCTCGTCCATGGCGGCCAGAACTTGCTGTGTTGCCACTGATGCCTTGGGGGGAGCCGTTGTCCTGCTTGAGAGGGCGTCGAACCCCGCGACGGATTTTGTGTGGCTTGCCGTAGCAACCACACCGGCGCGGCGGATGTTACCGACTCCCAATCAAGCTAGGGAAATGTTTTTTGGAGGATTTGTGGCTCTGATTACCAACTGTAACACCCCAGGAAGCGAGGGAGAGGGATAGGATCCAGATCGAGCAGGGGAGGAGGAGGAAGCTTGGAGAGGAAGAAGGAGGGTTGGATTGCGGAGGAAGGATTCAGGGAAAACAGAGTATCAATGCCCATGTATCCCCCACGGCCACAGGCGGCCACTTTTAACACCACTCACGCATGCCACTTGTCTGGCCAGCTGGCTGGGCCCACCAGCCAGCTCTTCGGCACACTAACCACAGGTTAGGTGTGACATTAATTTCCTCGATCTTTTCGCCAGTTGCACTTCCGCACGATCCGCATCGAGTGTGTGACGTGGGGGTCGTGCATGGGACGGCCGCAGAATGCTTGCGTCATCTTGTAGTAAATAGTAAAGAGGCGGCCTGCGCTTTTCCTCATAAAAAAGGAGGAATTCACAGGGGCGCTACTCATTTAGTAGGTGGACTTGGGTCGTGGTCTGCATGGCGCCGCACCCCATGATCACGTGGTGGAAAATGGTCTCCCCACTTGTCTTCATGCCTCTAACTCGCTCGCCGCATGTCCCTCATGCGTTAGGAAGGGCAGGCGGCAGATGCGGAGGGCATGGGCATTTAACGCCGAGGTGGGAAACCAGGCGTCGCTGATTGGGGCAGTGGGTCGTTCCCGATTCCCTACGCTTCAGGAGGCCGCATTGGTCGAGCAGGGTGGCCGCCCTTAGGGCTGGGAGGTCAGGCCCCGGCCTTGCCCTTCTATAAAATGGGAGAGGCGCAGTGCCTTTCAGCATTCGCCTTCTTCTCCTTCTTCTGCTTAGTTTCTTCCTTCCATTCGCCATGGTGAGAGGGTGTGCTAGTGCTTCGATGGCGGCGACAAGGGCTTCTGCTCGACAGCATGTTCCTCCTCCTTCAGAGCTCCTGGCGATGGAGCCCGCCGCGAGGGGGAGAGGAAGGGGACAAGGCCGAGGTCGTCGTGGTGCACAGGGAAGAGGAGGACGGGGAGGTGCACCGACCGCGCTTCCGCCGGCAGCTCCTCCTCCAATGGACGGTCATGTCGGAAATCAGCCCCACGAGTTCTTCATCAAGTTGTACAAGCGCGTGCGCGGCCATCTCCACCTCCCTACCCCGTTCGCTCAGGTGATGGAGCAGGACCTGCCGTAGGCCTTGAGGCTGCACATGAGGGGCTGCGGGAATGGCAGCATGTGGGTCGACATTGACTTCCCCGCCCCTCACGTCATGTATCTTTGCCGTGGGTGGAAAACTTTCGCACGTGCCCACAGCTTGTTGGAGGGGCACGTTCTCCATTTCAAGGTAATGGAGAACGGCCTGCTCTCCGTTAAGGTCTTCGGGAGCTCAGGAATTCGCTTAGGGTGTTGCGCGGAGAGTTCTACTGACGATGAAAGCTCCTCCGCGAGCGACAGTGATGAGGGGGACAGCACCAGCAACGACGACAGCAGCAGGCGGGAGGACGACGACTCTGACTCTAGCTGGCCATCAGTGGCAGCATCATCATCTGCTCTGCCTCCCCCCCAGCAACGCACCTTGTCGGGGGTTGCATCCTGCTGGCTCTGGTGTTGGTGGTCAATGGGCTTCCCCGTCAAGATCTCCATCGACGCGTTCCCCATGCCCGTCCCTGTCTCCACCTGTTGTACCTGGGAGGAAAGGAGCAAGAAAGGGGATTACGGGGTACTTTTCTTTTTTTTCCAATTTGTAGGCACTTGCCAAGTCTTAATTTCAAATAATGTAATCTCTCAAGTCCATGCTTATGTTCTATAATATTTGTACTTGTATCAGCATGCCAATGAAAAAGATGAGCTTTGCCGGTAACCCAGGCACGTATACGTCCATGCAGAGGCAAAACACCTCTTTAATAAAAATAAATGAGTTTTGCTGGCAAGCTACCTTGTCGGTGCCCTCTGTGTCTACCGGAGAGTCACATCTGTCGGGTTATAGACACAGGGTCCAGCCCCCTGCCAATATATTTTTACCAAAGGTTACTGCGACCATTCCGACCAAAGCAGTGTTCGGGTTGGGGATGGGAGCACCTAAGTCCAAAAAGAGTGGCGAGGTTTTCTAACGCACAAGTCACAAGTTACGAACATGGATGGACAAGAGGTGAACTTTATCTGTTTGATCCGCCGGGGATCGCCGTGCCGGGTAGTCTTCTCGACCTCTTGCCGGAGCGTCGTCACTGTGGCCGAAAGGAGGAGAGGATAGGAGCATGGAACCTTGGCGGTTCATTAGTACTGCTAGGATCTAAGGCAGCACAATATCCTGGACAAGCATGCATGCATATATGCATATACATAAACATGGAAACTAGCAGGAAACTGTACATAGTAAAAGTTATTCGACTACGCACAGGGTCTGCGCCTGGCTCTGTACATAGGGTTACATGCCTTTCCGGCAAGGATAGTACAAAAGGGGGTTGCCGGGGCTCCCAGCAACCGCGCCTTATGGGTAAAACTTGTGAAGATGTTCGATATTTCAGGAGTTGCTCGCCAGAATGCCATTTTTGGTCTCCAGGCAGACTGCGCCAGGCTTGGTGACTCGTATTACCCGATAAGGGCCTTCCCACTTTGGCGTCAGCTTGTTTCAATTCTTGGCAGACTGAACACGTTAAAGAACAAGGTCGCCTTCCTCAAGGCTTCGGGCATGAACCTTGTGGCTATGGTAGCGGCGCAAGGCTTGCTGGTAGCGAGCGGCTTGCACAGCAGCCTGAAGACGATCTTCCTCAAGCAGCGTCGCATCATCTTGGTGCAACTGCTCTTGCTCAAGCTCATCATAAGCGAGCACTCGAGTTGACCCGTATATCAGTTTCGTGGGGAGAACTGCTTCTATCATGTATACCAGGGCAAAGGGTGTCTGGCCAGTGGCTCGATTTGGTTTCGTCCCTATTGACCAAAGAACCATTGGCAATTCATCAATCCAACGTATTCCAAACTTTCGTAGCCCGTCGAAAGTTCTTGTTTTGAGGCCTCACAACACTTTAGCATTTGCCATTTCTGCCTGGCCATTGCTTCTTGGATGAGCAACAGAAATGAAGCAAACTTTGCTACCGAGGTCCTGGATATACTGCATGAAGGTGCGCTCATGAACTGTGTGCCATTGCCGATGATGACCCTGTTTGGCACACCAAAACGGCAAACGAGTCCTTTGAAGAACTTGACGGCTGACTGTGCTACCACCTTTCTCACCGGCTCCACTTCTGGCCACTTTGTGAACTTGTCGGTTGCAATGTACAAGTACTCAAAGCCCCCGACAGCGCAGGGAAAGGGGCCCAGTATGTCGAGCCCCGGGACTGAGAATGGCCAGGAAAGAGGGATTGCCTGAAGAGCTTGAGTTGGTTCATGAAGCTTTTTTGAATGGAACTGGCATGCTTCACACTTGGTTACTAGTGCAATTGCATCCTAGAGAGCGGTGGGCCAAAAGAAGTCTTGCTGGAATGCTTTGCTGGCAAGGGCTCTTGACCCTACATGGGAGCCATATATGCATCCATGTATCTCTGCCAACAGCTCCAGTCTGTCCCCTAAGGAATACACTTCAATTTCACGTCGTTCGGTCTCCTTCTGTATAGGACATCATCCACAAACTCGTACATGTTGGACCGACGGGCTACTTTTTCCGCTTCTTCTTGCTCCTCAGGGAGCTCTCCTATTTGGAGGAACCGAACAGTGTGTTGTGCCCATGCTGGATCTCGAGGCTTGACGACAAGGGCTAAAGGCTTGTCTTCTGCCATGGGGGCAACTGTCTCTACGGCAAGGGCTTGTGGTCCTGCTGGAAACTGCTGCTCCTCGGCAGGCTCGGGGTTCCTAGCAACTTCCCTGCCGGCGGCTCCAGGGAGCTCAACGGGAAAGTACTTGCTGGGGCCCACCTTTCTTCGCTTATTCTGCCCTGCTGATGGTTCAACAGATGGCTGATTTAATTGAAGCACAAAGGTACCTGGTTCCATAGGTAACTTGAGGGCAGTGCGCTTTGACAAGTCATCAACAATGTTGTTCTCTGCTCGAGGAACATGCTCGGCTTGCAGACCGTCAAAGCGCTCCTCCAACTTCCTCACTTCATCGACGTAGGCCTCCATCAACAGGCTCTGATAATCCTTGTTGACTTGTTTGATGACAAGTTGCGAATCACCTTGATGATAAGCTTCCTGATTCCGAGGTCCGCCGCGATCCTGAGACCGGCAAGCAGCCCCTCGTACTCTGTAGTGTTGTTTGTTTACCTCTCCCGGGGAAAATGCATCTGGACTACGTACTTGAGTCGCTCTCCGATGGGCGCGATGAGTAACATGCCGGCACCAGCACCTTGCAGTGAGAAAGCCCCATCAAAGTACATAATTCAATGACTGCTTGCCTCTTTGCTGGGAAGGGTGGTTTCTTGAGCTTCTTCGTCGGGCGTGGAGATCCATTCTGCTATGAACTTTGCCAAGGCTTTGCTCTTGATCATTGAAGTGCTTTCAAACTTGAGGCCAAAGCTTGACAGTTCCAACACCCACTCCACAATCCTCCCAGTCGCATTTGGGTTGTGCAAGATTCGTTGCAACAGGAGGCGAGTGACGACGGTGATCACATGTGCTTGGAAGTAGTGACGCAGCTTTCTTGAGGCCATAAGGAGGCTGAAAAGCAGCTTATGCATACCAGAATACCTTGATCTAGCTCCCTGCAAGAGGGAGCTGACAAAATAGACTAGGTGCTGCATCAGCTTCTTCTTCTGCCTTACTTCGCTTACTTGCGCAGACTCTGTCTTGCCGGGACCGGGCTCTGCCGGGGGTTCTGCCTTGCCAGCATCGGGCCCTGCCGGCCCTGGTTCCTCATCCGACGGCCTTGCCGCTGTCGTTGCCTCTTCCTCAACTTCTCTCTGTGCCACTAGCGCAGCACTGACCACTTGATTCGTTGCTGCTAAATACAGCAGCAACGGCTCTTGCGGTTTGGGCGCGACTAGTATTGGCGTAGAAGAGAGGTACGTCTTCAAATCTTCTAGTGCTGCCTCTACCTCCGGGGTCCATTTCATTGGACCTGCCTTTTTCAAAATTTTGAAGAAGGGGAGGGCGCACTCAGCAGATTTAGAGATGAACCTACTCAGGGTGGCAACGCAGCCAGCAAGCCTACGGATGTCCTTGACTCATCTGGGCGCCTCAATTTGCTCAATCGCTTTGATCTTGTCAGGATTTGCTTCGATTCCGCGCTGAGACACAAAGAACCCAAGAAGTTTGCCAGATGGGACGCCGAACACACACTTCTCTGGGTTGAGCTTGAGATTGATCTTGCGCAAATTTGCAAAGGTTTCCTCTAGATCCTGCATGAGTGAACGCTGGACAAGTGATTGCATAGGGCAAGTCGCCAGCATTCCCTGGCGCAGGCATGTACACAGTAGGCCCAGCTCACCTATCAGAATGGTGATGCGCCTCCCGTCGTCGCTCGATAGTGCTTCGAGTATCTTCCTTGAGCCGCTCCCGAAGAACTTGACGTTAGTCGCAACGCGCTCATGGGTCAGACGACACTGTGGACATGTTATCACGGGCTTCAACCCGACGGTTCGGCCATGGTGGAGGGGAGTGCACCATGGTCGCGGCGCCTCCAACCCTTCCACTCTCAACACGCGCCAGTTCAATGGTCTGGCGCCACGAGGGACTTGCTTCCTGGTGGCCATCGCTGTTGGCGTGGCCGATAAGGCTTTGGATGGCAGCCCTCCACTCTTCTTGCTTCTCCGCAGCAGGAGGAAAGTCGAGGAGTAGCTGCGCCCGCGCTAATGCTTCTGCTCGTGTCGGTGGCAGCGACAGGCACGACAAATGGGAGGAACTCGGACTTCTGACTATGTTAGAAGGAGTTCCATCATGATTCTGCGGCTGCACGCCTTTTTCGCCAGCATCATGGCATGCATGTCGGCCCTGCGCGTCTTGAGAACGATGCTGAGGGCTCTTGCCACGACGACGCCCGGGGTCCTCGACGTCACGGTGATGTTCGTCGCGCACGAGCTGAGAGGGCTGCGGCGCATGCGCTGGCAGGGTTGTCCTTCTGCCCTTGGAGGTCCCCGCACCACCTGTAGATAGCGCAGCTCCGTCCTTGGGCACGACGGCGTGCGGACTATCATCGCAGCTGCGGACGATTCCGCTCGCCTAGCTTCTAGTATTGGGGTGGCGTGGATGATCTTGATCTCCTCCACTACCGGCATCTGCCACATTGCCCATCCGTGCTAGCACGGGCGGGGCGGCTCCAGATGAACCGACCACTGCGATCGTCTTCTTCTTTGGAGCCATGGCGATGAAGAAACTGCTACCCTAACTCTTAGACCAGATTCTCACAACTACTACCCCCTACCTGGCGCGCCAAAGATGTCGGGGAAACGAACACCTATGGGATCAGGGGTGATCCCTTCTACGTTCGGCGGGGGGAGGAGCTGCATGAAGAGCGGGTCTAGCGATCAGCGCGAGGGGATTTTTACCCAGGTTTGGGCCACACTAGTGCATAAAACCCTAGTCCTACTTGTGTGTTTATTCTATGTGCTTGAGCTCTTGAACTAGCTGCGATGCATGCCCAGTCCAAAAGTCTGAATCCTCTCTCTATTCGCCTCGGGTCTCCTTTTATATGTCTAAGGTGTTGCCATAGCAGCACACAGGAGGTGGAAAGTAAGCTACAATGCATGAGCTTATCGCTCGGCACCGTAGGACAAACACATTTAATGTGTTGCCTACATGCCCTCTTACTTTATCAGGGACGGAAAAAGAAGTTGTCTTGTCCGTCATCGCCCTTCCTTGCCTTGACACACGTTCAGGCTGACGAGGCATGCAATGCCATGCTGGCTAGCTAGCTGCTGTGTTGACGCAGTGGTAGAGCCTCCATGAAGATCTGCATGCAGCCATGCAGGCGTCTGCCTAGTTGGCAACCTGGTCGCCGCACTCGAGTGGTGGTGAGGTGGCAAAAACCTTGACGGGCGCGGGCCTAGCCGCGGCCCTGCAATTGTCCCCATCAAGGCTTGTCGGGGGCCTCGCGGTTGTCCCTGGCAAGGGCCTTGCCGGTGGTCTTCGCCTTCTGGTCCCACGTGGGCCCGCGGCCATCAATCTTCACAAAGATCTACATGCCACTTTGCATGTGCCCCCTGAGCCTTGGCCTCGACGCTATTGATGGTGCCAAAGCTCTCAATCTCAAGGGTGATGGCCTTGTTGGTGCTTCACAGGTCGCCTCGGCAAGGAGCTTGCTAGGGCTACGCAAGCTGCCCCGGCAAGGGTGTTGCCGGGGGAGGTCCAGCTCATCTTCTGTTCCTTGTTTGTTGTCTTGAGTGTCTGTCTTGGTGGTCTTGTGTTTCGTCTTCTGCTACCCTGCCAGGACCTGCTGCAAGTGTGGTTATGATTGCCCGTGCACAAGTAAGGGGTATAAGAAGAGCCCATACTTTTGTACACCGACAGTGCCATCTCTAATTTCAAAACAAATGTCCTTTTTGTGTGCTCATACCGTTCATGAAACGATAGGGGGTGGCTGATATTTTTCCATGCTAGATGTGTTATTCTCAACATGTGTGTTTATTCACTTGTCATTGCACAAGAGTACGACAAAGGTATTAGGGATACCCAGTCCCAAAATGAAAAATGAGTTTACTTTATGTTGTCAAATAAAAAATTCCTTGGAAAGCGTTGGTATGGATGGCACCCGTGGATTCGGTTAGCCTTGGAATGTGAAAGTATGGTGGAAAAAAGGAATAAACTTTATTTTTCTGTTTGGGAACCACCTATGATATATCTTGCATGGAAAGTATTGGGAACTACTCGATCGTTTTCGTTGAGAGGAAAAGCATGCCACCCAAAATGTTTTAGATCTATCTTTTTTGCTTTGAGCTCTACACCTCTACAAATCCCTACTTCCCTCTGCGAAGGGCCTTTCTATTTACTTTATGCAATTTTATTTTTATTCGAGTCTCCATCTTCTCTTATAAAGCACCAACTAAGGGGCACTATGATCGTACTTGAGCATTGGGTGTAGCTAATATGTGAGTATGTTTCATGAATGGATCAATGATTGAGCATAATGGGCTAGGGATAACTTGCTTTAGCATTGATATTTTGAAAGACATGGTTGCTTCTCGATATGCTTGAGTATTGAAATCTTCATGTCAAAACTAGACTATTGCTTTGAATCATATAAAAGTCCAAATGTCCATGTTACAAATAAAAGAATATGTGATGAACATGTTAGGCACCATTCCACATCAAAAATTCTGTTTTTACCATTTACCTACTCGAGGACGAGGAGGAATTAAGCTTGGGGATGCTGATACGTCTCCAACGTATCTATAATTTTTTATTGTTCCATGATGTTAGATTATCATTCTTGGATGTTCTACAATCATTTTATAACAACTTTATATATCATTGTTGGGACTAACCTATTGACATAGTGCCTAGTGCCAGTTGCTGTTTTTTTGCTTGTTCTTACTTCACAGAAAATCAATACCAAACGGAGCCCAAACGCAGTAAATTTTTTTGGTGATCTTTTATAGACCAGAAGACACCTGTTGGGCCAAATAAGTACCAGAGGGGGGCTCTGTGGGGAGCACAACCCACCTGGGCGCGCCTGGGTGCCCAGGCGTGCCCTGGTGGGTTGTGCCCCCTCGGTCGCCTCAGCACCGCCTCTTTGTTCTATAAACACCCCAATATTCCAAAAACCCTAGGGGAGTCGATGAAAAACAATTCCATCTGCCACAAGTTCCATAAACTACAGATCCAATCTAGACACCATCACAGAGGGGTTCATCATCCACATTGGTGCCTCTACGATGATGCGTGAGTAGTTCATTGTAGACCTACAGGTTCATAGTTAGTAGCTAGATGGCTTCATCTCTCTCTTGATTCTCAATACAATGGTCTCTTGGAGATCTATTTGATGTAACTATTTTTTGCAGTGTGTTTGTTGGGATCCGATGAACTTTGAGTTTATGATCAGATCTATGTTTTTTTATCCATGAAAGTTATTTGACTCTTTTGATCCCTTATATGCATGATTACTTATAGCCTCGTATTTCTTCTTTGAATCTTTGGTTTAGTTAGGCCGACTAGATCGATTTTTCTTGCCATGGGAAGTGGTGCTTTGTGATGGGTTCTATCTTACGGTGCTCAATCCCAGTGACAGAAGGGGAAATGACACATATGTATCGTTGCCATGAAGAATAACAAGATGGGATCTATTCCTACATGAATAGATCTTGTCTACATCATGTCATCATTCTTATTGCATTAATCCGTTTTTCCATGAACTTAATAAACTAGATGCATGCTGGATAGCGGTCGATGTGTGGAGTAATAGTAGTAGATGCAGGCAGGAGTCGGTCTACTAATCTTGGACATGATGCCTATATAATGATCATTGCCTGGATATGGTCATTATTATTTGAAGTTCTATCAATTGCCCAACAACAATTTGTTTACCCACCATATGTTATTTTTCTTGATAGAAGCCACTAGTGAAATCTACGACCCCTGGGTCTATTTTTTCATCATATACTTTCAGATCTATATTGCTATTTGCCTTTTTATTTATTTGCCACTTTTCTTTTCAGATCTATATTATCGAAAACCCAAAAATACCTCGCTGAATTTTCTTTGCTTTTGTTTGCATCTATCAATTTACTACAATTTTATCTCGTCAACTTAACAATTTCTAGCATCGTTACCCGAAAGGGACTGACAACCCCTTTAACACGTCGGCTTGCAAGTATTTGTTCTTTGTGTGCAGGTACTATTTACATAGTGTTGCGTGGTTCTACTACTGGTTCAATAATCTTGGTCTCATCACTGAGGGAAATACCTACCATTGTTGTGCTGCATCATCCCTTCCTCTTTGGGGAAATACCAACGTAGTTCAAGCCACATCATTGCATCACTTATTACTCTACATTCATGTCGATACATTAGGGCTATTTTGGTTCAAAGGAAAAAAGTGACGGAAAACATAGCAATATGAAATTTTCCTATGGTCATCTACTATTCAAGTATTCATACATTTGGTTGAAAGGAATGGAGCAAAACATCCTAGCTAGACCTACATTTCAAAATCCTATGCATGAAAACAAGACTAAGTGCATTAGTGGCAGAATAACATTTTAACTGTACACATTTTCATATGGTTTCACTTTATCTTGGCCATGTTTCTTTGCATTCCTGTGCTCTTCCAATTCCTGTGAACCAAACACCCAAGTTGACAGATATCATGTGTTTACAAATGCTCTGTTTCCCATGTGCATTCCTATCCATTTTCGGTGTTTTTCCTATCCCTGTGTTTTTAGAATCCTGCAAGCCAAAGGAGCCCTTACAGAATTACTTCAGTTATAGATAGGTGTCGAAGAAAACTTTTTGTGGTTTGTCCTGCTCCTGCCGCGACGTCATCCACCTCACTTGAGTTGCTCCACCGACAGAAGCATCCACCATACCAGACATCATGACTCCTGGCCGTCTTTTGCCACATCATATCTCCTTCCCGGCCCCCGGCACCCACCACAACTGCATCACCATCATCGACTCAATAGATGAACCTGAGGAGTACATGGGTTCACAAGAGAGATCACACTCTTTTGTTTCTGCTTATGTTATGCATTGCTTAATATTACCTGCTAATTTATCATCCCGTTCACCTCTTAGACTCCAAGTCAGGTCCAATTAATGTTCATACTTGAGTTTTAAAATGCTTGTGGTGCACATATCGAGGCAACAATGAATAGTATCTCTGTCTATTATCTGGTTCACCTAGGGTATGTCTATGTTGTTCATCTTGGGTGGGGAATAAACAGTAAAGCAATCATCATCTGTATTTTTATTTATTAAAGCTATCATTAGCCTGTTATCATCATTTTTGGATCTATTCACTGGTTGTTGCTATCACTCTAGATTTCTGCATGCTCTCCGTACATAATCTCACTATTTTTTGCGTGTGCATGTCAGATATTGTACACAATCCTGTTGAACATGTAGAGAAAAAGAGAAGAGTTTTGCGCGGCAATACAATGTCATACAGACATCGCTCCATGGTGGGTGCAATGGCAAACCCTCCCCTCTCCTCCAGATTGTAATCCTGAGGAAGATATCTATTCAAAGGCAGATTCAGAAGGAGCTGACCACTCCTATTTACCCCCTGATGTGTTTGCTCTAACTTGGCATGATGATGTTGGTCATATCATGCATATGTTGCCTCGCAGTACTTAATTTCAACATCATATATGTCATCTGCTTAGTTTAGACATGTTCTGTAATGCCACATGTTCAGTTTCTATATCATATATGTGAATTATGCAATCTCATCTTTTTTAGCCAGCCATAATATATGTGAAATATGCAATGCCATCCTGTTTAGCCAGGCATCATGTATTTAAATTATATCTTGCCATTCTTTTTCTTCATTACATTTCCATTTGTCGACAATGTTTGTACATTCAACTACTCTTCCTGTGAAACAGCCATTTGAGTGGGTGATGGAAAAATCTAGAGTGAAAACAAGGTCTTCAGAGCAGACAGTGCTACCTGTTGAAGCAGATCTCTTGCTGGTCCAAATAGCTCCTCAAAGATGGATTCAGAGACAGATGACCAGTCCTATTCCCCCACCGAGGTGTATGCTCTAACCTGGCACGGTTATACTGCTCATATCATGCATATGGTGTCTTGCATTGCATAGTTTAGACATCATATTGACAATGTTCAACACCATGTTCTTAGTTCAGACATCATATATGCGAATGCCATCTGCTTAGTTTATAAATCACATATGTGAATTATATCATGCGATCCTGATTACTTAGATAACATGTATGTGAATTATTTCATGCAAACCTATTTACTAAAGACAGCATATAATTATCTCATGCCATCCTGTTTAGTTAGTCATCATATCCTTGAATTCTGTCATGCTATGCTATAGAGCTTAGATAGACATCATATATGTGAAATTATGTCATGCTACCCTTTTCAGTTAAACCATATATATGTGAACTATTCCATGCCCTCTTTTTTCCACACTATCTATTGCATCTGTCTCTCCTACAAGGTCTGTACATGCAACTACTTTTCTTGTTTATCAGCCATATGAATTGAAGGGGTGATGGCAATATCTAGCGGAGTAAAAACACGAACTTCAAATAAAACATTGCTACCTCTTGGTGGAGATAACACCCTCGTTGTACATGCACAAGAACCAGCCCTACCACACATAACCTAGACTCTCGCAGATTGTACCCCTACTCCGATGGAACGAGAACCATCTTCACACAATCTAACCCCAACCGTAGCAGATAGTAACCTAGTTCCAGTGATTCAACACCATCTCCACAACAGAGCTACCAAGCAAGAGCAGTTAGTAAGGTAGCTCCAGTGCCCAAAGCACCGGGACTACCACAGCAAACACCAACTCCACCAATTAGTACACCTATTCCTGTGGACGACGCACAACCAGCCATTTGTAGTTTAGCATCTATCGCATTTAATGTTGTTAAATCCTATGTGCGTATCTTCCCATCATGGAAATATTATACTGAAGATGAAGGAAAAAGCCAGTTGCAGGCGTTCATCCATGAGTTATGTGTAAGTAATGTTATTCATGGCAATTACTTTGCTTTGTCCCGTACATTCTACCTCCATGCTGGTTATAATAGTGCAAATGTTCCCATTTTTCTCTATAGAGAAGGACAGATTTGGAACTCAGGATGGGGTAACATGTGCTAATACCTCTGCTATCTTCAAGAATGATTTGTGGTAGTGTTAGAATTACCTGAAGAAAACGTACTTCACTGGCAAGGAAACTCATCAAATTCCCTTACTTTCTCCTGAGACACATTTACGGGACGATGACTAGGAACTCCTTGTTCTGTACTGGTCTCGAGGCAAGAATGTGGTAAGGTCTATGAGATCATTTTTATTTTTAAGTACTATATGCCCGCGTCTTACTCTACTCTGTTCGTGTAGAACAAGTGCTTAAACCTGAAGAACAACTATTCTCATTTAAGGTTCCATTGCAATGGTGTATACTGCTTTGCTCTTGTATCACTGTATTTACTCATACAAACTTATTTTTGAATTGAAGGATCCAATCGAAACTCCAATGGCACAACAGGTATGTTTAAACATGTTTGTTTAACTGGTTTTCTCTTCTAAATTGCTCTGTTGATTTCAGTTTATATTGTGTATACAGTAGACTTCTCATATCATGCACATTACTAGCATCACAACAGAGCCAATAGTGTTGTTGTACATGTATACCCGTGGTACCCATATGAAATCTTGTTGTGTCGTGTAGTTTACCACACATGTATTCTTTCAATGCTGCTTTGTCTTGAACTGATAGGATTTGAACCATGTCTCTATTTTGATTTGGCAAGACAATGCAGTGACCATAGCACATAGATATATGTTTGTTTGATGCTTTTATTATGCACTTCTTCGCAATAGAAACTTGGTAGTTTAATCATGTCCACCTTACTAATGAACTGGTTCACCGAAATGAGTTTCATATACTACATGCTAAACCTGTTACGTGTATGCTTGTTTCTTCTTTTAGAATACTGATAGAATATTTGGGAAGGGTACCTTATTAAGCAATCATAAAGGAAGTAATGCAGATAAGGTTCAGGATAGTGAGACATCCTTGTTGGTCTCCAACAAAGCTGATAAAACAACTAAGTAAAACTATCTTGAAGACAGTGAGACAACCCAAAGTCTTGTCTTGATGTAGTGCTCGAGTTACTGGCCACTACCGATGGCACAAGCTCTTCGAACACACTGTCTGAATCAGTTCGGTTTCTTGAGTCTCAACTACAAGCTGAAAGACGTCGATCAATTGTGCCATGACAAGAAGCCGAAGGACTGAGGAATTCCCTGGAGAATTTTAGATGCATACTTACTGGTGCAACAACAAGCGTTGGAGGATTTTAGCGCCAAACAGGAGAAAGCTAATAAGCTTGCTAAGCTTATTGCTAGCATGGTGGATACCCAGGATAACGTTTCTTGAGCTCTTCTAAAGTTGTTTCAGTTATGGACTTGTTTTGGTGCCGCGTTTATTTGCACTGGTGGACAATTTAGACACCCAGTGTATGTAATATGCTGCTCGCTACCTATATTTTCATTGGTGATGAACTTTCATGCCCAGTGGATGTAATATGTGTAATAGCCGTAATAGCCAAGCGTAAGTTGCTTGCTTATTTATTTCTGTGGTTTGCTAGTGGACAAATAACCTATTTTCTAAAACTAGGCCACAATAACCATGGGTAACATACAGACCGTTGTACCATGGTCCTGCTACCCGCTGTAGTGACCATGGGCCTCCTACGGGCCCTAGGATCCATGGGCCTTATATGGGCCATAGAACCAATGGGCCTTCTATAGGCTGTAGAATCATTGGGCCTTCTGGCCATATGATCGATTGGCCAAACATGGGTCGTACTATTTGTGGACCAATAACGGACCGCAATATGGGCGGGCTAGAGGGGGAATCATCTGTTTATAGGACGACCATAACTGACCGTTAATAGGCCGATATTTGTAACATGCTTACTTCTATCAACATGCATAATGGGTCATTCCTAGACCGTATTTGATGATGTTATGAAAGCGGCCCAACGGATTAATGGCCACAAACTGGCCGACTGTAACCACGGGCTGAATTTGGCCCACAAGTGGAACAGGCCAGTAACAGACCGAGTAATCAAATGCTAGAAATGAGCCCAAGAATAAATGGGCTCGTAGAAGGCCTAAAGATAACATGGGCTGTAAATGGCCCAATGGAATAATGTGTCGTTAATGGGTACAAAGCGATACACTGTTCATTATGGGCCAGTTTCACCATGGTCTGTTAGTGGGCCCGGAGTTACAAAGGGCCTCATATGGGCCATAAGACATCATGGGCATTACATGGGCTGGAAGTTACAACATGATCGAATCATATTGGATGGCCGAGATGATGCTAATGGGCCTAATTCGGATGGGCCATAACAGGTCGTGAGTTAGCATGCTGTAAATGGGCTATATGCGAACATGCCATTAACAGGCTTTTCGTGGCCCGGCCCGCTACCTTTTGACCAAGTCAAACGGGGCGACCTTTTGACCTAAATGTGCCACTGTTGGGCCCCACCACGTGTCGACATATCATAGGCGTGGACCGTCCATTGAATGGATGCCATCTGTCTAAATGGGGAGCTGGCACGTGTTCCCTCCGGCCAATGAGAATTTTACATGTGGAAAATTGCCATTGGTCGTTGCTGTCAACGGGTTATCGGATCCAAAACCGGACCCGATAGCATAACGATGACCCGTTATGTTGGATGCCATGTATTGGTTACCCTTGACGAAAGCACTTCCATGACGCGCCATTTATCATCATGGAAGTGGACACTTCTATGATGATAATTTGAGTATTGTCATGGAACACTTCTACGACAGCACAAGTGTGACTATCTTGATTCTGTCATAAAATCATCATGGATGTACATGCATGACAGAAAATGTGACCTACTATGACAAACACGTATCATCACGGAAATGTATTTTTTGTAGTGATAACAAAGTCTGTTAAGATAGTAACATTTGCAACTACAATGGGTACATCCTCACAAACACCGATAGGTATGGTAGTTGATTTGTCAGCCATTTGCAATGATATTTCAGTGGGTGTGAGTTTATTCAAATCAAGTCTTTTGTATAAAGAGAAGGGCATAACACTAACATCGGCTCCTAAATCACATAAGGAAATTTTGACATAATTTATTTTAATGGAGCATGGTATAGTTGGTATTCCTGGATCTCCTAGTTTTTTAGGTACTCCATCCTTAAAAGAATAATTAGCAAGCAAGGTGGAGATTTCAGCTTCAAGTATTTTTCTTTTATTAGTGACAATATCTTTCATGTATTTAGCATAAGGGCCATCTTCAGAATATCAGTTAAATGAGTACAAAAAAAGACCGGCCTAAGCATTTCAGCAAAGCATTCAAATTCTTCCTCATCTTTATGCTTAGATGGTTTAGATGGGAAAGGCATGGGTTTCTGAACCCATGGTTCTCTTTCTTTACCATGTTTTCTAGAAAAAAATCTCTCTTATCGTAACATTTATTTTTAGAAGGTGGGTTATCAAGATCAACAACATGTCCTATTTCAACATCATTATCTGGTTCTTTATCATTGTCTAGTTGAGCATCTACATGGACATCATCATTGTCATTATGATTATCACTAGGTGAATGTTCATTGCCAGATTGTGTCTTAGCATCAAAAATAGATATATCATTATCATTCTCAAAAGGTTTTTCTACCTTAGGTTCACTAGAAGTATGCATCCTATCATTTTTATTTTTATTTTTATTTTTAGATGGACTAGGTGCATCAATATTAATTCTTTGAGAGTTTTGTTCAATTCTTTTAGGGTGACCTTCAAGATAATGTGGCTCTTGAGTCATCCTACCTCCTCTAGTCATTACTCTAACAGCATGATCATTCATATTATTATTCATTTCATTGAGCAATTAACTTTGAGATTTAGCAACTTGTTCTAACTGAGTTTGGACCATAGATGCATGTTTACTTGCACCTTTGACATCATTAACAATTCTAAATAGATATTCACTCAAACGATCAATCATGTATGCATTTCGTTTCAATTGTTTCATAACATTTGCATTGAAATGATCTTGCTTAATAATGTAGTTGTCAAATTCATATAAGATTCACTAGGAGATTTATTATAGGGAATGTCACCTTCATCAAACTTTATAAGAGAATTTACCTCCACCACCTATGGGGGTGTGTTGAGCCCATGTATTTTTTAGTAGGTGGTAAATTCTTAACATCTTCAGCTTTAATACCTTTTTCCTTCATACATTTCTTTGCTTCTTACATATCTTCCGGACTGAGAAATAAAATACCCCTCTTCTTCGGAGTAGTTTTAGGCGGTGGTTCGGGAAGTGTCCAATCATTTTCATTCTTCAATATATTATCCAATAGTTCCTCAGCTTGTTCAATAGTTCGTTCCCTAAAAACACAACGGGCACAACTATCTAGGTAGTCCCTAGAAGCATCGGTTCGTCCATTATAGAAGATATCAAGTACTTCCTTTTTTTAAGAGGATGATCAGGCAAAGCATTTAGTAATTGGAGAAGCCTTGCCCAAGCTTGTGGGAGACTCTCTTCTTCAATTTGCACAAAGTTAAATATTTTCTATAAGGCAGCTTGTTTCTTATGAGCAGGAAAATATTTTTCAGAGAAGTAATAAATCATATCCTGTGTACTATGCAGACAACCAGGAGCAAGAGTATTGTACCAAATATTAGCATCACCCTTTAACGTGAAAATAAATAACTTAAGAATATAGTAGTAGTGATTTTTTTTCCTCATGAGCAAATAGGGTGGCTATATCATTTAGTTTAGTAAGATGTACCACAACAGTTTTAGTTTCATAGCCATGGAAAGGATCAGATTCAACCAAACTCTAGGTTGACAGAGAATTCTTAATCCTTATCAGTAATAAAGATAGGTGAAGTAGCAAACTTAGGATCATATTTCATTCTAGCATTCAAAGATTTTTCGTTCAACTTGCATAGTAATTTGTTAAGATCATCTCTATCCTTACAAGCAAGAAAACCCCTAGCTACCTCTCCTTCCATAACATAACCTTCAGGTATCCTATACAATTCATATCTAGGAGAGCTAGGTCGAATAGGTGTTTCATAATTTCCAGTCTCAATAATTTGATCAGTTTCAGTAACCTCATCAGTTTCAGCATTCTCAATTTCTTTAGCTCTAGCAAGTTGTTCATCAAGAAATTCACCTAGTGGCACAATCTTATCAAGCAAGGTACTAGCATCATCAAAATCATCATTCATAGCATAAGTAGCATCATCAATTACTTGCGACATATTAGAATTAGGTGGTGGTGTTGCAAGCTTACTCAAAACAGAAGGTGAATCAAGTGCAGAGCTAGATAACTGTCGGTGTACTAGAGTAGGGGTACCCTAGTATCCCGAACTTGTGCACGGGCAGTCGCAGCACCCCGCGGCAAGGCTTGCCGGGTGATGTCCATTATAGAAGATATCAAGCACTTCCTTTTTTTAAGAGGATGATCAGGCAAAGCATTTAGTAATTGGAGAAGCCTCGCCCAAGCTTGTGGGAGACTCTCTTCTTCAATTTGTACAAAGTTAAATATTTTCTATAAGGCAGCTTGTTTCTTATGAGCAGGAAAATATTTTTCAGAGAAGTAATAAATCATATCCTGTGTACTATGCAGACAACCAGGAGCAAGAGTATTGTACCAAATATTAGCATCACCCTTTAACGTGAAAATAAATAACTTAAGAATATAGTAGTAGTGATTTTTTTCCTCATGAGCAAATAGGGTGGCTATATCATTTAGTTTAGTAAGATGTACCACAACAGTTTTAGTTTCATAGCCATGGAAAGGATCAGATTCAACCAAACTCTAGGTTGACAGAGAATTCTTAATCCTTATCAGTAATAAAGATAGGTGAAGTAGCAAACTTAGGATCATATTTCATTCTAGCATTCAAAGATTTTTCGTTCAACTTGCATAGTAATTTGTTAAGATCATCTCTATCCTTACAAGCAAGAAAATCCCTAGCTACCTCTCCTTCCATAACATAACCTTCAGGTATCCTATACAATTCATATCTAGGAGAGCTAGGTCGAATAGGTGTGTCATAATTTCCAGTCTCAATAATTTGATCAGTTTCAGCATTCTCAATTTCTTTAGCTCTAGCAAGTTGTTCATCAAGAAATTCACCTAGTGGCACAATCTTATCAAGCAAGGTACTAGCATCATCAAAATCATCATTCATAGCATAAGTAGCATCATCAATTACTTGCGACATATTAGAATTAGGTGGTGGTGTTGCAAGCTTACTCAAAACAGAAGGTGAATCAAGTGCAGAGCTAGATAACTGTCGGTGTACTAGAGTAGGGGTACCCTAGTATCCCGAACTTGTGCACGGGCAGTCGCAGCACCCCGCGGCAAGGCTTGCCGGGTGACCGCCAAGGTCCTCCGTGGTTCCTTTGGGGCCATTCAAGAACAAAGTATTCGAGCCAGGGAGACAAGGCCCCGGCAAGAGGAGCTTGCCGGGAAGGCCAACCAAGGCATCTCAAGGAACTTGCCACGATGCGCCACGCGTCCCGACGAGGCCCGGTGAGCGACAAGCTTCTGGACGCGACAAGACAACGACCGCGGCAAGGCGCTTGCCGCGGCAAGCTACCACTCTGTACCCGCGCTCCAGCACATCCACCAACGTGTCGCCCTGGGGCCTTTCCAGGCGCGCGTGGCAAGAGGCTGTGCAGCCAGCGGTGCGCGGTGGCAAGCGACGCTGACAAGAATTGCCATCGTGGCAAGCGGTGGCGTCCCTGACGGTCCCTTTTTACACTATTTGGGCGACACAGACGGGCATTTAATGCCTTTGTCCCCTGCCATCAGGGTTAGGTAGGATACACTATACAGGTAGTTGTACCAACCGCAATTCCTTTTCCATTTTTACCCTTGTCTACGTTGCCACCTGTCGGTGACCCCTTTAGCATATAAAAGGAGGCCCATGCGCAACGTAGAGGGGGGTTCGAAGGCAGAAAAACACTCACGCTCGGTCTCGTTAGCAGCTAGTGTGTACTGTAGCACTCAGCGCTCCCGAGCAAGAACTCAATACACTCAGACATGCAGCAGTAGGAGTGTTATCTCTCCGGAGAGCTCCGAAGCTGGGTAAACTGCTCGTGTGCTTCGCCTCGATCCGCTCTTCGTGCGATCTCCGCCCCCCGCCGAACCGAAAGGGGCTCGGTCCGCCGGTCCCATAGGTGTTCGTGGATCAGCTTCCCCGACATCTTTGGCGCGCCAGGTAGGGGGCGTCGAGGTTGTGTGAACCTGATCCGGCGTTCACACGAGCTAGATCTTCATCTTCTTCATCGACATGCCACCGAAGAAGAAGGCTTCGGCGGCAGCTGTTCCGTCCACGTCGATCCCACCACCACCGGAGCAAACGGGTGGTGGGGTAGACGCCGGCGGAAGAACGGACATCGACGAGGGAGCTCACGGTGCTGCCAGGTCCAAGGACAAGGCTGCGCAGACCTCGGCGTCCGTACATGCACCGCGCCCATCTCAGGAGGCGCAGGACCGACAGCGTCATGGTATTCGCAGTACCATACGTTTGTTGGACCAAGATCGAGCTGGTGGATCTCGGGGTGCTCAAGACCAGCATGCACGCCAACATGCTGGCACGAGCGAGACACGGTCGCCTGGACGGGATACTGCTCCTTCTAACATAGTTAGAAGTCCGAGCATATCCCGCTCCTCGCACCGTTCGCCACTGCCGCCCACCACTCCAGCAGAAGCTTTGGCGCGAGCTCAACTGCTCCTGGATTACCCTCCAACGGCAGACAAGATCGACGATGGAGGGCCACCATTCAGAGTCTCATCGGCTTCGCCAACGGCGACACTCCGCGGCAGCCGAGTACATCGCTGCCGCGGCAGGACTGCCAGGCACGAGCCGATGGCGACGAAACCGGTGGGGGTGCAACCACCATGCACTCTCCACCCCGAAGGCCAAGATCGCCGACTCGCCGGATCCACCTCGACAGCGACTCCACCGCATCATCAGATCCACGAGCTCGTCGCGATCAGCGCCAAGTTCTTCACGAACGACAGCAAGAAGACGCTCGTACTCGCATCGAGCGCCGAAGAGAAGCGCGGCGTCAATCGGACCAGCGCGCTGGGCCCTCTGTCGACATGCATGCGCCAGGGGAACCAGGCGACTTGCCGTACGCGGTAGGTTGCCCTGCGTTCACTCGTGAGCTGCGGCAAGTCCAGTGGCCCAGCACGAAGAATTTCAAGCCAGACGTACCAGAGAAGTACGACGGCAAGTCGCATCCGTCGGAGTTCCTCAGCATCTACACCATCGCGGTGCAAGCTGCCGGGGGCGGGACGACAAGATCCTTGCCAACTACTTCCCGCTGGTGCTCAAGCCCAATGTCAGATCCTGGCTCATGCACTTGCCGGACAACTCCATATCCTCCTGGGCAGACCTATGCCATCAGTTTGTCGGCGCCTTTACAGGCGGCCACAAGCCTCATGGCCAAGAGAGCGACCTTCATCTGCTCGCCCAGAAGGAAGGAGAGCCCCTGCGCAAGTACATTCAGAGATTCAGCCGCGTACAGCACAACATCCCAGATGTCCACCCTGCCGCGGTAATCAGCGCGTTCCATCAGAACGTGCGAAACCGCAGGATGCGGGAGGAGATGGCGATGTGCAAGATCAGAGACGTCAGTGAGCTATATGCCCTGGCCGACAAGTGTGCACGTGCTGAGGAAGGGAGGAAACTCCCCGGAGAGAATACAGAAGCAGGAGGATCTGATAGTGAGGATGCTGCCCCGGCAAAGAAAAACCGGCGGCGGAACAACAGGAAGAAGAAAGGCAAAGATGTGCTAGTCGTTGAGCAGTCCGGCAACGGAGGTGGCGCCAAGAAAGCCAAAGCTGGTAGCTCCGGCAAGGAGATTGCCGCAGGCACCAACTACCAGGCTGTGGCGGTCGCCGACAAGCAGGACGGCACCAACAAGCAGTACTGCAAGATCCACCGCACCAAGGGCCATGACCTCCAGAGCTGCAAGAAGGTCGAGCAGCTTGTCGAGCAGCAAAAGGCTGAATACGAGCGACGCGACAAGGAGAAGGCCCAGGAAGGTGCTGGAGGAGCCGGCAAGAAACGCCCCGGCCGAGGAGGACGCCGCGGCAAGGCCAAGCAGCGGCAAGGAGACAGACCTCCCCGCGGCCGCGACAAGGATGAAGATGACGACGACGATGAAGATATGGATGATGACGAGACCGATGAGCAGGAGTTCCAGAAAGCCACAGAGGTCCTGTGCGTTGACGGCGGTGCTTCTCTGCATACTTCACACCGCCAGCTCAAGCAGTGGGTGCGGGAAGTCAATGCGGCAGAACCACCCGTCGAGTCACGCAAGCCTCTGAAATGGTCCAGCACGCCTATCATCTTTGATATTGAGGACCACCCTGATCGCATAACTGCGGTCGGGTGCTTGCCGATGTTGGTTTCACCAACTATCCGCAACCTCAAGGTCACTAAGATGCTAGTTGACGGCGGGGCCGGCTTGAACCTGATCTCCTCCGCGGTACTCCAGAAACTCCAGATCCCTGATAGCGAGCTCGAAGAGACCGGCACATTCCAAGGAATCAATCCGGGAAGGAGCAAGCCGAAGGGAAAGATCACGTTGCCGGTGACATTTGGCAGCGAGTTGAACTTCAGGACTGAGAGGGTCACTTTTGACGTTGCTGACTTTCCATTGCCTTACAATGGGATACTCGGCCGTCCAGCACTCGCCAAATTCATGGCAGCCTCTCACTATGCATACAACATGCTGAAGATGCCAGGCCCGATAAGTGTCATCTCTGTCCCTGGCGACAAGAAGGATGCTCTTATCTGCGCCGACAAGATCTACCGGGAAGCAGCAGCCGCAACAGATCGCAAGTCACTTGCCGTTGAAGCTCCCGGGGGAAGAAGAAGACCAAGTCCGGCAAGAGTTCTGATGCCCACTCCGGCAAGCGCACCTCTTCGGAGTGCTGCGCTACCGTCGAGGACGCACCATCGAGCTCCACCGGCAAGTGTAAGAAGACAATGGCAGCTCCACCAGAGACCAAGAAGGTGTCCGCCAAGGAGGACGGCACTGGTGGTACCTTCACCATCAGTGCCACTCTCGACCCTAAATAGGAAAGCGCGCTCGTTGCTTTCCTGCGGGCGAACGTCGACGTGTTTGCATGGCAACCGTCTGACATCCCCGGTGTTCCCAGGAAAGTAATCGAGCACCATCTTGCCGTCTGTCCTCATGCGCGGCCCGTCAAGCAGAAAGTCAGGAAACAGGCAGTGGAGCGCCAAGAATTCATCGCAGAAGAAATCAAGAAATTGGAAGCAGCAGGCCTTGTCAGAGGAGTGCTCCATCCTACGTGGTTGGCCAATCCTGTAGTCGTGCGCAAGGCAAACGGGAAATGGAGGCTTTGTATCGACTTTACCGATGTCAATAAAGCTTGTCCCAAAGACCCATTTCCCTTGCCGCGCATCGACCAGATTGTTGACTCCACGGCCGGATGTGACTTGCTTTCATTTCTTGATGCATACTCAGGATACCATCAGATCTTCATGGCAGAAGAGGATGAGGAGAAGACCGCATTCATCACCCCATGTGGCACATACTGTTTCGTACGGATGCCTTTCGGTTTAAAGAATGCTGGTTCAACATTTGCAAGGGTAGTCCATGACGCTTTTGAGCCGCAAATACACAGAAATGTGGAAGCCTACATGGATGACATAGTGGTCAAGAGCAAGGACAAGGCGACTCTGATTCAAGATTTAGACGAAACCTTTGCAAATCTGCGCAAGATCAACCTCAAGCTTAACCCCGAGAAGTGTGTGTTTGGAGTCCCCTCCGGCAAGCTTCTCGGGTTCTTCGTGTCTCAGCGGGGAATTGAAGCCAATCCCGACAAGATCAAGGCCATTGAGCAGATTGAAGCACCAAAGCGCGTCAAGGATGTACGAAGACTTGCCGGTTGCGTAGCTGCTCTCAGCAGGTTTATCTCTAGGTCTGCTGAGCGCGCCCTGCCATTTTTCAAAATATTGAAAAAGGCAGGTCCAATGAAATGGACTCCGGAAGCGGAGGCTGCGCTGCAGGACTTAAAGAGATACCTGTCCTCCACTCCAACACTTGTCGCACCTAAGCCACAAGAGAAGTTGCTGCTATATATAGCGGCAACCAATCAAGTGGTTAGTGCTGCGTTAGTAGCGGAGAGGGAGGCGGATGATGAGCCAGCAACCACGGCAGATGCATCCAGCGACAAGCAGGGGACTTCACCGGCAAGCTCTGGTCCCGACAAAGATGGATCTGCGCAGGCGCGTGAGAAGATGCAGAAAAGAATGGTGCAGCGCCCAGTTTACTTTGTCAGTTCCCTTCTGCAGGGGGCTAGGTCAAGGTACTCTGGTGTGCAGAAATTGCTTTTCGGCCTTCTCATGGCCTCGAGAAAGCTGCGCCATTACTTCCAAGCACATGAGATCACAGTCGTCACTCGTTTTCCGCTGAAGAGGATACTGCAAAATCCAGAAGCAACAGGCAGGATTGTCGAGTGGGCACTGGAACTGTCAAGCTTTGGCCTCAAGTTTGAGAGCACTTCAACTATCCAAAGCAGAGCATTGGCAGAGTTCATAGCAGAGTGGACGCCAACACAAGATGAAGAAATTCCAGAAACGAGCATCCCCGTCAAGGAAGCAAGCAAAGAGTGGCTGATGTACTTTGATGGTGCCTTCTCGCTGCAAGGCGCCGGTGCGGGCGTGCTACTTGTTGCACCCACCGGAGAGCACCTCAAGTACGTAGTCCAGATGCACTTTCCCAAGGAGCAAGCAACGAACAATACCGCAGAGTATGAAGGTTTGCTTGCCGGTCTCAGGATCGCAGCAGACCTTGGGATCAAGAAGCTCATTGTCAGGGGTGACTCACAGCTTGTCGTCCGCCAAGTGAACAAGAATTATCAGAGTCCGTTGATGGAAGCTTACGTTGATGAAGTGAGAAAGCTAGAAGAGCACTTTGACGGCCTACAGATGGAACATGTTCCAAGAGCTCAGAACGACATTGCCGATGGCCTGTCGAAGTGCGCCGCACTTAAGTTACCTGTGGAACCAGGGATCTTTGTGCTCAAGCTGACTCAACCGTCTGTAACGCCATCAACTGGACAGAGCAAGAAGAGGAAGTTGATTTCTGGTGACTATTTTCCGGCAGAGCTCCCCGAAGCCGCCGCCAAGAAGGTCCTCAAGATCAACACCAAGGGTGCTGAGGAGCAGTCTGCTCCGGCAAGCCCTAGGGTTTGTTCCGTTGAAGCAGACGCTCCCGACAAGTTTTGCTCCGGCAAGCTTGCCGGGGAACGTCAAGCTCCGGCTGAGCCGCAGGTTCTCGCCGTAGAAGCGGATGTTCCCGCAGCAGCAGATGTGCCTTTAGTCCTTGTTGTCGAGCCGCAAGCTCCAGCATGGGCACAGCAGATTGTCCGTTTCCTTCAGACAGGAGAACTTCCCGAAGAGCAAGAAGAAGCGGAAAGAGTAGCCCGGCAGTCAAGTATGTACCAGTTTGTCGACAACACACTGTACAGAAGAAGACTCAACGGCGTGAAATTGAAGTGTATTCACCGGGAAGACGGACAAAAGCTGTTGGCAGAGATACATGGAGGCATATGTGGTCACCACATTGGCGCAAGAGCACTTGCCGGCAAAGCGTTCCGGCAAGGTTTCTTTTGGCCGACAGCCCTCCAGGATGCAACTGCACAAGTAACCAAGTGTGAAGCGTGCCAGTTCCATTCCAAGCAGATACACCAGCCAGCTCAAGCTCTCCAGACGATCCCTTTATCCTGGCCATTTTCGGTCTGGGGGCTCGACATCCTCGGCCCCTTTCCCCGAGCTGTCGGGGGCTTTGAGTACTTGTACGTTGCAATCGACAAGTTCACAAAGTGGCCGGAAGTGGAAGCAGTGAGGAAGGTGACAGCACAGTCAGCAGTCAAGTTCTTCAGGTCGATTGTTTGCCGCTTCGGGATCCCTAACAGGATCATCACCGACAACGGCACGCAATTCACGAGCCGCACCTTCATGCAGTACGTCCAAGATCTTGGCGCCAAGGTCTGCTTCGCTTCTGTTGCTCATCCGAGAAGCAACGGTCAAGCGGAGAGGGCAAATGCTGAAGTGCTGCGCGGGCTCAAGACCAGGACTTTCGACAGGCTGCGCAAGTGCGGAAAGAACTGGATTGAGGAGCTGCCGGTGGTTCTTTGGTCGATCAGGACGACGCCAAATCGAGCCACTGGCCAGACACCTTTCGCTCTAGTCTATGGAGCAGAGGCAGTTCTCCCCACGGAACTCGTATACGGGTCACCTCGAGTGCTCGCTTATGATGAGCTTGAGCAAGAGCAGCTGCGACAAGATGACGCGCTGCTCCTTGAGGAGGACCGTCTTCAGGCTGCTGTACGAGCTGCTCGATACCAGCAAGCTTTGCGCCGCTACCATAGCCGCAAAGTTAATGCCAGAAGTCTCGAGGAAGGCGACCTTGTTCTTCGGCGCGTTCAGTCCGCCAAGAATTCCAACAAGTTGACGCCGAAGTGGGAAGGCCCTTACCGGGTGAAACGAGTCACTAGGCCTGGCGCTGTCCGCCTTGAGACCGAAGATGGCATTCCGGTGAGCAACTCCTGGAACATTGAGCATCTTCGTAAGTTTTACCCGTAGGGCGCGGTTGCCGGAACCTGTTCCGGCAACCACCTTTTGTACAAGTCTTGCCGATGTTGCATGTAATCCTTTGTACAAAGCCGGGCGCAGACCCCGTGCATAAGTAAAGCTCATGTGCTCCGCACATCTTGTCAATTTCATGCTTTCTACTATTTTTGCATGCGTTATCTGACACTTTGTGCAGCGCCTACCCCCGGTAAGCAATAACGAGCCGTAAGGCTCCATATCTTTATTTTCTCTTCTTTCTCTTTCTCATAGAAAGGAAGGTTCCCTCGCCCACAAGTTTGCCGGGGGGAAAGGAGAAGATAATGGTGTGGACCAAGCATCGTTCAAGGAAGTTTCGCCTTACCGGAAAGCAAACGACAGAAAAGCTAAGTTGCTAAAGTTTGAGCAATCAGTTTTAAATTTTTAAGTTATCTTCCTCGAACGACCGTGCTTTGTATGGAAAACCTGTGCGCGGAGGAACCAACTCGTAGCTAGTTGCGCCCTTACTTTGTTTCGAGTCCGCTCAACAACTTAAGTGAGCTGCGACTAGTTGCGACAAGGTTTCTTGTCGGTAGCGGCACCGCCAGCAGGCTGCTGACGTCCCGCACTCAGCGCTCGCGGCTAAGGTGCCTGCGCCGACAAGTTCCCTAAAAGCGTAGGGCAAAAACATACAAAGGAAGGAATCAAGTAAAGGAAATAACATAGCAATCTCTACCCAAAATAGAGTTATATTACAAGATAGCTTGTCGCAGCTCTAACAGATTGTTCTCATGACATGACCAGCAGCGACAAGAAAAAGAGAAAACGGGCGGCCTAATCTACGCGATCGCCCTCAACCCTCTTGATCCCGCTCACCTTGTCCACAATGGGTGCGACAAGGGCCTTGAGCGCTTCCAGATCAGCATCCGGCGGCAAGGACCTGAGGACGTTGGTGAGGTTGAGGCCTGGGTTGCGGAAGGCCACCTTCACCAGCACCTTTTGAAGAGCTCCCGCGCAGATCTTGCGCGACTCGTCGGCCAGCTGCTTTGGGATCTTCTCCCGGAGTCGCTGGAGGGCCGTCGCCACGCCTTTGAAGAACAAGCTGAGCTTGGCGCTGGGTTGGAGGTGCTCATCGGAGGAATACCCGAGATCCTCCATCCCCAGCTGCGCCAGCTCCCCGCCGATGGCTGCGGCAGCATCCACAAGACCCTCGGTCCAGTGCTCCACATTCTCCCTAAAAGCGTCCTGGGCGGCAGCAGCACTCGCCAGCAGCGCCTCGTCGGCCTTGATCTTCTCCTTCAAGGCCACCTCCTGCTCCCTGGCGCCGTCCAGCGTCTGAGTCAAAGTAACCAGCTTCAACTCGAGATCTGCGTTGGAGTCCTTGGCGGCGCTAAGCTCTTTGCTCCTCTCAGCGAGACGACCCTGCAGCTCGCCATGAGCGGCGGCGTCCTTCTCGCGCTCACGCTTGAGCGCAGCAAGCTCCTCACCGCTCGCCTTGAGATCGGCCTCCAGCTGCGCCGTCTTCGTCTCCAGCTCCTTGGCGGCCTCGGCAGCTGCGGCAGCATCCTCTGCTTCCTTGAGAGCCCCGCCAATTGCTTGCTCGCGCGCGGCAAGCTCCTCCTCGTGGCTGTCAAGGTTGACCTTGCGCTGCGCCAACTCGCCTTCCTGTGCAGATAGCTTTTCGGCAACAAGCCGCTGTTGCTCTTCAACTTCAGCTTTCTCGAGGAGGAAGGCTTTCCGCTCTTCGGCGACTTGCTCCCGCTCCTCTGCCAGGGATCGAAGAGCTTCCTGCCTGAGACCCCGGAGCTCCTCCGCGTGCTTCTCGATGTCCACTCCCGCCTTCGCGACAAGCGCTTCTCGGGATTCCAGCTTGGCCTGTCGGGCGCGGTAAAGCGACAACAGCTTCCGCAGCAGCCGCTCCTCCTCAGGCTCGTCGCTGCTGCTGCTTGGCGCGTCGACCAGCGTCAGCCCAGCGGAGGCGAGCACCTCTCCATCCAAGATCTCTCCTTCGACCGGCGCCCTGGAGCTTGACGCTCAGGGGAGCTTCATAAAGATGCCGTCGCCGGCCTTCAAATAGGCGCCGGGCTAGGGCTCTTCGGAGCCTGGCGCTGCAACAGCGGCGGAGGGATCGGCGGTCGGCGTAGCGCCTAATGCTCATGCGGCCTCGGGGCCGTCAGTGCAATCGCCGGATCCCTTGCCAGCTTCTGCGGCGGCAGCTTTGGCGGCCTCCTCGCCGGCGGTATCATCAGCGTCGGCTTCTCCTTCGGTGGCAACAGCATCGTCGGTGTTGCTGCGCACGTTCTCCTCGCCGGCGACCTCGGTTTCCATCGGCTCCGTGGTAGATGGATCTGACGAACGGAAAAAGGAGAAAAGTCAAGCAAATATCCAAAAAGAAAATCAGAAGAAGAAGAACCCAACGGAAGTTTTCAAGCAAGAGGATTACCTGTACTAGGATCTGCAGTCATGGTCTCAACCACCGGAGGGTCGCCAGTGCTGTCCCTTGCCGGAGAACTGTCCCTTGCCGGAGAACGCTCCCTTGCCGGGGAATCCTCCCTTGGCGGTGTAGTCGAAGCAGATGGCATTTCGGGAGCGGCTTCCGGGCACTCCTGGTGAGGCTGCTCTGCTCCTACACAAACCAATAGTCAGATATCAGCAAAGAAAGAGCACCCATGCGCGCCTGGCAGCAGGAAGTAAACCATATACTTACGCTGGGGGCTGCGCTGGGGGCTGCTTTGGGGAAAAGTTGTCGGGTCCGGCAAGGTGGTCTCGGACACGCCCCCTGCCGTCGCGGTGGGTTCGTCCTCGATGACAATCACCGGGACCTTGGCTCTCTTCGCCGCTCTCTGGGCCAGAGTCCTGAAAAGGAATGGGTTCAGAGTAAAGCAAATCAGATACAAGACAAAACAGCAAGAATTGAAGAACTACAAGTACAGCAAAGATTCTTACTCTTCTTCTTCCTCGTTGGAGCTGAGCGCGGAGAGATCGAAGTCCGGCTCGCCTCAGGTATGACAAGGCGGAGGAGTAGGTTCCCTTGTCCGCTTGGCAGGGGCAGTAGCGGTGGACTGGGAAGACCCCGCTCCAGTTGCCGCAGCGGCGTGAGGCGCTCCCGCGGCAACAGTGCTTGCCGCGGTAGAGCGTGTCGCGCGGCACGGCGGCTGTTGACTCGTCTGCCGCCCCGCTACGTCCCCGGCCTTGCAGAGACGCCTTCTTGGTGGAGCTGGGGGCTCCGCTTGCGGCGAACTGGCTGAAGCTGGGGGCTCCGCTTGAGGAGCCGATCTTTAACGAGTCGCTCGCGCCCTCGGCGGGCTCGCTCGACTCAGCTTCAGGCCCGACAAGCTCTTCCTCGCTGGCAAGCTCCTCTCGCTCGACAAGGCTTGCCGCCTCTGCTGCCTCTGCCTCCTCCACGGTGAATCCAAACTCGCCCGCGGCAGCGGCTACCGCCACCTCTTCCAGCCTAGTGGCGATGCGCTGCATCTCCGCATCGGTGGTGTCACGAGTAAGGCTCTTCTGTTCATCGGAGTGGACCGGCACTTCTACCAAGCCGTCAAAGAACTCCTGCACGACATCGTCTGCAGGGTCTTGCCAAGTTGGGACAATTCCATGCGAATCGCACAGCGGCATCATTGCACGGATGCGGTCGAGCGAGGAGTTGTTGCACAGCGGAACGACACCCCTCGGCAACATGAACGCTTCGGGATGTTGAGGATCGCGCTTGAACAGTTCCAGGATCATCGCGTCTAGCTCCAGGACAGTGAAGTTGAAGTTGAGGCCCGGGCGCAACCTCATCATATCCGCCGCGTTCTGGAACTCCCAGGCGGGTCTCCTCCTCTCCTGCAAGGGGGCGATGCGGCGGCGAAGAAAATCTGCGCCAACGGCGCCTACGGTGAGCCCGGCAGGCCTGAGGCGTAGGATCCGGGTGACGGCAATCTTCAGCCTATCGTCTTCCGGGGCCACGTTGCTCCAATCGTTGCCGCGCACTATCGGGGCTTGGCGCTGGGCGGTAAATGGCTGCGGGTTCTCCTCGACAATCCAGCACCACTCTGCTCTCCATTCCTCCCACTTGCTGCGGAGCTCTCCCTCCAGATAAGCGTCCTTCTTGCCGGTTCTCGAGATCCAAGCGATTCCGCCAGAAAGAGGCTCCCCTCTCTCAACTCGGGGCATAAAGAAGTGGCGGAAAAGAGCTACATTTGGATGGACTCCGACGAAGTTTTCGCAGAGATGTGCAAAAACTGCCATGGTCAGAACAGCATTGGGGGTGAAGTCAAGGAGGCGGAACCCGTAGGTGTTCATGATATCGCAGAAAAATTCAGAGAAAGGCGGGCAAAGCCCGCAGTAGAAGAACAGCGCGAAGAAAGGGTATCCATTCGGAGCCAGTTCCGAAGCGGCAGCTGGGAGTACCTTCATACGCGGATGCGCTCGCGTCTCCGTCGACCAGAAGAGGTAGTAGTACTCCCTCAGCTCCTTCGCGGTGATCTTGGGGGGGGGGAGATTGCCTGCTCCTTTCGCAGCGCCGCGAGCCGCTGCGCCTCGGCCGACTTCACGACCTTCCCCTTCTCGGCTTTCGGAGCCATGGCAGAGGTGGTGGGGGAGATCGACGGCGTTGGTGATGCTGGTGGCGATGAGGGGCGGAGCGCTGCTCTCTTTCAGCTTTGGGAAGAAGGGGGGGAGCGGCGGAGATTTTTGAGATTGGAGTAGCAACCGGCAAGATGGGCGAACTGCCCCTGATTCCCCTGCTTATAAAGAGGGAGGGGGCGGACGTTCCGTTTTTCCGAATAAAGAAACCACCCACGATCTCTCCCACGATGCCGCATTCGATGCGTGCCGTTCGGGGAGGGCGCGGTGGATACGGAGTAAGATACGGCGTAACCCAGGCCGCGCGTGCCCGTGCCCTGTTCTGGGCCTGGCCCAACAGCGCTCGGCACCGTGTATGGCCTAGGCCCGGGGGCTCCTGTCGGTGTACTAGAGTAGGGGTACCCTAGTATCCCGAACTTGTGCACAGGCAGTCGCAGCACCCCGCGGCAAGGCTTGTCGGGTGACCGCCAAGGTCCTCCGTGGTTCCTTTGGGGCCATTCAAGAACAAAGTATTCGAGCCAGGGAGACAAGGCCCCGGCAAGAGGAGCTTGTCGGGAAGGCCAACCAAGGCATCTCAAGGAACTTGCCGCGACGCGCCACGCGTCCCGGCGAGGCCTGGTGAGCGACAAGCTTCCGGACGCGACAAGACAACGACTGCAGCAAGGCGCTTGCCGCGGCAAGCTACCACTCTCTACCCGCGCTCCAGCACATCCACCAACGTGTCGCCCTGGGGCCTTTCCAGGCGCGCGTGGCAAGAGGCTGTGCAGCCAGCGGTGCGCGGTGGCAAGCGATGCTGACAAGATTGCCATCGTGGCAAGCGGTGGCGTCCCTGACGGTCCCTTTTTGCACTATTTGGGCGACACAGACGGGCATTTAATGCCTTTGTCCCCTGCCATCAGGGTTAGGTAGGATACACTGTATAGGTAGTTGTACCAAGCGCAATTCCTTTTCCATTTTTACCCTTGTCTATGTTGCCACCTGTCGGTGACCCCTTTAGCATATAAAAGGAGGCCCATGTGCAACATAGAGGAGGGGCTCGAAGGCAGAAAAACACTCATGCTCGGTCTCGTTAGCAGCTAGTGTGTACTGTAGCACTCAGCGCTCCTGAGCAAGAACTCAATACACTCAGACATGCAGCAGTGGGAGTGTTATCTCTCCGGAGAGCTCCGAAGCTGGGTAAACTGCTCGTGTGCTTCGCCTCGATCCGCTCTTCGTGCAATCTCCACCCCCCGCCGAACCGAAAGGGGCTCGGTCCGCCGGTCCCATAGGTGTTCGTGGATCAGCTTCCCCGACAATAACAGTGTTTAGGTGGTGGTATTGCAAGCTTACTCAAAACAGAAGGTGCATCAAGTGCAAAACCCGGCTAAATGTGTTTTTGGTGTGCCTACAGGCAGGCTCTTGGGTTTTTTTGGTCTCTGGGAGAGGTATTGAAGCTAACCCAGAAAAAATCAAAGCTATCACTTCGTTGGCTAAGCCGGCATGCGTTAATGATGTCCAGCACTTGGCGGGTCGTATTTTGATAACCCACAAGTATAGGGGATCAATTGTAGCCTCTTTCGATAAGTAAGAGTGTCGAACACAATGAGGAGCTAAAGGTAGAACAAATATTCCCTCAAGTTCTATCAACCATCGATACAACTCTATGCACGCTTAACGTTCGCTTTACCTAGAACAAGTATGAAACTAGAAGTACTTTGTAGGTGTTGTTGGATAGGTTTCCAAGATAATAAAGACCACGTAAATATAAACTAGGGGCTGTTTAGATAAAGAAGCAATAAAGTAAATATAGCGAGTGTGGAAAAGTGGTGGTAGGAGTTGTGAGATTGTCCCTAAGCAATTGACTACTTTACTATACCGATAGCAAGTTTTATGTGGGAGAGGCCTAAGCTAACATACTTTCTCTTCTTGGATCATATGCACTTATGATTGGAACTCTAGCAAGCATCCGCAACTACTAAAGATCATTAAGGTAAAACCCAACCGTAGCATTAAAGCATCAAGTCCCCTTTATCCCATAGGCCACAACCCCCTTACTCGGGTTTATGCTTCTGTCACTCAAGCAACCCAATATAAGCGAATCATGAACGTATTGCAACACCCTACAACGGGAATCCCTCACGCTTGCGTGACACGGAGGGCACAATATTAAACCAATCATAGCAATTCACCAATTACCGATAGGACAACGAAAATCTACTCAGACATCATAGGATGGCAACACACCATTGGATAATAATACGAAGCATAAAGCACCATGTTCAAGTAGAGGGTATAGCGGGTTGCGGGAGAGTGGACCGCTGAATATAGATGGGGGAAGGTGATGGAGATGTTGGTGAAGATGGCGGAGGCATTGGTGTAGATCGCGGTGATGATGATGGCCCCCGGTGGTGTTCCGGCGCCACTGGAAGCGAGGGGGAGAGAGCCCCCCTTCTTCTTCTTCTTCCTTGACCTTCTCCCTAGATGGGAGAAGGGTTTCCCCTCTGGTCCATGGTCTCCATGGAGTGGGAGGGGCGAGAGCCCCTCCAAGATTGGATCTATCTCTCTGTCTCTCTCTGTTTTTGCGTTCCCAGATTCTGCCCTTTCACCGTTTTTTATATATTCGGAGATCCATAACTCTGACTAGATTGAAACCTTCGCCCAGATTTTTCTCTGAAAATTAGCTTTCTTGCGGCCAAAGAAGAGCAGTAACCGCCTTACAGGGTGCCCATGAGGGTCAGGGGCGCACCCCCTGCCTCGTGGCCCCCTCGGGCACCGTCTCGCGTTGATTCTTCTTCCCAAAAATCATAAATATTCCAAAAATATTCTCCATTCGTTTTTATCCCGTTTGGACTCCGTTTGATATGGGGTTTCTGCGAAACATAAAACATGCAACAAACAGGAACTGGCACTGGGCACTGGATCAATATGTTAGTCCTAAAAATAATATAAAAAGTTGCTAAAAGTATGTGAAAGTTGAATAATATTGGCATGGAACAATCAAAAATTATAGATACGACGTAGACGTATCAGCATCCCCAAGCTTAATTCCTGCTCGTCCTCGAGTAGGTAAATGATAAAAAAGATAATTTTTGATGTGGAATGCTACCTAGCATAATCTTGATCATAAATCTAATCATGGCATGAATATTAAGACACGAGTGATTCAAAGCAATAGTCTATCATTTGACATAAAAACAATAATACTTCGGGCATCCCAACAAACAATCATGTCTTTCAAAATATCAATGCTTCAGAACGCTATCCCTACAAAATCATATAGTCTTGTATGCTCCCTTTTCTTAACACAAGGTACCCCTCATGCTCATCCCGGTGTCAGCCAAGCAATTGGTTCATACTTTTTAACGCGCAACCATCACGCAATACATGAGCGCAAGCCATGGATATAGCACTATAGGTGGAACTGAGTATGATGGTGGAGATTGTGTGAAGTAGACAAAAAGGGAGAAAGTCTCACATCGACGCGGCTAATCAACGGGCTATGGAGATGCCCATCAATTGATGTCAATGCGACGAGTAGGGATTGCCATGCAACGGATGCACTAGAGCTATAAGTGTATGAAAGCTCAAACTGAAACTAAGTGGGTGTGCATCCAACTTGCTTGCACATGAAGACCTCGGGCATTTGAGGAAGCCCATCATCGGAATATACAAGCCAAGTTCTATAATGAAAATTCCCACTAGTATATGAAAGTGACAATATAGGAGACTCTCTATATGAAGAACATGGTGCTACTCTGAAGCACAAGTGTGGTAAAAGGATAGTAGCATTGCCCCTTCTCTCTTTTTCTCTCATTCTTTTATTTTATATATATATATATATATTATTTTTTGGTGGGCTTGTTTGGCCTCTTTTATTTATTTATTTGGGCTTCTTTGCCCTCTTTTATTTTTCATAAAGTCCGGAGACTCATCCCGACTTGTGGGGGAATCATATTCTCCATCATCCTTTCCTCACTTGGGAAATGCTCTAATAATGATGATCATCACACTTTTATTTACTTACAACTCAATATTACAACTCGATATCTAGAACAAAGATATGACTCTATATGAATGCCTCTGGTGGTGTACCGGGATGTGCAATGATCTATGTAGCAATGACATAAACAGCGAACAAGCCATGAAAACATCATGCTAGCTATCTTACGATCATGAAAAGCAATATGACAATGAATGCTAAAGTCATGTATATGATGATGATGGAAGTTGCATGGCAATATATCTCGGAATGGCTATGGAAATGCCATAATAGGTAGGTATGGTGGCTGTTTTGTGGAATATATAAGGAGGCTTGTGTGTGATAGAGCGTATCGTATCACGGGGTTTGGATGCACCCGCAAAGTTTGCACCAACTCTCGAGGTGAGAAAGGGCAATGCACGGTACCGAAGAGGCTAGCAATGATAGAAGGGTGAGAGTGCGTATAATCCATGGACTCACATTAGTCATAAAGAACTCATATACTTATTGCAAAAGTTTATTAGCCCTCGAAGCAAAGTACTACTACGCATGCTCCTAGGGGGGAGGTTGGTAGGAGTTAACCATCGCACGCCCCCGACCTTCACACAAAGATAAACAATCAAAATACAATGCGTGCCAATTTGGTTACATAGTTAGGAGACCATACGTGCATGCTTCGGGAATCACAAACCTTAACACCAATATCCTTACTAAACACAACCATTTACTAGAACCTCCCACATATTATCATCTCTATATCGCAAAACTATTGCAAGGAATCAAACATATCATATTCAGTGATCTACAAGTTTTATGTAGGATTTTATGACTAACCATGTGAATGACCAATTCCTGTCATCTCTCTAAATAGATATAAGTCAAGCAAGAGAGTTTAATTCTTTCTACAAAATATATGCCCACACTCTAACAAATATAAGTGAAGCAAAATAGCATTCTACAAATGGCGGTTTTCTATGTGAAGAGAAACAAGCAATCCAAACTTCAAATGATATAAGTGAAGCACATGAAGCATTCTATTAAGCCATACTCAAAAGATTTAAGTGAAGTGCAAAGAGCATTATATAAATCAACCATGGACTATCTCATACCAGCATGGTGCATAAAAATAAAAGTGAAAACTAAATGCAAAAGACGCTCCAAGATTTGCACATATCGCATGAACGAAACAAATCCAAAAACATACCCATACTTGTTGAAGAAAGAGGGGATGCCTTCCGGGGCATCCCCAAGCTTATACGCTTGAGTCTCCTTGAATATTTACTTGGGGTGCCTTGGGCATCCCCAAGCTTGAGCTCTTGCCTCTCCTCCTTTTCCTCATATCGAGACCTCCTCGATCAAACACTTCATTAACACAAAACTTCAACAGAAAACTCACTAAGATCCGTTAGTATAATAAAGAAAATCACTACTCTAAGTACTGTTGAAAACCAATTCATATTTTGTTTTTGCATTTTGTCTACTGTAATATAACTTTTCCATGGCTTGATCCACTGATAGAAATTGATAGGTTCATCAAAACAAGCAAACTATGCGTCAAAAACAAAATTTGTCAAAAACAGAACAGTCTGTAGCAATCTGAACATTCACCATACTTCTGGTACCCCACATATTCTACCAAAATTTGGAACAATAAACAATTTGTACATAAAGACAGTGCAAAAAGTTTTAGAACTGTTTGAGATTCCAGTAAAAAATGTAAAAACGCGCACTACAGCCAAAGTTTCTGTCCTGCACCGCACAAACCAACAAGCATTGTAAACATTCTAAAGGAAAACCTTGGCACATTATTTTTGTAGTACAATGGAATTATACAAGGGGATTATTATTTTTTTGAAAACTTTCTGTAATCAAGATTCACAAAGTTTCCGTGAGCATGAACAAAGTTCAAGGAGCTCCCCCACTTCAACAATGCTTGTCTTTCTCACTTTCACTTTCCTTTTTGAAAAGTTTTGGGTTCCCCTCTTTATTTTTTTTGTTTTTAGACTATATAAAAGCACTCAACAGAAATAAATGACTCTCTAAAACTTCCGGGTTGTCTCCCTGGCAGCGCTTTCTTTAAAGCCATTAAGCTAGGCATATAGTGCTCAAGTAATGAATCCACCCGGATCCCAAGGTATATCAAAGCCAATTTTAATTAACAATGATTTTTAATTTAGTAGTGAGCACAAAGTAACATATATCAAGTAATGACGAAGTCTAACTCTCTTCCTATGCATCGGCATGTCATAAAAGAACAATTCATGCACACCAAGTAAAGGCCAATGCATAGTATAAGCAGTTTCTTGCAATTTTATCATATTGGAAACATAGACAGGTGGTGATATAGTTCCACTCTCATAATAATTGCAAGTAGATGCAGCAAGCACATGCATATCACATTCATCAAAATTATCATGTGCAATAGTAAAAGGCAACCCATCAATATAATCCTTAATCAGGGCAAACTTCTCCGATATAGTGTAGTAGGGAGAATTCAAAAAGATAATAGGACTATCATGCGTGGGTTCAATAGAAACAATTTAATGTTTAACATAAGGAACTATAGAAAGTTCATATCCATAAGCATAATTCATATTGGCATCTTGGCCACAAGCATAGCAAGCATCATGAAAAAGGGGTATTTCAAGAGAATCAATGGGATCATAACAATCATCATAGCACTCATCCTTCGGTAAGGACGAAGGGGAATTAAACAATGTATGAGTTGAAGAGTTACTCTCATTAGAAGGTGGGCACGGGTAGCTAATCCGCTCTTCCTCCTTTTGTTCTTCACTCTCCTCGTCATCTTTTTCATCCAATGAGCTCACAGTTTCATCAATTTCTTCTTCCATAGACTCCTGCAAAATATTAGTCTCTTCTTGGACAGCGGAGACTTCCTCAATATCGGCATCGGCATTATATTCATAATTCTTATAGGAATATTTAAGTATAGCAAAATTTTCAGGTATGTAAACAACATCATCAAGATTTTCACACGTTTTAAACAAAGATTCAATTTCATAAGCACCCATAAAAGCAACAAATTCTTCTATTTGTTCCACATCATAGTAATCATATATACCATTAGCATAAGAAGCCAAGGTTTCATTATCATTAAATTTGCATGAAAAGGAAAGGTGTGGAGCCTTCATCCTAGAGCAACAAGTATAATCATATCTCAAGCATAGTTCCTGAGCATACCAATGCAACATATGAATTTGATCCCAAAATAGTTTCCCCTTTTGAGTCAAGCGATAATCCCTAAAGTATTCACGTTGATCCAACGTGTCTCCCATAACATAATTGAATGGGGTTTTCTCAAGATTATCAAAGTAGTACACAATATTTTTAACATAACCAACATCGAGGGTTTTGGGGGGTTCCCCATCTCCATGAGTAGCAAGTACACCTAATTTTTTTGGTATTTCGTGTTCCATATCCATAACTAAAGATAGTGAACAACTTATAACAGCAAATAAAAAATACTTAGTGATAAAGCAAACAAGCACACACGAGAATATTCACCCCACGCTATGACTCCCCGGCAGCGGCGCCAGAAAAAGGTCTTGATAACCCACAAGTATAGGGGATCAATTGTAGCCTCTTTCGATAAGTAAGAGTATCGAACCCAACGAGGAGCTAAACATAGAACAAATATTCCCTCAAGTTCTATCTACCACTGATACAACTCTACGCACGCTTAACGTTCGCTTTACCTAGAACAAGTATGAAACTAGAAGTACTTTGTAGGTGTTGTTGGATAGGTTTGATTTTCAACATAATAAAGAGCACGTAAATATAAACTAGGGGCTGTTTAGATAAAGAAGTAATAAAGTAAATATAGTGAGTGTGGAAAAGTGGTGGTAGGAGTTGTGAGATTGTCCCTAAGCAATTGACTACTTTACTAGACAGATAGCAAGTTTTATATGGGAGAGGCATGTGACACTCCAATTTTTTTTAATTTTCAACAAAAACCTTGCTTGGTTTGAAGAAGGTCTTTTAAATCCTTCCTAAAACCTCTCTCTCTCAAAACTTTTCCCCTTGGCAAGTACTTTGATTTTTGTATCTTCTGCAACCCTGGTATTTGGTTATTAAAAACCTTTCTTCTGAGTTTCCCATCTCAAAAACATTTCTTGGATTTTATTTTCTTTTAAAAAAAAGAAACCCTAAAGGTTTTGGAGCTGCTCTTTTGTTTTTGAACCATCCTTGGTTTTTACCATACCTCATGTCGTAAATTCTCCCAAAACCCCTCCCTCCACTTTGGGACAATCCAAACATCCTGTCCCAACAAGTTCAATCCATTTTTGGATTTTAATCCATTTATTTTTCCCCAAAACAATGTTGTTATTTATTCTAAGCCTAGATGCTTTACAAAGGAAGTGCCTGATTTACTTTGAGTTTTGATCTCAAACCAACTCCTCTGGATAGTCCTTAGCACCCACAACCTGGACCCGTCAAGATCCATTCTTTCTCTTTTCAAAATTTTCAAGTTTCAACCTCTGCAAGTTTGGACCAGATTCATCATTTTTGGTGAAATTCATATTTTCCTTTCTCCAAATATTCCACCAAAATTCAGGCAGCCCCCAGGTGCTTTGACAGACCACCACACCAAAGATCAGCGCCAGATAAATTTTTCTCATGCTCGAATCATTTCATCAAACACTTGGCCGGCACTATTCCTGTGCACTTTCAGTAAAATTCAGAGTTCAGAGTTATCTTCAGTGTCGTTTTCGTCAGTGACTTGTCACCGATCACCCGTGCACCCTGGCGCATTGCGCACGGCCCCTTCTCCCTGGCCAGAGTACCGCACACCCTCTTGGACGGACGCAGGTGTCGGTGGCGGCGAGCATCGCCGACGCCGGCAGCTTCTGCGGTGGCAGAGCCACCCGTGGTGGCCAATGGAGCCAGCATCGGCTCGCTACGTTGTTCTGCGCCGCCCAACGCTCCCTAGCCCTCCGCGTGGCCTCATGCATGCCAGCACACACCGCAGCACCGTCGCCGTGGCCCAGCAAGCACAGGGCGCGCCCTCTGCCATCGACGGGCCCGCGTCGCCCCGTTTTGTCGAAACCACCCAACACGCCCAATGCAGCCAGGGTTAGATGCTAAACGGAGCCAGTGGACCTCCACGTCGATGATCAACCTCCTAATCTCCCCGACCAAGCACTGCGTCGCCGTAACCATCGCTGGAGATCCCCGTTCTCGGCCACCGCCTCGGATCACCTATAAAATGGAGTCCCGAGCTCGTTCTCGAGCACGCACCACCACTGCACCCCACCAGTACCCTGCCAAGCCACTAGGAGGACCTCGAGGAGGTCTCCTCCCCCAACTCCGGCCGCCCCGATCCGCCTCGGCCACCAGCTCGATCCACTCTGGTGAGGCTACCCTCGCCGCCCTAACCTCGTCAGTAGTCTCCTTGGGAACCCAGTGACCTAACCCCGGCTTCAATTTGACCTCCGCAGCCCTCCCCGACGAGATCCAACTCCACCCGAGCTGCCGTTCGCCGGAGCAAGGACCGCCGTCGACGTGGTGCTCGCCGACGACCACCACCACCACCCACCGACGCGGAAGGACACCCTGAGCACATAGGTACTCTCCGATCCTCCCAATTCACCGTGGATCGCCGCTGGCAACCACCGCAGCTCTCGGGCGCCGACGAGCTCTGTTCCTCCCCTTTGAAAATTCAAACCTGGGTGGGACCCCTCGTCAGTGATTTCTCTTTTTCGAACCGTTTTCTGTTTTTATAAGTTGGCCCTTGGAAAGTTTCTGTTTCATTACAGATGAGTCCCTGGACTTAAAACCTTTATAACTTTTAAACAGAAACTGATTTTTGATTGATTCTTTCTCTGTCATCTTTATTTTTCTGTCTAGTTTTTTGTCATATTTATTTGAAAAATATTTGGAACACTTTTCTATGCACTTGCGTTATTTACGATAAGTACATATTTTCTTATACCGTAGATACCGGAGGAGGTGACGGAACCGCGAACTTCGCCAAGCTAGACTCCGACTACTCCGAACCAGGCAAGCATGTTTGAACTTTTGATATGATGAGTGTTTGTTGCATGTTTGCATTGAGTAGTTTCATGGCATGTTTATGAGCATTTCGATAAATGTTATATTTCATGCAAAGATGAGGCAAGTGAGTTTCGAAAATCCATATGCTGTTGGATATAAGTTTGCATGGCCATGTGATGGCATGAGAATGGGTAAGATGGCAGTGTTGTAGCATGCCAGTCTTATGCCAGACTATTTGACTTCAGTATCAACGTGAATCAAGTCACGTTCCCATTCATTTCCCTTCCTGTACTACCACATGTTTTCCGCAAGGGATATGGCTTAGTAAGTTGCAAACCGCTTTCCTAGTACACACCAAATAGAGAGGCCGTGATGAGGGTTCCATGGCCCTGGATTAAAGCCCGTCATCCGGTCAGGGGCATGGGTGTTTTCGGTTGGGACCGAGAGGGGGGCACCCCTTAGAGCGCATGTATATAAATTTGATCCCATGCTATTCAAGGTTGTGACCTCCCCGTCTCAAAGTTTTTCTTGGACGTTGTCTAGGGTGATTCCTGGCATCGTGAGGTGGAATGGGTGTGTACTGGTTAGATGTGTTTCTATCGAAATACCGTAAACGGAACTAGTCCTTCGTGACTATGGAAATCCGTTGGCTGTGGGCAATTAGTACAAACTCTGCAGAGTCAAAAATCCTTTGAATCATCTTGTACATGTCCACGTACTGTGTTCATCTTATCTTGTCAAATGTCAGTCCCAGTGACAAAACTCCGGTGAACCACATGAGTGTTAAGTCCGGTTAAAAGTTTATTCCTGTGGATGGACTAACCCGTTTATTATTATGTGTTGAATATTTCCTATGAGTATTATATCCTCGTGGATCTATCAGATATGACAAATGAAATATAAGCCCTTCTTGCGATGTCGCTCAGATGTCCGACTGTGGCACATTTGTTATTTACTTTTGAGATAAGCCCTTTCTGCGATGTCGCTCAGACGTCTGACTGTGGCACTCTTGTTATTTACTTTTGATATAAGCACTTTCTGCGATGTCGCTCAGACGTCCGACTGTGGCACACTTGTTATTTACTTTTGATATACGCCCTTTCTGTGATGTCACTCAGATATCCGACTGTGGCACCCTTGTTATTTACTTTTGATATTAGCCCTTACTGTGATGTTGCTCAGACGTCCGACTATGTACGCTTGTCATTTACCTTTTCAATATAAGCCCTTTATGTGGTGTCACTTAGACGCCCGACTGCGGCATGATTATTTATCTGTTTACCTTTCGAGGCGTCGCTCCAGACACCCAATTGGTCTTCAGTTGTTTTGTTGGGATTTTGGGAGGACTACCGCCCGACTTCCTTTTACTTATATTATCATGCAAATATTTATTATTTGAATAAGCATTGTTAGTTTGCTCATAACGCATTCATGCATGCATTTGTTATATCTTATGTCTGAACTGTCTTGCGAGTACTTTCAAAGTACTCACCTGGCTTGTTGATTTGGCCAGATGTTGATGAAGGCGATCTCATGGATGAAGAGTTCGATAGCGAGTCCGACGCCTAGAGGAGTCCCAGTCAGTATCGTGTGATCCTGGATTTGGTCACTGTATTATATCCGCTTCCGCTACCCCAAAATAAATTCATCGAGCCTCACCTCGACGCTCGATGAGCCGCCAGTTTAGGAGTCATGTTATCTCTACCACCACTTTTATCTCGAGTCAGTAGCATGTCACCACACCCCTGTGTCATAACCGCCCTTATGTACAATATTGGTGTGTTTGTAATAAATTGTTGAGCAACCTCAGCTCAACCCTGTAATATATTTGATGCTACTGGCCTTCTATATTCAAGTATTTGTCTACCAGTAAGGATAACTCTTCCTATACTGGAATCAAAAGATCGATTTCTCAATAAGTATTTTATTGAAAAACCGGTCGTGACAAACTTGGTATCAAAGCCAGGCTGACTGTAGGAAGCCACTAGGTGCGATCGCTAATCGGTTATTAGCATAGTAGAGTTTATTCATATTTTACCTGGTGGACGACCTTATAGCTGCCCGCATGGACTCAGTCCATGGCTGTGCCGCCAATAGGAGGGAGCTCCTGCACACTGCTCCACCGCTGACTTTCATCTCGTCCTCGGCATCTCATTCACCTACAATTCTCTCCACTTCTCGTCGCTTGCCTACCACCGAGGAGTTCAACCAAGTCATTGCACCCACTCCAGTTCGTTCTGCACCACCTATTGCACCCACTCCTATTCGTGTTACTCCGCCTATGGCGCCCGCTCCATCAGCTCAGCGCAGCACTTCACGTCTGGAGCCTATTGGCAAGGAGGAAGTTGAGTCCCCAGCCTCACTGCGCCTCACCCTCGGCAGGCCAAGGGAGATCCTCACCATCTCCGACTGAGTACACTTAGCCGCCATGCGATGTACCGACTTGTGCTATATGTTTATATGTACATAGGTTGTGAGAAGTAGCTTGTTTGCGCATCATGTAGGGACTGGGAGAAGTGCACTAGCCTAAATAACATCTCAGGAATATGTACGCATATCCTGGGTGATGTATTGTATAATTACTGCTTGTGTGTAAGATATGTAATAGTCCTTCTCCGTGCGCAAACGTTTATGTTTTTGAAAAATCCTGGAGCTTTTAAAATTTCCGTATTTGTGAATTTATTGACTGTTGCGACTCATTTTCTTTTCTTACGAGTTTTACAAAATATATCCCCAGAGTGAAAGATGTCTTGTCCTTGGACGCGCTCCATGCCAATTCCGCCAGAGGAAAATTATGGCACACCACCAAACAACAATTTCACATAGGGGCAATCAAGTCAACAGGGCAGTGAAACAGCATTTACCCAAGTATGCCGCCTTTATGAACAGAGTCAGCAACAACATCAGGAAATGATGAACCAAGTCATCAATATGGGAAATCACCATGGACAATATCAGCAGCAATCCAAGTTGTCTGAGCTACAGAAGACGCATCCCCGAACATTTTCTCATACTGACAAACCTCTTGAGGCCGACGACTGGCTTCGAGACATGGAAAGAAAATTAATTATTGCACAGTGTTCAGACCGTGAGAAAGTACTATATGCACCACACTATCTCACTGGAGCAGCTGCATCATGGTGGGAAAATTTCCTACACATGCACCCCAACGAAAATGAAATAACCTGGGAGGAATTCAAAGAAGGTTTTCATGGGGCACACATTCCTAAAAGTGTTATGAAGATCAAGAAGAGAGAATTTGATGACGTCAAACAAAGGACCATGACGGTGTCAGAATACAACAGCTAGTTTACTCTACTGTCTCGCTACGCCAACGAAGAGCGTATGACTGAAAGCAAGAAGATGGAAAAATTCTTGGAAGGCCTGGCACCCGCGCTTAGATGCCAGCTGGTTGTGCACACCTTCCCAGATTTCAAAACACTGGTGGATAAGGCTATTACCTTGGAAAATGAGCGACGCAGCTTGGAGGATTTCCGCAAATGCAAAAGGGACCAGACTAGTCTTGCTCGCAACCACCGGAGCAAGACGGATTTTCAGAAAGGTGGGACACACAAACTCACGACGAATAATTCACACCCAATCAAGAATTTCCGTCCAAGGGACAAGGAGTTCACATATCGCCCAGGCGTTACTTGCTATGCTTGTGGAGAAGAAGGGCACTATGCCAAGCAGTGCCCCAAGCCAAGGAACTCAACCCCAAAGCCGAACAACGGTGGCAATAATTCAGCGCCCAAGTGAAACAATTTCAACCCCAATAACAACCACAGGAAGGGTCATCTGAACCACGTGACCAACGTAGAAGCACAAAATGCCCCGGATATCGTACTCGGTACGTTCCCTATCAACACAATACCTGCCACGGTTTTGTTTGATTCTGGAGCTTCTCACTCGTTCATTTCAAAGAGATTTGCTTTGCAAAATAATTTTTTGATGCTTCCCTTGGAAAAATCCATGATCATCAAGTCCCCTAGGATTAAGCAAGTGACCCAGAGTTACTGCCAAGGTGTGGTTATTGAATTTGAAGGATTGAAGTTTTACGCCAACCTTATTGTATTGGAAAATAAAGGACTGGATGTCATCCTAGGGATGGATTGGTTAACCACCAACAAAGGTTTTATTGACTGCTTCAACCGGACCGTAATTCTCACCCACCATCACGGGAAGACAATAAAGGTTTCAGCCAAAGAAAGACAAATATCTCGGCAACTGAGGTTAAACAAGGTGGACGTTTCTGAGTTAAGCAAGGTTCCAGTAGTGTGTAAATTTCCAGACGTATTTCCCGAAGAACTACCAGGCATGCCACCAGACCGAGAGATAGAATTCAGCATTGAGCTAGTGCCCGGAACCGCTCCCATTTACAAGAAACCATACAGAATGGCACCATCCGAGTTGGTAGAATTGAAGAAGCAAATAAAAAGAATTGTTGGACAAAGGATACATACGAGCCAGTTCCTCACCTTAGGGTTCACCGATTTTATTTGCCAAGAAAAAGGATGGGACACTGAGATTGTGTATAGACTATCGAGAACTTAACATGGTCACAATCAAGAACAAATACCCAATGCCATGGATAAATGATTTATTTGATCAGCTCGCTCAGGCCAAAGTCTTCTCAAAAATTGACTTAAGGTCGGGATACCATCAATTAGAAGTGCGAATAGAAGATATCCCCAAGACAGCCTTCACCTCCAGATATGGACTGTATGAGTTCACAGCAATGCCGTTTGGACTAACAAACGCCCCCGCATATTTTGTTCACCTCATGAACAAAGTATTTATGAAGTTTATGGACAAGTTTGTTGTGGTATTCATCGATGATATTCTGATATACTCCAAGACACTAGAAGAGCACGTTGAACATCTCAGAATTGTACTAGGAGAACTCAGGAAACATCAACTGTACGCCAAGTTCAGCAAATGTGAATTTTGGCTAAGACGGGTGGGTTTTCTGGGCCACGTACTGACCCAAGAAGGTATTGTTGTAGACCCGGAAAAGGTCAAGGCCGTACTTGGCTGGAAACCACTAGCTAGTGTAACGGACGTACGAAGTTTCTTGGGAATGGCAAGATACTACCGAAGATTTATTGAAGGATTCTCCACCATAGCAAAGCCAATGACACAGTTACTCAAGAAAGACAAGAAGTTTGAATGGACAGAAGCTTGCGAGAAAAGCTTCCAAGAACTAAAAAGGAAATTAACAATGGCACTAGTATTAATTGTGCCAGACATACACAAGAATTTTGAGGTGTATTGTGACGCATCCCGGAAGGGCCTCGGATGCGTATTGATGCAAGAAGGCAAGGTAGTCGTGTATGTCTCCAGACAGCTTCGCAAGCATGAAGAAAATTATCCTACTCATGACCTGGAGTTGGCAGCAGTCATCCATGCACTCAAAGAATGGAGACACTTCCTACTTGGAAATCATTGTGAAATATACACAGACCATAAGAGCCTCAAGTATATTTTCACACAGCCGAAACTCAATTTAAGGCAACGACGCTGGTTGGAATTAGTGAAGGATTATGATGTTGGAATCCACTATCATCCAGGAAAAGCAAATGTAGTGGCAGATGCCCTTAGTCGGAACCCCAGCTCGGGCAACGACAGTATACCAAATTTGAGACTAGAAATTCAGCAGGAATTTGCCAAACTTAACTTAATAATGGTCACCGAAGGCAGTGTGTCGAATTTGGAAATACAGCCTACTCTGATTGAAAAGATTACAGAGGCTCAGCATGGACACCCCAGCATTGAAGGCATAAAACGGAAAGTGAGTTTGGGCAAGGCCTCAGAATTCGTCATAGACGACCAGGGAATATTGTGGTACGGATATAGAGTTTGCGTACCAAATGTCGAGGACCTCAAACAACAGATTCTAGCTGAAGGCCACACCGCTCCATATTCAATCCATCCTAGAGGAACAAAAATGTACAAGGACCTTCAGGAAAAAATTTGGTCGCATGGTATGAAAAGGGACATAGCCACATTCATTGCATGTTGTGATTCTTGTCAACGCATCAAGGCCGAACACCAGAAACCAGCCGGACTATTACAGCCAAACAAGATACCCGAGTGGAAATGGGACGAGATTGGAATGGATTTTATTGTTGGGCTACCTCGGTCACGACACGGAAATGATGCCATATGGGTCATCACCGACAGATTAACTAAGGTGGCACATTTTATCCCGATGAAGACAACTCACACCACTTAGAAGCTTACCCGGCTTTATCTTGCCCGTATCGTCTGCCTGCATGGAGTCCCTAAGACTATAATATCTGACAGAGGCACACAATTCGTATATAGGTTTTGGGATCACCTACAACAGGCACTAGGAACTCAACTAGTGTTCAGTACCGCATACCACCCCCAGACCGATGGACAGACAGAACGCGTAAACCAAATTCTAGAAGACATGCTGAGAGCATGTGTCCTCACCTATGGGACAAGTTGGGAAGAAAGCTTGCCATACGCAGAGTTCGCATACAACAACAGCTACCAGGCCAGCCTGCAAATGGCACCATTTGAAGCTCTGTACGGGCGAAGATGTCGTACACCGCTAAATTGGTCAGAAACCGGAGACAGACATATCTTCGGCCCAGATATGCTCAAGGAGGCTGAGGAAAAAGTTAAGATGATTAGGGATCAACTCAAGACCGCTCAAAGTCGACAAAAGAGTTATTACGATCGAAAGCATCATGGAATCAGTTTTGAACCCGGAGAGTTTGTGTACCTACGAGTATCTCCTATGAGGGGTCTGCAATGATTCAAGGTTAAGGGAAAGCTAGCACCAAGATTCATCGGACCATTCTGTATAGTGGCCCGAAGAGGCACGGTAGCCTACCAGCTAGACTTACCCGAAGAATTATCCGATGTCCACGATGTGTTCCACGTCTCGCAGTTGAGGAAGTACGTGAGCAACCCAGAGAAGCAAGTATCCCATGAAAACATTGACGTGCAACCAGACCTCACCTACCGGGAACGTCCAATAAAAATATTAGAGGAGTCTGAAAGGAGGACCCGATAGAAAACCATTAAGTTTTTCACAGTTTAGTGGAGCAATCACACTAAGAATGAAGCAACTTGGGAAAGAGAGGATTTTCTTCGGACAGAGCACCCACACTTGTTTGAGGATCAGCTGAAATCTCGGGGACGAGATTTTTCCTAAGGGGGTAGGTGTTGTGACACTCCAATTTTTTTTTAAATTTTCAACAAAAACCTTGCTTGGTTTGAAGAAGGTCTTTTAAATCCTTCCTAAAACCTCTCTCTCTCAAAACTTTTCCCCTTGGCAAGGACTTTGATTTTATTATCTTCTGCAACCCTGGTATTTGGTTATTAAAAACCTTTCTTCTGAGTTTCCCATCTCAAAAACATTTCTTGGATTTTATTTTCTTTAAAAAAAGAAACCCTAAAGGTTTTGGAGCTGCTCTTTTGTTTTTGAACCATCCTTGGTTTTTACCATACCTCATGTGGTAAATTCTCCCAAAACCCCTCCCTCCACTTTGGGCTAATCCAAACATCCCGTCCCAACAAGTTCAATCCATTTTTGGATTTTAATCCATTTATTTTTCTCCCCAAAACAATTCTATCATTTATTCTAAGCCTAGATGCTTTACAAAGGAAGTGCCTGATTTACTTTGAGTTTTGATCTCAAACCAACTCCTCTGGATAGTCCTTAGCACCCACAACCTGGACCCATCAAGATCCACTCTTTCTATTTTCAAAATTTTCAAGTTTCAACCTCTGCAAGTTTGGACCAGATTCATCATTTTTGGTGAAATTCATATTTTCCTTTCTCCAAATATCCCACCAAAATTCAGGCAGCCCCCAGGTGCTTTGAGAGACCACCACACCAAAGATCAGCCCCAGATAAATTTTTCTCATGCTCGAATCATTTCATCAAACACTTGGCCGGCACTATTCCTGTGCACTTTCAGTAAAATTCAGAGTTTAGAGTTATCTTCAGTGTCGTTTTCGTCAGTGACTTGTCATCGATCACCCATGCACCCTGGCGCATTGCGCACGGCCCCTTCTCCCTGGCCAAAGCACCGCACACCCTCTTGGACGGACGCAAGTGTCGGTGGCGGCGAGCATCGCCGACGCCGGCAGCTTCTGCGGTGCCAGAGCCACCCGTGGCGGCCAACGCAGCCAGCACCGGCTCGCTACGCCGTTCTGCGCCGCCCAACACTCCCTAGCCCTCCGCGTGGCCTCATGCATGCCAGCACACACCGCATCACCGTCACCATGGCCCGGCAAGCACAGGGCGCACCCTCTGCCACCGACGGGCCCGCGCCGCCCCGTTCTGCCGAAACCACCCAGCACGCCCAATCCAGCCAAGGTTAGATGCTAAACGGAGCCCGTGGACCTCCACGTCGATGATCAACCTCCTAATCTCCCCGACCAAGCACTGCGCCGCTGTAACCATCGCCGGAGATCCCCGTTCTCGGCCACCGTCTCGGATCACCTATAAAATGGAGTCCCGAGCTTGTTCTCGAGCACGCACCACCACTACACCCCACCAGTACCCCGCCAAGCCACTAGGAGGACCTCGAGGAGGTCTCCTCCCCCAACTCCGGCCGCCCCGATCGGCCTCGGCCACCAGCTCGATCCACTCCGGTGAGGCCACCCTCGCCGCCCTAACCTCGTCAGTAGTCTCCTCGGGAACCCAGTGACCTAACCCCGGCTTCAATTTGACCTCCGTAGCCCTCCCCGACGAGATCCAACTCCACCCGAGCCGCCGTCCGCCGCAGCAAGGACCATCGTCGACGTGGTGCTCGCCGACGACCACCACCACCACCCACCGACGCGGAAGGACACCCTGAGCACGTAGGTACTCTCTGATCCTCCCAACTCGCCGTGGATCGCCGCCGGCGACCACCGCAGCTCTCGGGCGCCGACGAGCTCTGTTCCTCCCCTTTGAAAATTCAAACCTGACAGGTGGGACCCCTCGTCAGTGATTTCTCTTTTTCGACCGTTTTCTGTTTTTATAAGTTGGCCCCTGGAAACTTTATGTTTCATTACAAATGAGTCCCTGGACTTAAAACCTTTATAACTTTTAAACAGAAACTGATTTTTGATTGATTCTTTTTCTATCATCTTTATTTTTCTGTCTAGTTTTTTGTCATATTAATTTGAAAAATATTTGGAACACTTTTCTGTGCACTCGCGGTATTTACGATAAGTACGTATTTTCTTATACCGTAGATACCGGAGGAGGTGACGGAACCGCGAACTTCGCCAAGCTAGACTCCTGCTACTCCGAACTAGGCAAGCATGTTTGAACTTTTGATATGATGAGTGTTTGTTGCATGTTTGCATTTAGTAGTTTCATGGCATGTTTATGAGCATTTCGATAAATGTTATATTTCATGCAAAGATGAGGCAAGTGAGTTTCGAAAATCCATATGCTGTTGGATATAAGTTTGCATGGCCATGTGATGGCATGAGAATGGGTAAGATGGTAGTGTTGTAGCATGCCAGTCTTATGCCAGACTATTTGACTTCAGTATCAACGTGAATCAAGTCACGTTCCCATTCGTTTCCCTTCCTGTACTACCACATGTTTTCCGCAAGGGATATGGCTTAGTAAGTTGCAAACCGCTTTCCTAGTACACACCAAATAGAGAGGCCGTGATGAGGGTTCCATGGCCCTGGATTAAAGCCCGTCATCCGGTCAGGGGGCATAGGTGTTTTCGGTTGGGACCGAGAGGGGGGCACCCCTTAGAGCGCGTGTATATAAATTTGATCCCATGCTATTCAAGGTTGTGACCTCCCCGTCTCAAAGTTTTTCTTGGACGTTGTCTAGGGTGATTCCTGGCATCGTGAGGTGGAATGGGTGTGTACTGGTTAGATGTGTTTCTATCGAAATACCGTAAACGGAACTAGTCCTTCGTGACTATGGAAATCCGTTGGCTGTGGGCAATTAGTACAAACTCTGCAGAGTCAAAAATCCTTTGAATCATCTTGTACATGTCCACGTACTGTGTTCATCTTATCTTGTCAAATGTCAGTCCCAGTGACAAAACTCCGGTGAACCACATGAGTGTTAAGTCCGGTTAAAAGTTTATTCCTGTGGATGGACTAACCCGTTTATTATTATGTGTTGAATATTTCCTATGAGTATTATATCCTCGTGGATCTATCAGATATGACAAATGAAATATAAGCCCTTCCTGCGATGTCGCTCAGATGTCCGACTGTGGCACATTTGTTATTTACTTTTGAGATAAGCCCTTTCTGCGATGTCGCTCAGACGTCTGACTGTGGCACTCTTGTTATTTACTGTTGATATAAGCACTTTCTGCGATGTCGCTCAGACGTCCGACTGTGGCACACTTGTTATTTACTTTTGATATACGCCCTTTCTGTGATGTCACTCAGATATCCGACTGTGGCACCCTTGTTATTTACTTTTGATATTAGCCCTTTCTGTGATGTCGCTCAGACATCCGACTGTGGCACGCTTGTCATTTACCTTTTCAATATAAGCCCTTTATGTGGTGTCGCTTAGACGCCCGACTGCAGCATGATTATTTATTTGTTTACCTTTCGAGGCGTCGCTCCAGACACCCGATTGGTCTTCAGTTGTTTTGTTGGGATTTCAGGAGGACTACCGCCCGACTTCCTTTTTACTTATCTTATCGTGCAAATATTTATTATTTGAATAAGCATTGTTAGTTTGCTCATAAAGCATTCATGCATGCATTTTTTATATCTTATGTCCGAACTGTCTTGCGAGTACTTTCAAAGTACTCACCTGGCTTGTTGATTTGGCCAGATGTTGATGAAGGCGATCTCATGGATGAAGAGTTCGATAGCGAGTCCGACGCCTAGAGGAGTCCCAGTCAGTCTCGTGCGATCCTGGATTTGGTCACTGTATTATATCCGCTTCCTCTACCCCAAAATAAATTCATCGAGCCTCACCTCGACGCTCGATGAGCCGCCAGTTTAGGAGTCATGTTATCCACCACCACTTTTATCTCGAGTCAGTAGCATGTCACCACACCCATGTGTCATAACCGCCCTTATGTACAATATTGGCGTGTTTGTAATAAATTGTTGAGCAACCTCAGCTCAACCCTGTAATATATTTGATGCTACTGGCCTTCTGTATTCAAGTATTTGTCTACCAGTAAGGATAACTCTTCCTATACTGGAATCAAAAGATCGATTTCTCAATAAGTATTTTATTGAAAAACCAGTCGTGACAAGGCATAAGCTAACATACTTTATCTTCTTGGATCATATGCACTTATGATTGGAACTCTAGCAAGCATCCGCAACTACTAAAGATCATTAAGGTAAAACCCAACCATAGCATTAAAGCATCAAGTCCCCTTCCTCCCATACGCCACAACCCCCTTACTCGGGTTTATGCTTCTGTCACTCAAGCAACCCACTATAAGAGAATCATGGACGTATTGCAACACCCTACAGTGGGAATCCCTCATGCTTGCGCGACACGGAGGGCATGATAGGATAGCAACATAGCCACAAGCAAATTAAACCAATCATAGCAATTCACCAATTACCGATAGGACAACGAAAATCTACTCAGACATCATAGGATGGCAACACATCATTGGATAATAATATGAAGCATAAAGCACCATGTTCAAGTAGAGGGTACGGCAGGTTGCGGGAGAGTGGACCGCTGAATATAGATGGGGGAAGGTGATGGAGATGTTGGTGAAGATGGTGGAGGTATTGGTGTAGATCGCGGTGATGATGATGGCCCCCGGCGGCCTTCCGGCGCCACCGGAAGCGACAGGGAGAGAGTCCCCCTTCTTCTTCTTCTTCCTTGACCTTCTACGTAGATGGGAGAAGGGTTTCCCCTCTGGTTCATGGTCTCCATGGCGTGGGAGGGGCGAGAGCCCCTCCAAGATTGGATCTAGCTCTTTGCCTCTCTCTGTTTCTGCGTTCCCAGATTCTGCCCTTTCACCGTTTCTTATATATCCGGAGATCCGTAACTCCGATTGGATTGAAACCTTCGCCTAGATATTTCTCCAAAAATTAGGTTTCTTGCGGCCAAAGAAGAGCAGTAACCGCCTTACGGGGTGCCCATGAGGGTCAGGGGGCGCCCACCCCCCTGGGGCGCGCCCCCTGCCTCATGGCCCCCTCGGGCACTGTCTCGCGTTGATTCTTCTTCCCAAAAATCATAAATATTCCAAAAATATTCTCCATCCGTTTTTATCCCATTTGGACTCTGTTTGATATGGGGTTTCTACGAAACATAAAACATGCAACAAACAGGAATTGGCACTGGGCACTGGATCAATATGTTAGTCCCAAAAATAATATAAAAAGTTGCCAAAAGTATATGAAAGTTGAATAATATTGGCATGGAACAATCAAAAATTATAGATACGACGGAGACATATCATATTGCAGCTTTAAGCCAGTTTATAAGCCACCTGGGAGAGAAGGCTATTCCTCTATACTAGATGATGAAGAAAACATATCATTTTGTCTGGAGTGATGCGGTGAATGAAGTGTTTGAGGCGCTCAAATAACTGTTAGCTGAGTCGTCGGTTCTTGCAGCTCCTATTGAGAAAGAGCCTTTGCTGTTATATGTGGCTGCTAATAGTAATGTTGTCAGTGTAGAAATTGTTGTGGAGCAAAAATAAGCGGGTAAGGAGTACCCAGTCCAACGACCGGCTTATTATGTCAGTGAGGTGTTAATTGAATCTAAGCAGAGATACCCACATTGGTAGAAGCTGGTTTATAGAGTGTTCATGGTGAGTCGTAAGCTGAAGCACTAGTTTCTGGGTAATCCTATTACTGTGGCCAGTTCTGCTCCTTTAGGAGATATCATTCAAAATAGAAATGCTACTGGCCAGGTTACCAAGTGGGTAATAGATCTTGGACCTCATGGATTGAAATATGTGCCAAGGACAACAATCAAGTCTCAGGCCCTAGTGGATTTCATCAATGACTAGAAGGAGTTGCAGACGCCTGAGGAGAAGCCTCATAACACATATTGGACTATTCATTTTGATCGGTCTAGGCAATTGGAAGGCTCGGGGGCTGGAGTTATTTTGACTTCCCCATGAGGTGACAAATTTTGTTATGTTTTAAGGCCGATGTTTCCTTGCACTAACAATGCAACTGAATATGAGGCCTTGCTCCATGGCCTCAGGATGGCCAAGGAGATGAGTTTAAGCCGGGTCAGGTGCTTTGGCGATTCAGACTTGGTGGCTCAGCAAGTGTCAGACACTTGGGATTCCAAAGACCCGCTCATGGCGGTTTATCGCCAAGCGGTTGACAACATCGCTGGCCATTTCAAAGATTATCAGGTGGAGCTTCTTAATAGGAGAAAGAATGAAGCGGCTGATGCACTAAGGCGGCTCGGATCTCAGCGTAAGCCGGTACCTCCCAATGTGTTTCTTGATGTGTTGAATAATCCTTCAGCTAAATTGCCGTTAAAAGAGGATCTTGTTATTCCTGACCCGGAGGCACAATTGGCGGAGGCTCTCCACACTATTCCTGATTAGAAAGTTCCATATTTGGCTTACATGACCCGGGGCGAGTTACCTGACGATGAAACTTTGGCCAGGCAGATAACCCGACGGTCTAATTCAATTACTATTGTTAATGGCGAGTTACACAGATGCAGTGTCATGGGTGTGTTCCAACGTTGTGTTTCTCCTAAGGAGGGTCGTGAGATCTTAAGGGAAATCCATGAAGGTGATTGTGGTCATCATGCCGACTCTAAATCTCTTGTGGCTAAAGCTTTCTGTCATGAAATTTATTGGTTGACGGCTCATGCTGATGCAGAATATCTTGTTAGTAAGTGTGATGGCTATCAAAAATTCTCTCGACGGGCTCACGTGTCGTCTCAAGAATTGAGGATGATTCCAATTACTTGGTCGTTTGCAGTTTGGGGGCTCAATATGGTTGGACCTTTCAAAAGGTCTAAGGATAAGAAGACCCACCTCTTGGTGGTGGTTTACAAATTTACGAAGTGGGTTGAGGCAGAGCCGGTCAGCAAATGTGATGCGGCAACGGTGTTTCAATTCATGAAGAAAGTAATCTTCCGTTTTGGTTACCCTCATAGTATCATAACTGATAATGGCACTAATCTGTGTAAGGGTGCTATGAGAGTGTTCTGTCAATGGGAGCATATTCGTCTTGACATCTCATCAGTGGCTCACCCACAGTCTAATGGTCAAGCTGAGAGGGCCAATCAGGAAATCTTGAGAGGTATAAAACCTCGGCTTATGGTTCCTTTGCAGCGAACGCTGGATTGTTGGGTTGAGGAGTTACCCTCAGTAATTTGGAGCATCGATACTACTCCCAACAGGTCAACATGCTATACACCCTTCTTCATGGTCTATAGGGCAGAGGCGGTTCTTCCAAGCGATATCCGTCATGACTTGCCTAGTGTGGCGACTTACATTGAATCTGCTAATGAGATAGCACATCAAGATGCACTTGATATGTTTGATGAGGAGCGGGACCTTGTGGCGGATAATTCGGTGATATATCACCAAGATCTGTGCTTCTATCATAGCCGTAGAGTTAAGACCGGACCTTTCAAGAAGGCAACTTGGTGCTTCGGTTAATCCAAGATCAAACAGACATGCATAAGTTATCCCCACCTTGGGAAGGACCTTTTGTGGCCAGCAAGAACCTGAACAACGGGTCATACTACCTCATTGATATATGAGAACACAAGGACTCGCGTAAGTCATAGGAGGAGACCCGCCAACCTTGGAACATTGCTCATCTTCAGCCTTATTAGACTTGACCCACCGACTCTTGTCATTGTACATACTTTTCTCAATGTATATATTATGATCAATATAGTAAAGCCGGCATCCCTAATAATTCAAGGCCTCTATCGTTTCATTTCTAAGAATCCGAGTCTTTATTACTTATTCATAAGGTCACTTGGGGGCTTCCAACCCATAGGGTTTAGCTTTCATACCCTCTTGACCAGGCGTACACGCTGAATCCCGAGTTATCCTACCTGTATGCACGATGCTACTCCACCAGGTAATCTTGAACGACCCGCCGTACTCTTAACAGACAATCCTTTTAAGACCCTGAACTCGTTAGGGTTAAAACGACGGTTTGTCATGTGAGGGTCGGCTTACGATGAGCAATGATTAACTCAGTGGTTGTGCAGCCCATGAAAGCACTTGGGGTTTAAGGCTTGGTGGCCTATGAAAGCACTCAAATTTTGTCTGGATTCCTGTTTCTTTTGACTACTCTGGATTTGTATTTTTTTTACAATTTTTTCGCTCAATTGCGTTTTTTACAATTCGGGCCATGCAGCTCTGAACATATGACTCATATTTGAGCATTCTTGGGTTTGGTAACCCGCCATGATAGCAGAATTTTAGTCGCCGGGATATTTTTGCCTTGAGCAATCAAAATCATGATATTTCATGACTTTGGATTGATACCAGCTCCGAATCATAACTATCAAGGCATCACCATGGTATCAATCTATAGGTATGTCTTTCAATAATTGTAACGATTGGGGTTTGGTAACCCGCTCTGGCTCTAGACTTTAAGTCACCAGAATATTTCGGCTTAAACGACCCATAATTTTAGTCTTTCTACAAATATTTTCAAAGACTATTGTATTGCAGTTTGACACCCGCCTTGGCTTAAACCGCTAGGGTATATGCTTCCTAACTTGTGTGCAGGAAGTATGAAAATATTGATCTGACCCACATGGATGATGATATTACAAGAAAGCATAGCGTCGGGTCATAAATATCAAATTGACGATTTAACAGTTAAAGGCTAGCATGCACAACGGCATGACAGATCATTGTTTAATCTAGTCGATTACAAGGCTATCCCAAGCCCAAAAACTGAGATAGTGTTTTTCCACTGAAGCATTCACCTCGGTCTGAGAGCCGCCCCTGGATCAGTTATCTTCGCCCTGGCGAGTTGAAGGCTCCGGGTTATCCTGCGCTGGTTCTTCTTCTTCGTCTATCATCTGGAGATCAATCGTTGTCCAATCGATGCCAGTTAAAGATTCAAAACCGTCTTCATCATTGAGAATAAGGGAATGATCAACGTCAGGAGCAAAAATATGCTTACGCCAAGGAGGAATGAGATTGACAGGGTTGAAGGTCGGCGCTGGTATTTTCTTGTTGTTCTCATCATAAGCCGTCGTGTAGTTAGACAGATTCAACTCTTCCACCAGTTTGCAGGCCACATGCCGCATCTCACGAACGCATTGGTTGAACTCCTTCTATTCAAAAGGCGACTTGTCATCCTTAAATTCTGGGCATCCAGAGGCTATCTCCGTCGGGTCAAGTTCTTTGGCCCATGCCTTCGCACGGCCAAGAGCAACAAGGGCTCTGGCTCGAGCAGATGATAGTCTCTTTTCTTCAATTTGGCTGGGAAGAGTGGAGAGATGATCTAGCACATATTTAATGTGACTTGGCGGCTTTCGATTGCCTCCAAATGCCACCAAACTGCGGAGCGTGCCAGTATATAGTTCTTCTGTGAAAGAGTATATGGCCTTCAGCTTCAACAGCATATCTCGACCAAGACTAGCACTTCTGGGGCCTGTTCATATAGTCATACAATCAACATTCAAAATTGCTTGGTGGCTTAACATTATATTGCAATAGAGCTGGGACTGAATATGAATCTTATCAAAGATGGTGGCTGCCATGTGAGTAATATGTCCATTTAAGCCGGCCAGCTCATCAGCAACTGGCTTCAGTTGGGCTTATGTGTCTTGTGCATGTTTCAGCAAGTTTGTTTTTTCCGTTTCAAAGGCGGCTCTCTCCGTAGCAAAATCAGCCTTAAGCTTCTCAGTTTCTTTCACGACAAATTGAAATTTTGCTTCTGCTTTTATAGTCTTAGCTTCTTGATGTTTGATCTTTTTAGCTAAGTCGCCAAGTTCTATGTCCTTCAGAGATAAAGCTTCCCATGGAAAATGGTCAGACATGATAGATCAGGATTCATACATAATAATACAAGTCCCAAGAACACTGCGAGCAATATATTTTGCACTTGGGGGCTAATGTATGTCATTTTTATTGAAGTCCCGGTTCAAATTGTTAGTTTAAGCCGGCCCTTGGGGGCTACATATCTGGATTTCTTAAACGTAAGTCCCGGCTCAAATTGTCAGTTTAAGCCGACCCTTGGGGGCTACATATTTGGATTTCCTAAACCTAAAGTCCTGGCTCAAATTATCAGTTTCAGCCGGCCCTTGGGGGCTACGAGATTAGATCTTAAATGAGTAACCTGAGCAGGAGAACTACAGTCGACAACATACTCCAGTTGTTCTTATTCTCTAGATTTGGCGGCTACATGGGTGCATATGAAGCGAAGTCAATAATCATACCTCATAGCACTCCCTCATAAGGTTAACTAGGTTGGCTTCCAGTTCATGGCTAGTATGGAGGCGGTTTAAATAGTCGGAGTAGATGTCACCAGCACCAAGGGCAACATAGCTTTCCAGGTCCAGCTTCAATTTTCTGCCTGCAGGCGGCTCTTCTTTGGCACTGTGCTTGGACAAGATTGTGGGGTTTCCGGTTCTGTGTAACCCGTACCAGTAATGAGGGTGTCCCCGGTACTCTTGTCCATGGTAGCCTCCTTGACAGGCTTGGCGGCTTAGGGCTTGCCGGGTTAGGGCTTGGAGGATGAGAATTTGTAATCATGGGATCCACGGTAGCATCATCAACTTCTGGTGGCGGGTCATTAGCAGCGTCAGGGTTCTGAACTGAAGCTTCTGAGACTATCGGTGTCTGTCTCTCCGGCTCATTCACTTTGGGATCCTCTGACGGTCCGCTCGTCTTCAATTTTTTGCCTGCCTTGGCCACACCGCTGAAAGGAAGGGGCATAAAGACATGAGCATGTCATCATCAGGTGTTAACTAAGCAAGTAAAATATTCTTACCCATGAGAAATCTTGAAAGTTGGGTACTGGGTTCCGGTAGAATCGTCATATGATGAGTGAGAGGTACCCTGATAATTTGAGTCGGAAGGGTTAAGTGGTTAATGAATGAGACCCGCCTTTGGAAAGAAGAGGATTAGTTGAGGCACATCTTTGCGGCCTTTGCGAGGAACCGGTGTATTGGGTAAGCCGAGGGCAAGGTCTCCGCCACCGCTATTCCGGGTTGTACGCCTGGCTTCATGCTGTTGTTTCTTCAAAAGAAAATTGGTAACCGGATAAGCAAGGGGATGAGAAAATATTGCTTTTTGGGTGACCCGCCGAGTTTTTTGCCTTGGTAAAGGTTTCGAGTCAGAGGATATTATGGTTACCTCTACCGCGTCCGCATGGCTATTCCCCGCGTCACCCTCAGAGGGGTCGGCGTCAACAAGTTGCATAAAGAGAAAGCCAAGAGAATCGAGTTCTACCTCCGGCTCATTGTTAAGGGCAGATAATTCTTTAGCGTCTTGTTTCTTCCCTTTGGCCCTTTTTGTGGCCTTGGATTTTGCTTTGGGCTTTTTAGCCGGCTTATCCTGCAGTTTCTTGCTCCAAAATGAAGAGTCGGCCTGAAGATTACAAGTGACGGTTAGAGGATGTGCAGTTTATGAGAATAACAAGTGAAATAAAAAATGGCTTGAAATACTTACATCAGGAGCCGAGTTGAGAGTGCAGAAGGGATTTAGACCCGTCTTACTGCAGTTTTCAAGAGACTCACCGAGCAAGGTCTTAGTCATTTCATTGATCTGTTGGTCTTCAAGACGAGTCTGGTTATAGTGTTGTGGATCTTTAACATCACATGTATAATCACACATTAAGCAAGGGCGGCGGCTTAAGGGAAAGATTCTCCAGGCAACCCAGCATCGGACCAGATCGATTCCGGTTAAGCCATTGGCTAGCAAAGCCCTTATTTTTGAAAAAGTTGGCGCATACTTGGGACGTTCAGCAGCACTGATGCGATCTGGGAGTGGATGTTTTGGATTAAGCCGTCAGCTGCAGAAGCCTGGTAGAGGATTTTCACCCGCCAGAGAAGTGTCTTTGGGGTGACTGGGAAGCGTGGCTGCGAGAAAGACAACATCTCTCCGCCTCTGGATGGAGATTCAACCAAGTTCAAGACTAGGCACGTCTGTCATCTCTGTTTGGCGGTTCAGATAATAAAACTCTCTGAAGAGATTAACGTTGGGATCTTCTTGAAGGTACACTTCGCAAAAAACTTGAAAATGGCAAATGTTGGAGACTAAGTTGGGGCCAATGTCTTGAGGGTGAAGCTGGTAGAAGTGCAGAACGTCACGGAAGAATTTTGAGCCGGGCAGTGAGAAATCCCGGAGCATGTGATCAGAAAAGACTATAACTTCTCCTTCTTTTGGTTGAGGCGAAACCTCGGTCCCCGGAACCCACCAGTGGATGACATCTTTAGATGGCAAGATGCCCATGTCAACATATTCTTGAAGGGATTTTTCCGTGATAGTGGAAATGACCCAGTTGCAGGAAGTGACGGTCTTTGTCATTTTTTATCAACTAAAGCCTAAGAAGAAAAGATTAACGGGTTAATATTGTGATGGTAAGCCGCCAGACGGTTAAAAAGAACATGTTTACTATGCAAAATTGGTTGTGTAAAGGTTGATTGCTATGAAAAGGAGTGCTGGTGGGTTATATTGACATAGGATAAATGCTGACAGATTAACAGTTCATATTTAAGTTGGATGGATAGTGATGAGTGCTACGTCTTGAGCTTGCGTTGGTTTTCCTTGAAGAGGAAAGGGTGATGCAGCAATAGTAGCGTAAGTATTTCCCTCATTTTTTTAGAACCAAGGTATCAATCCAGTAGGAGGCTCCTAAAAAGTCCCATGCACCTACACAAACAAACAAAGAACTCGCAACCAACGCAATAAAGGGGTTGTCAATCCCTTCACGGCCACTTGCGAAAGTGAGATCTGATAGAGATAGTACGATAAGATAAATATATTTTTGGTATTTTATAATATAGATTGGAAAAGTAAAGATGCAAATAAAAGTAGATGGCAAACTTATATGATAAGAGATTGACCCGGGGGCCATAGGTTTGACTAGTGGCTTCTCTCGAGATAGCATAAGTATTACGGTGGGTGAACAAATTACTGTCGAGCAATTGATAGAAAAGCGAATAATTATGAGATTATCTAGGCATGATCATGTATATAGGCATCACGTCCGTGACAAGTAGACCGACTCCTGCCTGCATCTACTACTATTACTCCACACATCGACCGCTATCCACCATGCATCTAGAGTATTAAGTTCATAAGAACAGAGTAACGCATTAAGAAAGATGACATGATGTAGAGGGATAAACTCATGGAATATGATATAAACCCCATCTTTTTATCCTCGATGGCAACAATACAATACGTGCCTTGCTGCCCTTGCTGTCACTGGGAAAGGACACCGCAAGATTGAACCCAAAGCTAAGCACTTCTCCTATTGCAAGAAAGATCAATCTAGTAGGCCAAACCAAATTTATAATTCAAAGAGACTTGCAAAGATAACTTAATCACACATAAAAGAATTCAGAGGAGATTCAAATATTTCTCATAGATAAACTTGATCATAAACCCACAATTCATCGGATCTCGACAAACACACCGCAAAAAGAGTTACATCGAATAGATCTTCAAGAGGAGGAAGCAGAACATGGTATTGAGATTCAAAGAGAGAGAAGAAGCCATCTAGCTAATATCTATGGACCCGAAGGTCTGTGCTAAACTACTCACAACTCATCGGAGAGGCTATGGTGTTGATGTAGAAGCCCTCCGTGGTCGATTCCCCTTCCGGCGGAGTGACGGCGAAGGCTCCAAGATGGGATCTCGCGGATACAGAAGGTTAAGGTGGTGGAAATAGCTTTTCGTGGTCGCCCCTGATGGTTTTGGGGTACGTAGGTATATATAGGAGGAAGAAGTACGTCGGTGGACGTCTGAGGGGCCCACGAGATAGGGGGCGCTCCTAGTAGGGGGGGCCTCCACCCTCGTGGTCGCCTCGTTAGCTTCTTGACTTGCACTCCAAGTCTTCTGGATCACGTTTGTTCCAAAAAGATCGCTCCCGAAGGTTTCATTCTGTTTGGACTCCGTTTGATATTCCTTTTCTTTGATATACTGAAATAGGCAAAAAAACAGCAATTCGGGTCGGGCCTCCGGTTAGTAGGTTAGTCCCAAAAATGATATAAAAGTGTAAAGTAAAGCCCATAAACGTCCAAAACAGGTAATATAATAGCATGGAACAATCAAAAATTATAGATACGTTGGAGACGTATCAAGCATCTCCAAGCTTAATTCCTGCTTGTCCTCGAGTGGGTAAATGATAAAAATAGAATTTTTGATGTGGAATGCTACCTAGCATATTTCTCAATGTAATTTTCTTTATTGTGGCATGATTGTTCAGATCCAAATGATTCAACATAAAAGCTTATAAAACATAAATAGTAATATTCAAAGCATACTAACAAATAATCATGTCCTCTCAAAATAGCATAGCCAAAGAAAGCTTATCCCTACAAAATCATATAGTTAGGCCATGCTTCATTTTCATTACACAAAATACTCCCATCATGCACAACCCCGATGATGAGCCAAGCAATTGGATCATTCTTTTTAATGCGCTTCAGCTTTTTTCAACTCTTAAGCAATACATGAGCGTAAGCCATGGACATAGCACTATGGTGGTATATCGTGGTGGTTGTGAGGACAAAAAGGAAGAAGATAGTCTCACATCAACTAGGCTTATCAACGGGCTATGGAGATGCCCATTAATAGATATCAATGTGAGTGAGTAGGGATTGCCATGCAACGGATGCACTAGAGCTATAAATATATGAAAGCTCAAGAAAAAGAAACTAAGTGGGTGTGCATCCAACTTGCTTGCTCACGAAGACCTAGGGCGTTAGAGGAAGCCCATCATTGGAATATACAAGCCAAGTTCTATAATGAAACATTCCCACTAGTATATGAAAGTGACACCATAAGAGACTCTCTATCATGAAGACCATGGTGCTACTTTGAAGCACAAGTGTGGAAAAAGAGATAGTAGCATTGTCCCTTCTCTCTTTTTCTCTCATTTTCTTTTTTTTTCTTTTCCTTTTTCTTTTCTTTCTTTCTTTTTTTTTCTTTTTTTTCTTTTTGGTGGGCTTCTTTGGCCTATTTTTATGGGCTTCTTTGGCCTCTTTTATTTTTATAAAGTCTGAAGTCTCATCCCGACTTGTGGGAGAATCAATCTTCATCATTATTTCCTCACTTGGGACAATGCTCTAATAATGAAGATCATCACATTTTTATTGATTTACAACTCAAGAATTACAACTCAATACTTAGAACAAAATATGACTCTATGTGAATGCCTCCGGCGATGTACCGGGATATGCAATGAATCAAGAGTGACATGTATGAAAAATTATGAAGGTGGCCTTGCCACAAATACGATGTCAACTACATGATCATGCAAACAGCAATATGACAATGATGGAGCGTGTCATAATAAATGGAACGGTGGAAAGTTGCATGGCAATATATCTCGGAATGGCTATGGAAATGCCATAATAGGTAGGTATGGTGGCTGTTTTGAGGAAGGTAAATAATGTGTGCATGACACCGGCGAAAGTTGCGCGGCATAATAGAGGCTAGCAAAGTGAAGGGTGAGTGTGCGTATATCCATGGACTCACATTAGTCATAAAGAACTCATATACTTATTGCAAAAATCTACTTAGCCCTTGAAGCAAAGTACTACTGCGCATGCCCCTAGAGGGATAGATTGGTAGGAAAAGACAATCGCTCGTCCCCGACTGCCACTCATAAGGAAGATAATCAAAAGAGTACTTCATGCAACAAATTTGTCACACAACTTTTACCATACGTGCATGCTACGGGACTTGCTAACTTCAACACAAGTATGTCTCAATTTCATAATTACCCACTAGCATGACTTCTAACATTACTACATTTATATCTCAAAACTATTATCAAGCATCAAATTGATCATAGCTTTTAATGCACTTTCTATGATAGTTTTTATTATACCCAACTTGGATGCCTACGATTCTAGGAACAATTTTATAACCATAGCAAATACCATGCTGTTCGAAAATAGTCTCAAAATAATATAAGTAAAGCATGAGAGAACAACAATTTCTTCAAAATTAAGCCACCGCCGTGCTCTAAAAGATATAAGTGAAGCACTAGAGCAAAAATTATCTAGCTCAAAAGATATAAGTGAAGCACATAGAGTATTCTAATAAATTCCAATCAAGTGGGTTTGTCCCAAAAGGTGTGTACAGCAAGGATGATTGTGGTAAACTAAAAAGCAAATACTAATATCATACAAGACGCTCCAAGCAAAACAAATATCATGTGGCGAATAAAAATATAGCTCCAAGTAAAGTTACCATTGAACGAAGACGAAAGAGGGGATGCCTTCCGGGGGCATCCCCAAGCTTAGGCTTTTGGCTATTCTTGAATATCTTGGGGTGCCATGGGCATCCCCAAGCTTAGGCTCTTGCCACTCCTTATTCCATAGTCCATCAAATCTTTACCCAAAACTTGAAAACTTCACAACACAAAACTCAATAGGAAATCTCATAAGCTCCGTTAGTGAAAGAAAGAAAAACGACCACATAAGGTACTGTAATGAACTCATTATTTATTTATATTGGTGTTAAACCTACTGTATTCCAAGTTCTATATGGTTCATACCCTTACATACTAGCCATAGATGCATCAAAATAAGCAAACAACACATGAAAGGTAGAATCTATCAAAAACAGAACAATCTGTAGTAATCTATAACTTTTGAATACTTCTAGAACTACAAAATTCCTACCAAAATAGGACGTCCTAGGCAATTTGTCTATTGATCTACAGCAAAACGAATCAATGCAAAAGCACGTTTCAGTGATTTATTGATTTTTTTTCTCGTGAGAGCAAAGTTTCTGTTTTTTCAGTAGAATCAAATTAACTATCACCATAGGTTATCCTATAGGTTCTACTTGGCACAAACACTAAATAAAACATGAAAACACATCTAAACAGAAAGTAGATGCAAAATTTATTACTAAACAGTAACAAAATCAAAAAACACAAATAAAATTGGGTTGCCTCCCAACTAGCGCTATTGTTTAACGCCCCAAGCTAGGCATAAAAGCGAGGATAGATCTAGCTAGTGCCATCTTTGACACTTGTTCCAAGAATCAATACTATTTTTAGGCAAAGACGAAAACCAAACTTTAGCACGATCTCTAAGTGAAAACGGAAATAACTTCAATTTAACAATATCATTATCTGTATCTTTTTTCTTTTGCATCTCACACAAATCAACAAAGTTGTTTAGATGGGTAGCGACGTCTTCACTAGGAAGGCCGGAGAATTGATCTTTCATAACAAGATTCAGCAAAGCAACATTGATTTCACAAGACTCAACATCATTAAGAGGAGCAATCAGAGTACTAAGGAAATCATTATTATTGGTATTGGAGAAATCACACAATTTGGTATTATCTTGCACCATGGCGACAAGTAATCCAACACATAAGCAAACAGAAAAAGGCAAGCGAAAGAGAGAGGAGAAGATTGGAAAAGAGAGGGCGAATAAAACGGCAAGGGTGAAGTGGGGGAGAGGAAAACGAGAGGCAAATGGCAAATAATGTAAATGCAAGGGAGATGAGTTTGTGATGGGTACTTGGTATGTCTTCACTTGAGCGAAGACCTCCCCAGCAGCGGCACCAGAAATGCTTCTTGCTACGTCTTGAGCTTGCGTTGGTTTTCCTTGAAGAGGAAAGCGTGATGCAGCAATAGTAGCGTAAGTATTTCCCTCAGTTTTTGAGAACCAAGGTATCAATCCAGTAGGAGGCTCCTCAAAAGTCCCACGCACCTACACAAACAAACAAAGAACTCGCAACCAACACAATAAGAGGGTTGTCAATCCCTTCACGGCCACTTGCGAAAGTGAGATCTGATAGAGATAGTATGATAAGATAAATATATTTTTGGTATTTTATAATATAGATTGGAAAAGTAAAGATGCAAATAAAAGTAGATGGCAAACTTATATGATAAGAGATAGACCCGGGGGCCATAGGTTTCACTAGTGGCTTCTCTCAAGATAGCATAAGTATTACGGTGGGTGAACAAATTAGTGTCGAGCAATTTATAGAAAAGCGAATAATTATGAGATTATCTAGGCATGATCATGTGTATAGGCATCACCTCCATGACAAGTAGACCGACTCCTGCCTGCATCTACTACTATTACTCCACACATCGACCGCTATCCAGCATGCATCTAGAGTATTAAGTTCATAAGAACATAGTAACGCATTAAGAAAGATGACATGATGTAGAGGGATAAACTCATGCAATATAATATAAACCCCATCTTTTTATCCTCGATGGAAACAATACAATGCGTGCCTTGCTGCCCCTGCTATCACTGGGAAAGGACACCGTAAGATTGAACCCAAAGCTAAGCACTTCTCCCGTTCCAAGAAAGATCAATCTAGTAGGCCAAACCAAACCGATAATTCGAAGAGACTTGCAAAGATAACTTAATCACACATAAAAGAATTCAGAGGATATTCAAATATTTCTCATAGATAAACTTGATCATAAACCCACAATTCATCGAATCTCGACAAACACACCTCAAAAAGAGTTACATCGAATAGGTCTCCAGGAAGAGGAAGGAGAACATGGTATTGAGATTCAAAGAGAGAGAAGAAGCCATCTAGCTAATAACTATGGACCCGAAGGTCTGTGGTAAACTACTCACAACTCATCGGAGAGGCTATGGTGTTGATGTAGAAGCCCTCCATGGTCGATTCCCCCTCCAACGGAGCACCGGCAAAAGGCTCCAAGATGGGATCTCGCGGATACAGAAGGTTACGATGGTGGAAATAGCTTTTCATGGTCGCCCCTGATGGTTTGGGGTACGTAGGTATATATAGGAGGAAGAAGTACGTCGGTGGACGCCCGAGGGGCCCACGAGATAGGGGGCGCACCCAGTAGGGGGGGCGCCCTCCACCCTCCTGGCCGCCTCGGCAGCTTCTTGACTTGCACTCCAAGTCCTCTGGAGCACGTTTATTCCAAAAAGATCGCTCCCGAAGGTTTCATTCCGTTTGGACTCCGTTTGATATTCCTTTTCTTCGATATACTGAAATAGGCAACAAAAAAACAATTCGGGCTGGGCCTCCAGTTAGTAGGTTAGTCCCAAAAATGGTATAAAAGTGTAAAGTAAAGCCCATAAACATCTAAAACAAGTAATATTATAGCATGGAACAATCAAAAATTATAGATACGTTGGAGACGTATCAATGAGTCATGAAGGCATCATTTGAGCCGCCTATGAAACAGTGTTAAGGCGTCTACAGATATGAAATTGGGGAAAAAATTCTAAGTACTGAACAAACAAGTTTCACAAATCGTGCCTATATTTATGGATCTACAGCAGTTCAGAAAAGGTGGAATATTGCTAAACCTAGAGTATGACAGTGTTAGAACATGCAGACTTGGATTGAATCTTGGGTAAAAGGAGTGCATCTATGAATAAAGACAGATGCTAAAAACTGGTACCACGCAAATCAAGAACTGCTTTCAGATTGAGCTAAGCATAGATGAAGAACTGCGATGAACTTCAACGAATAGCTGAGGAACGCAGATGAACTAGGATCTGCTAATGCAGATCTAGGGCAAGGAAAGATGAATACCTGATCGATGGACAATAGAGGGGTGCCGCGTTTTCTGGACAGATTCAGGTTGGTGCAACGGCCAGGTCGGAGTTGCTATGGAGGTCGACTGCGACAGCGGAGCTTTGGAGGCTTCGGTTGCGTGAGGAGGAAGAAGAAGAGAAAGACGCAGGGATTGAGAAGGCATGAATGGAAAAGTGAACAATAAATGGTAGGCGCAGGGATTGAGAAGGCATGATCATTATCTTAACAACAAAGGTGCCTCAATTCTCGGAATGGAGGATCATTGCAAGGATCCGTTATGATGTCATAAGGGTTTTTTCTGAAATTTATAATGTGACGTCAACTCTCTGTTATGGCGGGTTATATAGAGCTTGTCAGGTTAAGAGTTGAAGAAATTCAAAAGAGTTGTTGATTGAAGATTGAAGATTGACATGAACAAATTCAAATCAATCTGGGGCCTAATGTTGGGGATATATTACCGAGGTGTGACCCACCCAGGAGGGGTCGGGTTACACCGTTGGCGGCTTAACATGAAGAAGGCCCAAGTAGGCCTAAGAAGATGAAGTGCGGAGATGGCGGCTCATAGGAGTCGACCTGGCGAAAGCCCAAGCCCCGGACATGTGAACCACCATACCGTGGCTTGTTTGTTAAGGAAAGGTAATTTAGAAACCAGGCCTGTCATGTTGTGTGATCCGGTTCAGACTCTTGTAAGCCACCGGGCTTCGACCTGTGTATATAAAGGCGAGACCCAGCAGCGGGTTAAGTTAGGAAACGAGCTAGGCCAAGCGTACTCGCTCCCTTGTAATCGAAACTCAAGCAATACAACTAGAAGCAGGACGTAGGCTTTTGCCTTGTTCTGAGGGACCGAGCCTGGGTAAATCCTTTGTGTCCTTTGTCCCGTTCAACCCCTTCAAGCTAACCTACACCACGATGGCTCCACACCTAAGTTCTTTCACAAGGGCATCTGCCATGACAAAACCATGACAGTTCCTTACCTCCCCTCATCTTAGAGGGAACAATTTTGTTTCTATCATCCTGAAGATTCTTCATAGAGCTCAACAGATATAAATCCCAATTGATACAACAAATATAGCTATGCTCCCCGGCAACGGCGCTAGAAAAATGTCTTGATAACCCACAAGTATAGGGGATCGCAACTATTTTCGAGGGTGGGGTATTCAACCCAAATTTATTAATTCGACACAAGGGGAGCCAAAGAATATTTGTAAGTATTAGCAATTGAGTTGTCAATTCAACCACACGTGGAGACTAAATATCTGAAGTAGAGTGATCAATAGCACAACAGTATGGTAATTTGATAGTGGTGGCAATGATAGTAAAACCAATAGTAACATTAATAGTAGTAACAATAGTTTTGTAGCAATTGTGATAGTAGTAGCAACAGTAGTAACTTAGCAAGGAACAATATGTGAAAAACTCATAAGCATTGGATCGGTGATTTCGTTGCATGACATTCATCATGTAACAGTCATAACCTAGGGTGACACAGAACTAGCTCCAATTCATCAATGTAATGTAGGCATGTATACCGTATATAGTCATACGTGCTTATGGAAAGAACTTGCATGACTTCTTTTGTCCTACCCTCCCGTGGCAGCGGGGCTCATAACAAAACTAAGGGATATTAAGGCCTCCTTTTAATAGAGAACCGGAACAAAGCATTAACAAATAGTGAATACATGAACTCCTCAAACTATGGAAATTGATGCGGCCAGGAACTGCATCCGTATTTCCCCAAAGAGGAAGGGATGATGCATCACAGCTGGTAGGTATTTCCCTCAGTTATGAAGCCAAGGTATCAATCCAGTAGGAGGACCAAGCAAGGCTATGTAAATGGTACCTGCACACAAAAAACAAATACTTGCAACCCGACGCGTAAGAGGGGTTGTCAATCCCTCTCGGGTAAGGGATTGGTAAATATATAGATGGATAGATGCAAATAGAATAACGGCAAATAAAAGCCAGCGAGGTATTTTTGGGTTTTTGAGAATATAGATCTGGCAATAAAAAATGCAAATAAAGAGAAAGGCAAATAACAATGTAGATCTGAAAGTATATGATGGGAAAATAGACTCGGAGGCCGTAGATTTCACTAGTGGCTTCTCTCAAGGAAATAGCACATGGTGGGTAAACAAATTACTGTTGGGCAATTGATATAAGATCAAATAATCATGACGATATCCAAGGAAATGATCATTATATAGGCATCATGTCCAAGATTAGAGACCGAAACGATTCTGCATCTAGTACTACTCCACACATCGACCGCTATCCAGCATGCATCTAGTGTATTAAGTTCATGGAGAAATGGAGTAATGGAATAAGAACGGTGACATGATGTAGACAAGATCTATTCATGTAGGAATAGCCCCCCATCTTGTTATCCTTAATGTCAATGATACATATGTGCCTCGCTACCTTTTGTCACTGGGTGAGGACACCATAAGATCGAACCCATCACAAAGCACATCTTCCCGTGGCAAGGAAAATCGATCTAGTGGGCCTAACTAAACCAAAGATTCGAAGAATAAGTACGAGCTATAAGTAATCATGCATATAAGAGATCAAATAAGACTAAAATAATATTCATGGATAGAAACTGATCATAAACTCGATCTTCATTGAATCCCAACAAACACACCACAAAAAGTGATTACATTAAATAGATCTCCAAGAGACCATTGTATTGAGAATCAAAAATAGAGAAGAAGCCATATTGCTACTACATACGGACCCATAGGTCTATGGTGAACTACTCACGTATCATCGGAGAGGCACCAATGAGGATGATGAACCCCTCCGTGATGGTGTAGATTGGATCTCGTGGTTTTGGAACTTGCGGCTCCTGGAATTGTGTTTTTTCTCCTCCCCTAGGGTTTCTAGAATTTCTGAGGATTTATAGAGCGAAGAGGCGGTGCAGGAGACCCCAGTGGGCCCCACAACCCATCAGGGCCACCAGGGGCCTCTAGCATGCCCTGGTGTCTTATGGGCCCCACGGGCCTCCCCCTAGGTGCTTCCTTGGCTCCCACGTTGTCTTCTGGTCCCAAAAAAGTCTCCAAAAAGTTCCGCTACGTTTGGACCCTATTTGGTACTAATATTCTGCAAAGTAAAAAGAAGAAGAAAACAGCAACTCGCACTGGGCATTATGTCAATAGGTTAGTCCCAAAAAATGATATAAAGTTCCTATAAAATGATTCTAAAACATCCAAGAATGATAATATAACAACACGAAACAATAAAAAATTATAGATACGTTGGAGACGTATCAACAGCCCCAAGCTTAATTCTTGCTTGTCCTCGAGTAGGTAAATGATAAAAACATAATTTTTGGTGTGGAATGTTGCGTAACATGTTCATCACATATTCTTTTCTTTTGTAGCATGGACATTTGTACTTTTAGATGATTCAAAGCAATAGTCCAGTTTTGACATGAAGACTTCAATACTCAAGCATATCAACAATCAACCATGTCTTTCAAAATATCAACACTAAAGAAAGTTATCCCTAGCCCATCATGCTGAATCATTGATCCATTCACGAAACATATTCGAATATTAGCTACATCCAATGCTCAAGTATGATCATAGTGCCCCTTAGTTGGTCTTTATAAGAGAAGATGTATACTGAAATAAAAATAAAAATTGCATACAGTAAATAGATAGGCCCTTCGCAGAGGGAAGTGGGGATTTGTAGAGGTGCCAGAGCTCAAATCTTAAACTGAGAGATAAAATATTTTGAGAGGCACTCCCGTCAATGAAAACGATTGAGTAATTCCTAATACTTTCCATTCTAGATATATCATAAGTGGTTCCCAAACATAAAATAAAGTTTATTCCTTTTTTCCACTATTCTTTCACATTCCACAGCTAGCCACATCCACGGGTACCGTCCATACTAACACTTTCCAAGGAGTTTATTATTTGACAACATAAGGTAAATTTCTTTTTCATTTCGGAACTGAGCATCCCTATTACCGCCGTACTCTCGTGCAATGACAAGTGGATAAACACTCATCTTGAGAATAACACATCTAGCATGGAAAATATTGGCCACGCCCTGCCACTTCATGAGCGGTACACACAAAAGGAAATTCATTTTGAAAATTATAGTTGGCACATACAAATTTTCTTAGAATGGCACAGAAATACCGCATATAGGTAGGTATGGTGGACTCATATGGCAAATCTGGTTTTAAGGATTTTGGATGCACAAGTAGTATTTCTACTTAGTACAAGTGGAGGCTAGCAAAAATATTGAGAAGTAACCAACCAAGAAATGAAAATTCTCATAAACGGGCATTAAGCATAACTAACACCGAATAATGCACCACAAGTAGCATGTAATTTCATTGCATAAATATTGACTTTCGTGCTTGCATAGGGAATCACAAACCTTAACATCAATATTCTTACTAAAGCATGATTACTCACCAACATGACTCACATATTACTATCATCATATCTCAAAACTATTACAAGGAATCAAGTTTATTTTGTCCAATGATCTTCATGAAAGTTTTTATTATATTCCTCTTAAATATCTATCACTTTGGGACTAGTTTCATATATTACCATTGCGTTTTACAAGCACAAATAAATTTAAGTGAAGACCATGAGCATAAAGATTTTCATCTCTCAAAATAATATAAGTGAAGCATGAGAGAATTTCTTGAATTTTTTTACTAACTCTCAAATAAATCTAACTGAAGCATGAAAGTGTTTCTTCAAAAATAATCAAGCACACAGTGCTCAAAAAGATATAAGTGAAGCACTAGAGCAATTCCATAGCTCAAAAGTTTTAAGTGGAGCATAAAGAGCAATTATAAAAAATCATAGCATAATTTTAGCTCTCTCAAATAGGTGTGTCCAGCAAGGATACGTGTGACAAACCAAAAAGCAAAACAAGCAAAGACTCATATAATAAAAGATGCTCCAAGCAAAAATCATTATACGTTACGAATAAAAATATAGCTCCAAGTAAAATTACCGATGGTCGTTACAAGAAAGAGGGGATGCCTTCCAGGGCATCCCCAAGCTTAGTTGCTTGATTCTCCTTGAATATTACCTTGGGGTGCCACGGGGCATCCCAATATTAGACTCTTTTCACTCATTATTCCTTCATCCATCATGATCTCACCCAAAACTTGAAAACCTCAATCACACAAAACTTAACAAAACCTTCGTGAGATCCGTTAGTATAATAAATGCAACGAAAACAGAATCTGTCAAAAACAGAACAATCTATAGTAATATGAAAGTTTACCATACTTATGTAACTCAAAAAATTCTTAAAAATTAGGAAGACATGGGAAAATTTTGTATATAAATCTTGTGTAAAAAATTCAAAGCAAAATCACGTTTCTATGATTTTTTTTGAAATTCTGCTACTGGCGGAAAAGTTTCTGTTTTTCAACAAGATCAAATCAACTATCACCCAACATGATCCCAGAGGTTTCACTTGGCACAAACACTAATTAAAACGTTAAAACACAATCAAAATAGTAGAATAATTGTTCAAACACTCAGAAACAAAAAGGCAAAAATAAATTTTATTCATTGGGTTGCCTACCAGCAAGCTCTTTCTTTATAGCCATTAAGATAGGCTTGAGATTTCAATGATGCTCACATAAAAGACAAGAATTGAGACACAAAGAGAGCATCACAAAACATGTGACAAACATATTTAAGTCTAGCATACTTCCAATGCTTAGGCATTTTATAAGAAAACAAATTATCAAGGCAAGCACCATCATATGCAAGGAAGAAGAAAGAGAAAATAGTAATCTCAACATAACGAGAGGTAATTTAGTAACATGAAAATTTCCACCACAATATATTCCTCTCTCATAATAATTACATGTGGGATCATATTCAAATTCAACAATATAACTATCACATAAAACATTCTCTTCATGATCCACATGCATGCAAACTTGACACTCTTCCAAAATATCGAGATTATCGTCAAATAAAGTAATGACCTTTACAAGCCCACTTTTATCAAAAATTTCATAAGATTGATCATTCTCCAAAGTAGTGGGATCATTATTACCTAGATTTGACACTCTTCCAAACCCACTTTCAATAGTATCGCAAACACTATTATCAATATCATATTCATCATGAGGCTTAAGTAAATTTTCAAGATCAGAAGAGGAATCACCCCAATCATGATCATTACAATAAGTAGTGGACATAGCAAAATTAGCATCCCCAAGCTTGAGGTTTTGCATATTATTAGCACAATAGACATTAATAGAATTTATAGTAACGCCATTGCAATCATGCTTTTTATTCAAGGAGCTATCGTGAATCACTTCATAAATTTCTTCTTTTAGCACTTCATCACAATTTTTAGATTCATGAATCTCAAGCAAAACTTCATAAAGATAATCTAGGGAACTAAATTCACTAGCAATTGGTTCATCATAATTGGATCTTTTAAAATGATTAGCAAGTGGATGAGGATCCATATCAATAGATTTTAGCAAGTGAAGATGCAAGCAAATAGAAGGCCAATGGAAACACAAGCAAACAAGAGATCTGACCAGAAAAAGGCAAACGGAAAAGAAAGCAAATAGAAAGGCAATATTTTTGTGCTTTTCACAAAAATGTTTTAGAAGTGGGGGAGATGAAAAAGAGAGGCAAATGGCAAATAATGTAAATCGCAAGGAGATGAGATTTGTGATTAGGAACCTGATAGATGTTGATGATGTCTCCTAGGCAACGACGCCAGAAATTGGCAAGTTGACGGAAAACTACCTTGACTTCATCCTTCCCAGCAATGGCGCTAGAAATTACTTTTGATGTGGCTAGAAACTGCGTCGGTATTTCCCAAAGAGGAAGGGGTGATGCAGCATAGCTACGATAGGTATTTCCCTCAGTTATTAAACCAAGGTATCAATCCAGTAAGAGGACCAAGCCAGGCTATGTAAATGGTACCTGCACACAAAGAACAAATACTTGCAACCCGACGCTAAGAGGGGTTGTCAATCCCTCTTGGGTAAGCGATTGGTAAATAGATAGATCGATAGATGCAAATTGAATAACGTCAAATAAAATTCAGTGAGGTATTTTTGGGTTTTTGATAATATAGATCTAAAAATAAAAGATGCAAATAAAAAAGGCAAATAGCGATGTAGATCTGAAAGTATATGATGGGAAAATAGACCCAGGGGTCGTAGATTTCACTAGTGGCTTCTCTCAAGGAAATAGCACACGGTAGGTAAACAAATTATTGTTGGGCAATTGATAGAAGATCAAATAATCATGACGATATCCAAGTCAATGATCATTATATAGGCATCACATCCAAGATTAGTAGACTGAAATGATTCTGCATCTACTATTATTACTCCACACATCGACTGCTATCCAGCATGCATCTAGTGTATTAAGTTCATAGAGAAATGGAGTAATGCAATAAGAACAGTGACATGATGTAGACAAGATCTATTCATGTAGGAATAGACCCCATCTTGTTATCCTTAATAGCAATGATACATATGTGTGTGGGTACCCCTTCTATCACTGGGTGAGGAGACCGTAAGATCGAACCCATCACAAAGCACCTGTTCCCATGGCAAGAAAAATCAATCTAGTTGACCTAACTAAACCAAAGAATCGAAGAAGAAATACGAGGCTATAAGTAATCATGCATATAAGAGATCAAAGAAGACTCAAATAATATTCATGGATAGAAACTGATCATAAACTCGATCTTCATCGGATCCCAACAAACACACCGCAAAAAGTCATTACATCAAATAGATCTCCAAGAGACCATTGTATTGAGAATCAAAAAGAGAGGAAGCCATCTAGCTACTGCCTACGAATCCGTTGGTCTATGGTGAACTACTCATGCATCATCAGAGAGGCACCAATGAGGAGGATGAACCCCTCCATGATGATGCAGATTGGATTTTGTGGTTCTAGAACTGGCGGCGGCTGGAATTGTGTTTCATCTGCTCCCACAGGGTTTCTGGAATTTCTGAGGATTTATAGAACGAAGAGGCGGTGCAGGAGACCCCTGTGGGCCCCACAACCCATCAAGGCACGCCAGGGGCCTCTAGCGCGCCCTGGTGTCTTGTGGACCCCATGGGCCTCCCTAGGTGCTTCCTTGGCTCCCAAGTTATCTTCTAGTCTAAGAAAATCTCCAAAAAGTTTCGCTGCGTTTGGACCCCGTTTGGTACTGATATTCTACGAAGTAAAAAAGAAGCAAAAACAGCAACTGGAACTAGGCACTATGTCAATAGGTTAGTCCCAAAAAAATGATATAAAGTTGCTATAAAATGATTCTAAAACATCCAAGAATGATAATATAACATCATAGAACAATAAAAAAATTATAAATACGTTGGAGGCATATCAGCAATCACCGAAAAGAATCCCAATTATTGTCACCTTGGGGTATGCGGATCATAACACGTAACAGGTGCATATAACTTGCATGGTAGGATAAAGAACACAAATATATTCATGAAAACATAAAGGGTTCAGATATGAAATCATGGCACTCGGGCCAGAGTGACAGGCATTAAGCATAGAAAAGTCATAGCAACATCATTCTCGGAACATAATGGATACTGGGGATCAAGCCCTAACAAAACTAACACGATTACATGATAAATCTCATCCAACCCATCACCGTCCAGCGAGTCTATGAAGGAATTACTCACTCCCGACGGTGAGAATCATGAAATTGGTGATGGAGGGTGGTTGATGATGATAAAGAAGAAAGACCCCCCCTCTCCGGAGCCCCGAACAGACTCCGCATCTGGCCTCCCAATGAAGAATAGGAGGTGGCGGCAGCTTCGTATCGTAAAACGCGATGAAACTTCCTCCCTTATTTTTTCTCGAAAAATAGGAATTTATAGTGCTGGGATTAGGGTCTGCGAGGCAAATGCAGTGATGGAAGTGATGGAAGATGCAGTGCAAGGGGAAGGTCTCCCAAAGAGCTTCGCCGCCGGCAGTGATGGCAGATGCAGTGCAAGGGAGGAGGATGGGGAGCGTGTGTTGTGGCATGGTGTTAGCCGGGTGTGGCCATCTTTAAATAGAAAATTCCGATGAGGCCGGGCATCCGGGTGCGTCAATGTGTGGCGCCGGAGTAGGTTTCTCGGCAGGCGAGCCTACTTAATGGCGGCATGTGGACAGACGGGGCATTGAACGGGTGTGGTAGATATCTGTTTCGTCTCGTCCAGTAACACGTCTCCAGCATTGAACGGGTGCGGATACCGGAGACGTGGCGGGGGTGGAGCCCTCGGCCGGTGCGCCGCTTCAAGGGTGGAGCTAGTGAGAGGTCGCGTCTGCCCTGAGATGACTTCAATGTGGAGAGGTCACTCTACAGTGGCATGAATGCGGACAGTTGGCGCCGGACGAGTACGCGCGCGGACGAGGTAGTATGGGGTTTGGGTGGGCCAGGGTGGTCAGAAGCGGGTTTGGGTGCTGTCCGGACGCCCGCAAAGACCCCCACGTCTGTCTATGGTTTGCGAGAGAGTGCGTTAGAACAGCCCTACGAACTACTACAACCCCATGTTGGATGGCACAACACATTCGGACAGTGTGGTTCAGATGTATGCTGATGATTTGAGAGTCGGTGTTCGAGATGCCCTTAACCCAGCCCAATTTCTTCTTACATGACAGGATTCACCGGAAAACATTTTGGTAGGAAACAAATTGAAGTGAGTTATGCCAGATCCTAGTTAACGCTAAAGCCGCTGCTTATGTTCTTATGGTCGGAAGCTACACGTCGCAGGAACTATATCACGTTTATAGTGAGAGCAACTAATCGTTCAGCAAGTAGGATCATTTTTGGTGGTCTGGAAGCATATGCCACTTGGCGCATCTAGGTCGCCATCATATATTACGCACTAGGTGTTTTCTTCGAATTTATTATATTTTCTTGCACGCATTTGCACTAAAAAATGTGTTTTGTTTCTACGAGAGGCACAAACTATTTTTCGTGGAGGCACATATTTGCTTTCGTGAGAGGCACATTCATGCCTCTCAAGAATAAAAAAACATATTTTTTCTTTCCGTGAGAAGCACATATTTACTTCTCATGAAAACACGGATTCGCTTGCGCGAGAGGCCAAGCTGTGAGAAAGGAAAAGGAAAATATGTTTTTTCTTTCACGAAAGGCACATATTTTCTTCTTAGGGAGGCATGAATTGCGAGAGGCATAGACATGCCTCTCGAAAAAGAAAAGAAAAGAAAAACATGTTTTATTTTTTTCTTTCAAGAGAGGCACAGATTTAGTTCTCGTGGAGGTATGAATTTACTTTCGCGAGAGGCATAGTTGTGCCTCTGGAAAAAGAAAAATAAAAACATTTGTATTTTCTTCCATGAGAGCCACATATTTAATTCTCGTGTAGACACGGAATTGCTTATCTGAAAGGCACGAAAAAAACATGTTTCATTTTTATTTTTCTTTCCATCAGAGACACAAATTTACTTCTGGAAAAAATATGTTTTTTCACGAGAGGCACGCATTTTGCCTTTCATGGGGCACGGATTTTCTTCCGCGAGAGACTTAGTTGTGCCTCTTTGGAAAGGAAAAAACATGCTCCCGGTTCAGATTTTTTCATCCATTTTTTCATGAAAAATAAAGATCTTCGAAACGTGTCAACATGAGATCTAGTTTTGGTTAGAAAAACATGAAATGTAATTTTGACCAAATCAACGCCAGGAATCCAACGGGTAAAAGCGGTTCAAAATTAGGACGCACATTTAAAAGATAAAACATTTTGAATAAATGAATCTATGAAAAAAATTAAAAAAAACTCATGTTGTGCGTCGCTTGTCACAACCTACAAAGATAAGAGTGACATTTGCAAACAATACACCTTAATTAATTATTTCAATATCTACAGCCTTGCTAGAAGCAGTTCCCTACACACTATAGTAGTGGGTCGACATGTTTGTTCGCTCGCACATTGCGCTTGCTACTCCCAATGTGTTCGCTTCAATTTTTTTTCCTTTCAGGTTTCTCTATTTCTTCAATGTTTTCTATTTTTTGTTTTTCCTTCGATCAACATGCTCCACTTGATATCCTTTGAACCGACCAACAATAGCATCAACCTCTCGACGGTAAGCCGCTATGAGTGGATCCTTTGAATCCCAAGTTCCTGACACTTGCTGAGCCACCAAATCTAAGTCGCCAAAGCACCTTACCCGGCTTAGATTCATCTCTTTAGCCATCTGAAGACCAAGGAGTAAAGCTTCATACTCAGCTGCATTGTTAGTACAAGAGAACATCAACCTTAAAACATAACAAAATTTATCACCTCGTGGAGAAGTCTATAACTCCAGCCCCCGAGCCTTCCAACTGTCTGGACCCATCAAAATGAATAGTCCAATATGTATTGTCCGGCTTATCCTCAGGAATCTGCAGCTCTGTAAAAATCATTGATAAAGTCCACAAGCGCTTGAGATTTTATAGCCGTCCAAGGCACATACTTCAAGCCATGGGGTCCAAGCTCAATGGCCCACTTAGCTACCCGACCCGTGGCTTATCTGTTTTGTATAATATCCCCCAAGGGAGCAGAACTAACCACAGTGATGGGATGACCAAGAAAATATTGCTTTAACTTGCCACTGGCCATGAACACACCGTAAACCAGTTTCTGCCGATGTGGGTATCTCTGCTTAGATTCAGTGAGCACCTCATTGACATAATAAACCGGCCTTTGAACCAGATACTCCTTGCCTGACTCCTTCCTTTCAATCACAACTGCCACACTGACAGCTCTGTTATTTGCAGCCACATATAAAAGTAAGGGCTCCTTCTCAATAGGAGCTGCAAGAACCGGCAGCTCAGCCAACTATTTCTTAAGTGCCTCAAACGCCTCATTAGCAGCATCGCTCCAGAGAAAGTCATATGTTTTCTTCATCATTTGATACAGAGGAATAGCCTTCTCACCCAGGCGGCTTATAAACCAGCTCAAAGCCGCAATACGACCCACCAAACACTGGACGTCATTGATACATGTCGGCTTAGCCAAAGAAGTGATATCCTTGATCTTCTCTGGGTTAGCTTCAATGCCCCTCTAAGAAACCAGGAAACCCAATAACTTGCCTGCTGGCATGCCAAAAACATAGTTGGCCGGTTTAAGCATCATTTTATGGACCCGAAGATTGTCAAAGGTTTCTTTCAGATCATCAATCAAGGTCTCCTTCTTCCTGGATTTCACCACAATATCATCCACATAAGCATGAACATTGCGCCCAATCTGTCCATGGAGGCAATTCTAAACACATCGTTGGTAAGTCGCCTGGGCACTCTTGAGCCCAAAAGGCATAGACACATCGCAGAAGGCTCCAAAGGGAGTGATGAAAGTTGTCTTCTCCTGGTCCTTAACTGCCATTTTGATCTGATGATAATCAGAATAAGCATCCAAAAAGCTCAAACGCTCACAACCCGCCGTAGCATCAATAATCTGATCAATATGAAGGAGAGCAAAAGGATCAGCCGGACAGGCCTTGTTAAGGTCTGTATAATCCACACACATACGCCAAGTGCCATTTTTCTTAAGGACCAGCACCGGGTTAGCCAACCACTCAGGATGAAAAACTTCAATGATGAACCCTGCCGCCAAGAGCCGGGCCACCTCTTCACCCATTGCCTTGCGCCTTTCCTCATTAAAACAATGAAGAAACTGCTTGACCGGCTTAAACTTGGGATCCACATCAAGAGTGTGCTCAGCGAGTTCCCTCGGTACACCTGGCATGTCAGAAGGCTTCCATGCAAAGATGTCCAGGTTCTCATGGATGAACTCGATGAGCATGCTTTCCTATTTCGGATCCATATTAGCGCTGATGCTGAACTGTTTGGATGAGTCACCAGGCACAAAATCAACCAGCTTAGTGTCATCTGCCGACTTAAACTTCAACAGGGGGTCATTTTTTGTAGTTGGCTTCTTCAAAGGGGTCATATATGTCGGGTCAACATTGTCCTTATAAAATTTCAACTCCTCAGTGACACAGGCCGAATCAGCATAAGCAACATCACCCTCTTCACAATCCAGAGCAATTCTTCTATTACCATGCACCATGATGGTGCCCTTATGACCTGGCATCTTAAGCTGCAAATAAACATAACACGGTCGTGCCATAAACTTGGCGTAAGCCGGACGCCCGAACAAAGCATGGTACGGGCTCTTGATCTTCACCACCTCAAAGGTCAACTTCTCGGCTCTGGAGTCATAATCATCTCTGAAGGCTACCTCCACTTTTACCTTACCTACTGGATACGCCGACTTACCAGGCACCACCCCAGGGAAAACAGTAGAAGACGCCTTAAGATCTTTGTCAGTCAAATTCATACGACAAAAAGTCTCATAGTAAAGGATATTGATACTGCTGCCCCATCCATGAGCACCTTCGTAAGTTTATACCCTCCTACCTGTGGAGCAACTACCAATAGCAACTGACCTGGATTGTCAACCCGGGGCGGGTGATCCTCACGGCTCCATACAATAGGCTGCTCGGACCATCTTAAATAACGAGGCACCGCCGGCTCAACAGAGTTCACCGCCCGCATATGGATTTTCTCATCTCGCTTGCACAGGTTTGTGGTGAACACATGATACTAACCACCATTCAGCTGCTTTGGATTACTCTGATAACCAAACTGTCGCTGTTGATTCCCTTGGCCAGGTTGCTGATTAAAACCACCGTGATTACCTTGGCCTTGAAAGCCAAAGCTTGAGCCGCCACCTCGAAAACCAGGTATGTGAGAGTCGGAACCTGAACCGCCGTGTGGACCATGATTGTTCTGAAAAAAGTTAGAGTTTCTATACTCCCTCATGATGAAGCAATCCTTCCACAGATGACTGGTCGGCTTATCCTGGGTCTCGTGCTTCGGACAAGGATGATTCATCATGGCTTCAAGGTTGAAATTTGGTCCTACAAACCGGGGAGCCTGTGTTTTCCCCTTATGATGCTAGTTATTATTCTGTGTGTTGGTGTTAGCCATAAAGTCTAAATTTCCGTCCGCCTTAGGTTTACCATTACCACCTTGACCCGCCATGTTATGTTGTCCCTTTGCATTGCCACTCTTCTTCCCCTTCCCAGTCTTGACGAGAGACGCCATGAGCTCCCCCATATCATTGCAATTGCGTTTAAGCCGCCCCAATTTCTTCTTAAGGGAAATAAAACGATGATTCTTCTCTAACATTAGGACTACTGAACCGGCGTTGATACTGTCTGATGAGTGTATAACGGATGAGATCCAACGCACCCAATTAGTTGTCGACTCTCCTTCACCCTGGACATAAGAGTCCAAATCCAGAATTAACATAGGCTGCTTGCACGTGTCTTTAAATTTTTGAATAAACCGCCTTTTCAACTCTCCCCATGATCCAATGGAGTTAGCGGGCAGGCTTTTCAAACAAGTACGAGCCAGCCCGTCCAACATCATGGTGAAATACTTGGCACATGCGGCTGAAGGAAATATGCCCTAGAGGCAATAATCAAGTTATTATTTATTTCCTCATATCATGATAAATGTTTATTATTCATGCTAGAATTGTATTAACCGGAAACATAATACATGTGTGAATACATAGACAAACATAGTGTCACTAGTATGCCTCTACTTGACAAGCACATTAATCAAAGATGGTTGAGTTTCCTAACCATGGATATGAGTTATCATTTGATCAATGGGATCACGTCATTAGAAGAATGATGTGATTGACTTGACCCATTTCGTTAGCTTAGCACTTGATCGTTTAGTATGTTGCTATTGCTTTCTTCATGACTTATACATGTTCCTATGACTATGAGATTATGTAACTCCCGCTTACCGGAGGAACACTTTGTGTGCTACTAAACGTCACAATGTAACTGGGTGATTATAAAGGTGCTCTACAGGTGTCTCCAAAGGTACTTGTTGAGTTGACGTATTTTAGATTAGGATTTGTCACTCCGGTTGTCGGAGAGGTATCTCTGGGCCCTCTCGGTAATGCACATCACTATAAGCCTTGCAAGCAATGTAGCTAATGAGTTAGTTACGGGATGATGCATCACGTAACAAGTAAAGAGACTTGTCGGTAACGAGATTGAACTAGGTATTGAGATACCGACGATCGAATCTCGGGCAAGTAACATATCGATGACAAAGGGAATAACGTATGTTGTTATGCGGTTTGACCGATAAAGATCTTCGTAGAATATGTGGGAGCCAATATGAGCATCCAGGTTCCACTATTGGTTATTGACCAGAGACGTGTCTCGGTCATGTCTACATAGTTCTCGAACCCGTAGGGTCCGCACGCTTAAAGTTCGATGACGATTATATTATGAGTTTATGTGTTTTGATGTACCGAAGGTAGTTCAGAGTCCCGGATGTGATCACGGACATGACGAGGAGTCTTGAAATGGTCGAGACATAAAGATTGATATATTGGACGACTATATTTGGACACCGGAATGGTTCCGGGTGAGATCGGGATAATACCGGAACACCGGGAGGTTATCAGAACCCCCC